>NW_026057584.1:82573457-82759799 GCF_023721935.1 Panthera uncia
CTCTCTCTCTCTCTCTCTCTCTCTCTCTCTCTCTCTCTCTCTCTCTCAAAAATAAATAGACTTTTAAAAAACATTAAAAAAGAAGAATGATTCTCATACCCTGTAACAACTTGATAGGAGAGACCAATAAAATCAATTAGCAGTATTTGCCATGAACATTTTTGGGTAAGTGATGGCATTTATCCTACATCCCTCTATGAGATAACTTATTAATTAGAATGCTTTATAACATCTAATTTTTAAAAACTCATGCAAAATATCTGTTCATAATTGTGTATGCATGTATGCGTGTGTTTTGGTGGTGGCAGTGGTGGATTTTGTTTTGTTTTTGGTTAAAGAAGATAGTTCATGAAGGACTAGGACATAGGGAACTTTGGCATTAGGACATAGGGAACTTTGGCATTAGGACATAGGAACTAGGCATTGATTGTATACAGAACTTACAATATTTTGTGGCAGATTCTTTCTGACCTGTCCCACTCAGATTTTATTGTTTGTCTATGCAAATTATATTTCCAGATATGAAATTACTTTTTGGAATAATGATGCATGAGGAACTTCCCTACATTTTAGTCATTTATCCAATTCATGTCTGCTGTGGGATGAGAGAAAACAAATAGTGCCAAGTAGAGATTCTGACTATAGTTAACCTGAGGGATAAAAATTTATTTCCCAGGAACCTAGTTTTGAATCAAATGGAATTTGATAACAACTCATGTACTAGTGGACATGTTGTGGACTTGGTGTTATACTGGTTAAATTGTTGGGAAAGGAAGAAATAGAACATGACTGTTTCTCTGTGTAAGCTCTACCAGTTATGAGCTCAGTGATGTGACCTCAGCTTTATCATCAGTAAAATGGGGATAACAATAGGCAGGTTGATTTTGAGAATGGAATGAGTTAATACAAGTACAGCATATAGATTAATCTGTCACAGGGGTTGAATAGAATATGTCTTTATATTTTTGTATATATAGTTGGCATTTTTCCCAGGGAGAAGGGATCTTATTCCTGAGGTTGCTGATTGAGGGAAAGAGGAAAAAGGTCATCAAGTGATTATGGAGTATCATGGGAGTTTGAAGGAAGTCATTGGTGGACATGGCAGTGTAGGATGATGTTTTGGAAGATCAGAGAAAGTGTAATAAAAATTTGGTTATCAATACTTTACTCTGCTTATGGTATTCTCCATGACTTGAAATGCAAAAAAGAAAAATCTGGGTAGACTGTAAATAGAAAGTAAAGAAAGGTTGATTATATTGATCTTTCCCACTAAGCCTTTATAGAGTATCAGATCCTTGAAAATTCTCATGCAGTAACATTTGGACATGGAGTGCAAGCTTAAATGTATCCCTCACTTTTAGTTGAATTAAACTTTATCATCTGTAAATTTCTCGAGGCAGGAAGTATGATATACCAATTTCTTGACACTTGCAGTAGCCTGAACATCCTGTGGTCTTCTGGAAACAGTACATAGGGCTCTTTTATGCCTCCAGTCTGCCAGCACTGTTATTGTAGTTATGATCATGTGGGCATTTACTCCTTCATGGCTAAGAGTCTCTTCTCACCAGATGTGGTCTTTTGGAAAAGAGTTCAAACTGCTTGGCAGGTCAGTGAAAGGAAGTGAGCATTGTCACTGCAAGTGCTCTGCCTATTTTGTGAATAAATGGATGACTTTACTTTCCAAGTTTGTCAGTCTTTCACAAGAGCTTACATTTAAATCATAATAATGATACTACTTAAACTCCAGTTCATTCTGCCAGTATTTGATTAGCAAGCTGGCTGAATGCAGTGATAGAGAGGATGGCAGATCTTCATTTCATGTAGGGTATCATTATAGCTCAAAGTGGCTCTCACATTACCATTATTGTTATTATTAATTGTTACTCAGTGGGGAGGGGGCTGATTGGATTCCTACCATTATTCTGAATGGGAAAGATGACATGGTCCCTTTCCTAGGTCTTCATGATCAAAATTAAATAGACATAGATATTATTTCACCTCAGAAAGGATAAGAAATCTTCAATTCTATGACTTTCTTGAATAAATTTATAATTTATGTAAAATTACCTTGGAAAGGCATTAATGTGGCATTTTTGCATTCATAAACTTGTGTTTGTATATATACACATATGGATATATCTAAATCTTATACCTGTGCTGTTATACTTTTAATAGGTAAGAGTTCCAAATCAGAATCCTATGCAGCATGCAACACTGAATGAATAGGGACATCATTTGCAGTTTGTCATACACGTGATGACTGTCTGCATTCCGTGCTGTGCATAAGATTTCAGTTTTTAACCATTGTAGATGGAACAGAGTAAGAAGAAAAGCCTTTAGGATTCACTGGGTGAAAAAGAATCATTAATCTGTCTCTTCATCTTTTGCTCTGAGTAGCTACATGAACATTTTATGGACTTGTTGAATCAGAGGCTAGTGATCCTCTTTACTAATTCTGTAAAAACAAGGTTCACAGAAAGTTGAAAGGACCTTGAGCTACATATTTTCTGACATGAATGTATTTTTTTATTCACAGACTATTTTTGAACAGTTTTAGGCTTAAAGAAAACTTGGGCACAAAATAGTTCCCATGTATCCCTTCACCCTGCCCCACACTAGTTTCTTCCATAGGTAGCATCTTAACATTAGTGTGGTCCACTTGTTGCAGTTAATGGGCCAATATTGATGCATTATTATTAACTCAAGTCCACAGTTATATTAGGGTTCACTGTACTGTACATTGATTGTATGGATTTTGACAAATGTATTATAACACGTGTCCACCAATATTGTGCCATACAGGATAATTTCATTGCTCTAAAAATCCTCTGTGCTCCCTCCATCTCTTCATGTCTCCCTCTCCCCAAACATCTGTGAACACTGATCTTTTTTGCCATCTTCATGGTTTTGTCTTTATCAGAATGTCATATAGTTGGAATCATATAGCATGTAGCCTTTTCAGATTGACTTCTTTCACTTAGTATCATATATCTAAGAATTCTTCATGTCAGATAATATCTGAAATGTATAAAGAATTTATACAATTCAACAGTCAAAAAAACCCCAAATAATCCAATTAAAAAATGGGCTGGGTACCTGAAAAGACATTTTCCTAAAGAAGACATACAGATAGTCAATAGACACATGAAAAGATGTTAAACATCACTCATCATCAGGATAATGAAAATTAAAACCACAATGAGATACCATGTTACACTTGTCAGAACAGCTAAAATCAAAAACACAAGTAATAGCAGGTGTTGGAGGATGTGAAGATAAAGGAGCCCATGTGCACTGTTGGTGGGCATACGAACTGGTGCAGTCATGGTGGAAAACAGTATGGAGGGTCTTCAAAATACTAAAATAGAACTACCATATGATCTAATATTCTATTACTGGACATTTACCCAAAGAAAATGAAAAGACATATGCACCTCTATGCTTATTACAGCATTATTTGCAATGACCAATATATGGAAGCAACCCAAGGGTCCATAAAAGATGAATGGATACAGAATACCCACAAGGGAATATTATTCAGCCATAAAAGAATGAAATGTTTCCATTTGCATCAACACGGATGGACCTAGAGGGTATAATGCTAGGTGAAATAAATCAATCATAAAAAGACAAATGCCATCTGACTTCACTCACATGTTGAATTTAGGAAACAAAACAAATCAACAACAAAAGTTTGACAATCCGACTCTTAAATATAGAGAACAAACTGGTTGTGGCCATTGGGAGATAGGGGTGGGTGGGTGAAATAGGTAAAGAGGATGAAGAGTACTACACTTATCTTGATGAGCACTGAGAAATGTATAGAATTATTGAGTCTTTATATTGTACACCTGAAACTAACATACTGTATGTTAGTTTTACCTTAATAAAAAAGAATTTTCTAAGTCTTTATGTAGCTTGATAACTGATTTCTTTTTATTGCTAATTAATATTTCACTTTATGATCAACCAGTTTTTTTTAATCTATGCATCTTTTGAAGGACATCTTGTTATTCTAGCAAGTTGTGGCAATTATGAATAAAGCTGTTATAGACATTTGTGTGCAGTTTTTACATGGATATAAGTTTTCAACTCATTTGGGTAAATACCAAGGAATTTGATTGTTGGATTATATGGTATGTGTATGTTTACTTTTATAAGAACTTCCAAACTGTCTACCAAAGTGGCTGCACCATTTGTATTTCTAACAGCAGTGAATGAAAGTTCCTGTTGTTCTACATCTTTACTAGAATTTGATATTGTCAATGTTTTGAATTTTAGATATTCTTGTTAGGTGTATATATGGTGATACTTCATTGTTATTTTAAATGGAAATTCCCTAATTACATATGATGTTAAACATCCTTTATATGCTTTTTTCCACCTGTATATATTCTTTGTTAAGGTGTTTGTTTAGAACTATTACTCACTATTTTATTGGGTTGTTTTCTTAGTGTTCAGTTTTAACAGTTCTTATATATTTTGGGTAAAAGTACTTTACCAGTTAAACATATTGCAAAAATTTTCTCCCAGTCTGGGCATGTATTTTCATTATCTTAATAGTATCTTTTATGAAACAGAAAATTTTAATTTCAGTGAAATCCAACTTACTTATTGTTTATTTTCTGGTATGTACTTTTTTGTTTTTTTTAATTTTTTTTTTCAACGTTTTTTATTTATTTTTTTTGGGACAGAGAGAGACAGAGCATGAACGGGGGAGGGGCTCTGGTATGTACTTTTAATGTTGTGCCTGTAATATCATCACCAAATCCAAGATCACCTGGATTTTCAGCTGTTTTCTTATAGGAGTTTTGTAGGTTTGTATTTTACATTTAGGTCTTGATTATTTTGATTTCATTTTTGTACATGGCTACAGTTTGACATGCAAAATTCATGCTGATATTATGTTTCAATTCCTCCTTTGCAAAAAATTATAAAATTATCATGGGAAAACCTTCTTAATTGAGAGTGTATGTGACACCATAAAGAGTAGAATGAGATTCTAGTTCCATGACTTATTCATTCCATTAACTGGGAGCCTGCACCTCCCACTCTCCTTCATCCATTTGCCGTTTCCCTCACTTCTTCCCACCTGGCAACCATCACTTTGTTTTCTGTATTTATAGATCTGTATTTATATTTTTGTGTGTGTGTTCATTGGTTTTCTTTTTTTAGATTACACATATGAGTGAAATACTGTGATATTTGTCTTTTTCAGTGTGTTTTATTCCACTTAGCATAATACCTCCAGGTCCATCTAAGTTGCCATGTTGTCATAAATAGCAAGATCTCATCCTTTTTTAAGGTTGTATAATATTCCTGTGTGTGTGTGTGTGTGTGTGTGTGTGCGCGCGCGCATGCGTGCACGTGTTCACACATGTGCATGCCACATTTTCCTTATCCCTTTGTCTATCAAATGGGATTATATGTTGGAGGAGTTGTTCTAATACTGAATACTCATTCAGTTGTCCCTGAATACCCATGAGTCTGCAGTTAGCTGAGTCACTACACTGTGTTTCCATAGTTCATCCATGATGTTGTGCAAGACTATATGTACCTCTTTCTGAAACCATTATATGCCAGTTTACTGTATGTATGTATGTATGTATATGTGCATATATGTACATGTATGTGTATATATGTGTATAGCTATATGTATGTGTGTATATATGTGTATTTATATGTGTGTGTGCATATATATGTATATATGTAGGTTATTTCTTCCCAATTTTATTAAGACATAATTGACATGCATAACCCTGTATATTTAAGATGTACATCATAATGATTTAATTTTCAGATACTCTGAAATGATTGTCACAGTAAGTTTACTGTGTATCCATCATCTCATATACATACAATAAAAAGAAAAAGCAAAAAAAAGATTCTGGTTACAAGTGGGCCACCCAAGAGCCAAGTAACTCCCCTAGACTCCCCTAGCCTCGGTTCTATCATATATAAAATAAGGAAAATAACATGTATCTAGCTTCCACATGGGTATTTTGTAAGGATGAAATTACATGATTATATAAGAAGTATCTTATAAATGCTAAAGAGCAAGCAGCAAAATCAAAAGGCTCATTAGTAGGATTCTTAAATTTTCTTTGCCCGGGTGAACACAGAAATATTAAAACTGAACTTAGAGAATATAACTGATCGTAAGATAACCAAAACAAGAAGTAATGTGCTAATAAATTTCAACATGCAACTGAAATATGTTGATAACTAAACAATGTCACAAAGACTTCAAGTCTATGACTATTGAAGACACAAATTAGTATGAAGTAATTATGATTTCATCTTCTTTAGGCTATAGTCATATCTGATTGCTATTGAATGGCAAGATTATACAGATATAACTGGAACGGAAATAGATGTAGTTGTTGAAACTTAAAAAACACAAGTGACTTTCATATAATAGAGTTGACAACCTGTGAGAGCAGTAGACATTTTTAACTTTATTTTTGAATTTAGAGAAGTTTTTGCTTTCTTTTTTATAATGGCGATTATTACATTGCTATTCAGAAGCATCAACAAAATAAAAAAGATCTGAATTCCACTCAGTAGTTAAGGGAATTTTCAGCCTTATAAAGTTAAACTGAGGTTATCTAAAAACTAAAATATAGGTATAAATTACCAGAACTCATATAAGCTATGAAATAAGGTAGAGATAGCATTGTGGATATTTAAATACAACCCTTGGCTTTAGAGTGGGTGAATCTTCAGGCATGACTAGGTATAAATGACTCCATGTTGGGAATAAAGCCAAGATTTCCCCTTCCCCTTCTCTTCTTCTCTTTCTCTTTATTTTTTTTTTCCTCTTCCTCATACAGTGGTAACTCATTCTCTCTTTTCTATCTCTTTGCCTCTCTCTTGTCACCACCCCCCCTCCACACACACATACACACACCAACAATATAAACCTGGGATGCAATAATTTTTCTTTTTGAGAGAGAGACTGAGACAGACATCAGGAGTGGGAGAGAGACAGAGAGAGAGAGAGAGAGAGAGAGAGAGAGAGAGAGAGAGAGAATGAGAGAGAGAGAATGAGAGAGAGAATCTCAAGCAGGCTCTACACCCAGCCTAGGAGACTGACACAGGACTAGATCTCACCAACCATGAGATCATGACCTGAGCTGAAATCAAGAGTTGGAGTTGGGTGCTTAACTGAGTCAGCCAATATGAGTTAAAATATGGTCTGGGACACATAACTACAAATATAAATGCCTAAATACAACCATATGAGCCTATAGTCAATATTCTTTTTTTTCATGTATCAGTAATTCATTTCTTTTTTTTGCTGGGTAGTATATTCAGTGGCATGGATGTGCCATAGTTATTTCAATCTTGACCCATTGAATGATACTAGGATCGTTTCTAGTGTTTGACTATTACAAATAAAGCTGCTATGAACATTTGTGTACAGGTTTTTATATGAACATAAATTTTCATTTCTCTGGGATAAATGTCCAGGATTGAGATTTATGAGTCATATAGTAAGCATATGCCTTTTCGATAATAATCATTCTAACAGGTGTGAGTTTATCTCTCCTTGGGTCTTGATTTTCATTTCTCTGATGATTAGTGATGTTGATTACCTTTTCATGTACTTATTGACCATTTCTATACTGGATTATTATTAATATCATTGCTATTGAATTGTATTAGTTTTTATGTATTTTGGTTGTTAATCTCTTATTAGATACATGTCTTGCAAATACTTTCTTCCATTTCATAGGTTGCCTTTTAATTTTGTTGACTGTTATTTATACTGTGCAGAAGTGTTTTAGCTTAATGTAGTTCCACTTGTTTATTTTTGCTTTTGTTGCTTTAGCTTTGCTGTCTTGTCCAAAAAATCATTGCTAAGACCAATGTCAAGGAGAGTTTCCCTGTGTTTTCTTCTGAAAGTTTTATGGTATTATGTCTTATGTTAAAGTCCTGAATCTATTTTGAGTTAATTTTTGTGGGTATCATAATTATATGATAGAGGTCCAGTTTCATTCTGTTGCATGTGGATCTCCAGTTTGCTCAGTGTCATTTATTGAAGAGAGACTATCTTTTTCCCATTGAATATTCTTTCTGCCCTTTGTCAAAGAATAGCTGAGCATATATGTGAGGTTTTATTTTGGGGCTCTATATTCAGTTTCATTGGTCTGTGTGTCTGTATTTATGCCAGTACCATATTATTTTGATTACTGTAGCTTTGTAATATAGTTTGAATCCAGAAATGAAATGCCTCATGCTTTTTTCTGTGTTATATTAGGATCCATATGAATTGTAGAATTATTTTCTTCATTTCTGTGAAAAATTCCAGTAGAATTTTTATAGGGATTGCATTAAATTTACAGATGATTTTGTGTAGTATAGACATTTAAAAAAATATTAACTCTTCTAATCCATGAACATGGGGTATCTTTATTTGTGTCTTCTTCAATTTCTTTCATTAGTGTCTTGTTTTCAGTATATAGATCTTTCACTTCTTTGTTTAAATTTATTCCTAAGTATTTTATTGTTTTTGATGCTGTTGTAAATGTGATTGATTTCATTTTCAGAAAATTCATTTTTACTGTATAGAAACATAACTGGTTCCTGTATATTGATTTTGTATCCTGAAACTTTACTGAATTTGTTTATTCTAACAGTTTTTTGATGGAGTCTTTAGGATTTTCTATATGCAAGATCATGTCATTAGCAAACAGATAATTTTACTTCTTGCTTTTCAATTTATATATGTTTTGGATCTTTTCCTTAGGTAATTTCTCTGACGGGATTTTCAGTACTACACTGAATAGAAATGCTGAGTGGACACACTTGACTTATCGATCTTAAAAGAAAAACTTTCAATATTACACTATTGAGTATGATGTTAACTAAGGGTTTGTTGTGATTATGCTCCTTTATGTTGAGGTGTGTTCCTTCTGCATCTACTTTTTTTGCATTTTTGTCATTAAAGGATATTAATTTTGTCAAATGCCTTTTCTGCATCTGTTGAGAAGATGATATGAATTTTCATCTTTCATTCTGTTAATGTGGTGTATCACATTTATTGAGTTACATATGTTGAAACTTCTGTGCATCCCAGGGATAAATCCCACTGGATTGCGGTGTATGATCTTTGAATATGCCATTAATTTTGGTTTGCTGGTAATTGTTGAGAGGTTTTGCATCTATATTCATCAGAGATACTGGCCTGTAGTTTTCTTGTATTCATATTTGATTTTGGTGTCAGGGTAATTCTGGCCTAAGTAAATGAGTTCAGGAGCATTCCTGCCTCTTAAACTTTTTGGAAGAGTTTGAGAAATATTAGCTTTAATTCTCCATAAATGTTTGGTAGAATTCCCTCTTGAAGCTATCTGATGTTGGGTTTTTATTTGTTGGGAGTTTTTTTTTTTTTTTTTTTTTTTTTTTTTTTTTTGGCATTGAAGGAATGAATGAAGGAGAGAGGCGGAGGGAGGGAGGGAGAGAAAGAGAGAGACAGACAGTCTTAAGCAGGATCCACTCTCAGTACAGGGCTCTATGTGGAGCTTGATCGCACAACTCTGAGATCATGACCTGAGCCAAAATCAAAAGTCAGATGCTCAACTCACTGAGCCACCCAGATGACCCTATTGGGAAGTTTTTGAGTACTGATTCACTCTTTTTATTTGTTACTTGTTTTTCACATTTTCTATTAATTCAAGACTCAGTCTTTGTAGGTTGTATGCTTATAGGAGTTTTCCATTTCATTTGCATTGTCCAATTTTTGCCATCTAACTGTTTATATAGTCTCTAATGATATTTCTGTGGTATCAATCATAGTGTGTTTTCTTTCCTCCTGATTTTATTTATTTGAGTCCTTCATTTTTTTTCTGGTTAAGTTTAGCTAAAATTTTGTCAATTTTATTTATCTTTTCAAAAAACCAATTGTTAGGTTTTGTGGATCTTTTCAAATATTTTTCTATTCTTTATTTTATTTATTTCTACTTTGGGATCTGTTATCTCCTTTCAACTCTGCTAACTTTGGACCTTATTTATTTTCTGTTTATGATTCCTTGAAGTGTAAAGTTAGGTTGTTTGTTTGAGATATGTGTGTGTATATGTGTATATATTTAATGTTGGCATTTATCACCATAAACTTCCCTCTTAGAACTGCTTTTTGCTGCATACCAGAAGTTTTGTTTTTTATGTTATGTTTCCGTTTTCATTTGTTTCAAGGTATTTTTTATTTCTTTGTTGACTCCTTGGTTTTTCAGGAATGTGTGGTTTAATTTCCATGAATTTTACATTTTTCCTCTTGTTATTGATTTCTAGTTTCATACCATTGTGATCAGAAAATGATACTTGGTTTGATTTTCAGTCTTTTATATTTCCTAAAGCTTGTTTTGTGACCTAGAATATGATCTATCCTAGAGAATGTTCTATGTACACTTGATAAGAATGTGTATTCTCTTGATTTTGGATGAAAGAAACTCTATATATCTTTTAGGTTCTTTGGTGTAAAGTATAGTTCAAGTCCAATGTTTCCTTATTGAATTTTTGTCTGGACAATCTATGCATTGTTGAATGTGGGTTATTGAAGTTTTTTACTGTAAATTGTATTGGTGTCTATTCTCCCTTCATATATGTTAGTATTTGTTTAATATATTTAGGTGCCCCAATATTAAGTGTATATATATTACAATTATTATATCCTCTTGATGAATCATTTTTTTAACACTATCTCTTGTTACAGAGTTTTATTCAGTCTATTTTATCTGATATAGGTATGGCTACCCCTGCTCTCTTTTGGTTTCTGTTTGCCAGAGATATTTCTCATCCCTTCACTTTGAGCCAATGTGTGTCCTGAAATGAATCTCCTGTAGGCAGCAGATAGCTGGATCTTGTTTTTAACCTGTTCAGCCACTTTGCAGATTTTGATGGGAGAATTTAATTCATTACATTTAGTGTAATTACTAACTGGTAAGGACTTACTAATACTGTGCTATTAATTGTTTTCTGGCTGTTTTGTAGTTCCTTTTTTCCTCTCCTGCCATCTTTCTTTGTGAATTATTTTTTGTAATAGTATACTTTGATTTCCTTCTCTTTATCTTATGAGTATCTGTTATAGATTTTTTGCTTTGTGATTCTCTGAGGCTTACATAAAAATCATATAGGTATAAAAGTGTATTTTAGCTGATAACTTCAATTACATAGAAATAGTCTACCCTTTTATTTCTATCCTGTTTTATATTTTTGATATCACAGTTTACATCTTTTTATATTGTGTATTCATTAATAAATTATTGATGCTATAGCTATTTTTCATACTTCTGTCCTTTAATTTTTATACTAAAATTGGCTGGTTTAACACACTGCCACAGTAGTGGATAGGAGTATTCTGGATTTCACTATATACTTACCTTTCTGTTTATTGACTCTATAGGATATTTTTTTGCCATGAATAAAGGAGCAGTTATACTGTCCACAGTCTTTGGAGCAGTGCATTGAACATAATGAATCATCTTGGTCTTGATTGAATTAACCTAAGATCTTCTTTAACTATATTTTTGGTTTATAGATATCTGAGGTGGCAGATTTCCAAAGTGTTCTAAACAGTTTTTTATATAATGCTGCTGATTGGAATTCAACCTAGCATTGGCATTTAGTGGGCATTTATAACACAAAAGTGTGAAGAATTGCAAACTGCATCCATCACACTAAAAAAAAAAAGTGTATATGACAGAATATCAATGCACTACCTAGGCTGTTCAAGAACTGCAAAGCTCTCATTCTACTGGTGTGGATGTAGGGTGTTAGTGTCATAGTATGTAGAATGTCTGGTAAATTTGGAGGCCATAACTGAGCCAACCTGCATGCTCTCCTAAATGGAAGCCATCGTAAGCCTGCTGCTTCATTTTTGTTCTGCCTGTATTCACAAACACGGCCCACCTGTATTAGCACTGGCTCAGTGCCTGCAGCAATCCCACAGAGGAGAGGCAGTGCAGGGTAGAGGCTAATGAAAGAGCCACAATTGGTCTTTTGCTCTAATATAATTTAAGCCAAGTCAAGATGGGTTTCTGAAGAAGAGTTGTTTTCATTCTGTAAAGGTCCTATGCACAATCATGTTTTAACAAGATTCCCAATTTGCATTATGAAAAGCTGGCAGACTTTTCTTCATAAGGCTATTTACTGCATTTGCCCTTTTGGTAACATTACTATGTGTTTGTTTTGAAGCCTATTATTAAATGAATAAATAGCAGGAAATGTAATATTAGATTAAAGAAAATGTTGGGCTTTCAAATGGCAAGCAAATATGTTAAAAATTATCGTTCTTTAAATGTGGCTCCATGGGCCTCTGAAAGATGATTAAAAATGGCAGAGAAAACCTGTGAAGCGTAGATAGACATTTTCATTATGTGGCTACATGGTTCTCATAAACAATGTATGGAAACATGGCACAAGGGTTTGTTTGCTGGTTTGGTTTTTGTTTTTTTTTTTGTTCTTATTTTATTTTTATTTTATTTTGGTCAGGTACAGAATTACTTACAACATCTTAATGTATTTCTTTCTATAAAAGAAGCTGTTGTTGGGATTCAGCTTGGCACTCAAGAACTTCTAGAAACAATTCCCAATGTCTTGATCGCTCTTTTATCTCCCTATCAGTATAAAGTTTTCACTTCTTCCACCTTTCTTAATGAACCACCTCCCTTTTGATAATCTGCAGTAATCCACAAACTGTAAACTTTCCTATAAAAATAACAGTGGACTACTGTGTGGTTTAACAAATAAGAGAAAGAAGGATGCTAAAGACTTTTCTCCAAGTCTTGTTGGCTATTTGCCATTCTCTGAATGGTGGCTGATACAGAATCAGGGCCCAATTTTATGCCGATTTTGTGCCCCAGTTAGCAGTGCTAATTGGGGCACACAAGTAAATTGCACTCTGCCCTGTGGAAATTTTCAGTTAGTCCACTAAATCAGAAAATCATTGAGAGCACTAATCTATTACTCAGTCTCTATTTAATTAGGTGCAAAATCTATGGTCCCTCCAGGAAGGACAAAGTTCAGACATAGGATCTCAGTGGTCAGTTGTTTAGAATTTGATCTGTATTTTATCTTTTGTTATAATCTAAGTTAAAAAAATAAGTTTGTCTGCTTTTGAGGACTAAGGCATAGGACATTTTAGTGAGAATTAACAGTCCAAGTGTTATTCAAGTAGACAGGAGTGAAGGTCATTTGGTTTCCCTCACACTTGAAAGACACAGATTTTTCTGAGGGAAGAAAATAAAAAAAAGATTTTTAGACATACAGAGCCTAAATACACTGATACGTTTAACAGCAAATGCTCCACATTTCATAATTGGGTTCAGTCTTACTGTCTGAACTGCAGCCATATTTAATGAGAGAGCAGAGATTTTTTTTTTTTCTGTTTCATTCACTGATGCATCTCAAGTGCTCAGTAAATGTATTTGAATGAATAAATGGAGAGACACATGATGCCTAGGCAAAAACAGCTGAAAAAATATATTTACATGACATGGTAAAGCTAAAAAATAGTGTTTCTGATGTGTTTGGCATACCATCCATAGTACTTAAAGAATATTATGTCCCTGATAGAATGTTTCAGTCATTGTAGGTGAGATCATGGCCTTTAAAATATTTTTACTTTTCTTGAATACAAAAAGGTGGTTTGAAAAATTTTGCTCTAGTTTTCCCAAAAACTTTTAGGTATAATATAAATTAAAATTAGTTCAAAGGCAAATATTGTCCTAAAATTATAATTATAGCTTAAAATCAATGTCTTTAAAAAACTTTATTTTCTCCCTTGATATATAGTTTTTTTTTTTTGTAATGTGTAAATTACTTTTAGATCTAGAGTAGCTAGAATCTTAAGGAAGCTAATTTTGGCCAGAATCGTTGTAAGAACAAAGCCACATTTTTTTTCAACAATTATAGGTTGTTTTCTTTTTAATTAAACTGACCCATTTACTTAAAAATTTTAATGAAACATAATTGGCATAACATAATTGAGTTTTATAGAGAAATTTAAATTCTGAGCATGAAGATCCAATTATAATATTGCCAAAATGAATATTGATTCATGTTTTGAAAAAGGGACCTCCCCACTGGTACTATTTTAACCCTGTTCCAACCTCTCTCTACTTCCTAATCTGTTTCTTTGCTGGATCTTCTTCCTTTTAATTCTTTACCCAAATCCTTCTATTCTTTTTTCTTAAAGGAGTCACACACAGTAATCCATCATTTCTCTCCTGTATTCCACTTCTGAAATTCCAGATGCCAATAGAATATTTCCAAATAGATGTCCAAGCCAACCTCTCAAAATTAAGAAATATTATTCTATATCTATCCCCTTTCTCTTTAAAACTTGCTTTTACTCTTACCATTCCAATTTCTGTTCATTATAATTTCCTTTCTGTCAGTTACTCTTGGCTTAAAACCTTTTGTTTTTTTCCCATAACCCCTCACTTTCATGAAGAGTAGTCAATCCTATTAATTTCTTATTTTTCCCCCACAGATCTCCTATGCATCGACTTATTTCCAGAGATATCCCCAATTTTCAGTTATGAACTGTTCAGACAAAGCTTATTGTAGTTAGTTGATTTAAACAGGTTTTCCTGCCTCTGATGCCTTACCTACTGTAATGACTCCATGTCAAGTTAACTTTCCCCAAATTTTCCTAAAATATATCTAAGACCGTGTCACAGTGTCACTGAAGGACTGACCATTACCCATAGATATATTTTCAAAGTTATTTTTCTACTTCCTTATATTTCACCTCCTGGCTATAACTACATTTCCTGCCATATGATTTACATTCTGTCTATTTACAAATAATCAAAGCTTTAATATGAGCTAATGGACATTTCCTAAAACAATGGGCTTTGTAACCTTCATAACTTTGTTCATGTTTTCAGTTTCTGTTTTATAGTCAGTTTGGGCTGTTATAACACAGTACCATAGACTGGGTGGCTTATAAACACCAGAAATTAGTTTCTCATAGTTCTGGACACTTGGGAAGTCCAAGATCAAGGTGCTAGCAGATTCAGTGTCTGAGCTCCTAGTTCACAGATGATTGTTTTTCTGCTGTATTTTTACATGGTGGAAGGAGGTAAGGAGCAATCTGGGATTGCTGGGAAATTACCAAATAGCAAATAGCAAAACTCTCATAACTTAGTGCAGAACATAAAGACTATAGGACATCTTTTATTTTTGTCTTACCTTTCATTATATTATATCAATTACTTTATTGAATTCAGTCTAGATCTTTTTGTATGATGCCCCTTTTGTGACAGTATGGCAAGTCCAGATGTCTCACAAGTGAAGTAACGTACAAATGTTTACGAGTTAACACATAGAAAATGGCCAAGAAAGCCCTTTGAGTGGTTGAAGCAGGATTGTTCAATGGTTTTCTGTCACATTAGCTCTATAAAAGATAATCTATTCCCTCACAATTCTGTAATATTCATGTGAAATTTGTATATACTGCCTTATTTTATAGGTATTTATGTACATGGCTTTTTCCAAAACTGTATTATAAATTGTTGGAAACTAAATATTATAAATGATACATTGAAACATTTAGAACAATGATTAAATGTGAAAGTTATTTTATAAATATTTGCTGAAAGAATGGATGAAGAGATCATCCCATGGCATTAAAACACTTTCATATCTTTTCTATGCCCACTTAAATGGCCGTTGTATTATAGCCAGATGAAATCTGGGCTTGGAATTAGTAAATTTGGGTTTGAATCTCATCCCTGTCCCATTCTAGCTTTTAAAGCTTGGGGTAAGTTTAGGAATCCTTCAGAACTTCACTTATTCATTCATTTAACATATATTTTATTTTCCTCTTCAGTAAAAGGAATTAATTTTATGTCTCTCATGAGTAGATCAAAAGGTTCTATTGGGTGGTAATGCAACAACTTCCCTGGATTTTTGAGCATTGTAAAGCTAAGTCTTCTTACCTAAGGGTCAATGATGATTTTATTAATGCCCATTATCTTACACTCAGACATCTCAGCTATGTCCTAAAACCTCATCACCAACAAATCTGGGTTGAGATTTCTTCTGCCTTCTCCATCACTTGTTGTATTTATTGCTGCCTTCATAATTAGCTTATGCTAACGTCTACCTCAGTGAATAAGTTCCCATTTCTTTGACAAATAATGTAACTCTCAATTTACCTGCATCAATTCTGCCCCTCTGGTGTGAATTATTAGCTCTTCTCTATGAGCTTCTAGAGGAAAGCCTTTTTTATACCTATTAATAAGAGAGTATACCCATCTTATATTATTCTCTCTTTCATGAGTATTTTTCAAAAGTTGTGCAATTGCATGTTGGGGGCTACGAGGAGTAATTAGGCTGGAAAGGAGCCATATTCATGCTTTCCTTATATCCCCAATATGAATGAACATAGTAGAGTGCCATATATGTTCTCAATAAATACTCATTAGCTGTTGCTATCATTAATTTCAGAGGTGTAAAGTTGTCTAGCATCATCTATATCTCTTCTAGTCTTTGCCATCTCAATTTTATTTGCTGTCGTAGACACTTGGCAGCCTGCAGTGAATTGCACACTGTTGTATGGAACCCACCACTGAATATGGGCTGGTGCTGAAACCTGCTTTAGCAAACAGAAAGCGGCACAGGTGACACTATGCCAGTTTTTGGCCTAAAGCTGTAGAAAGTTCTGGAAATTTTCATTTTTTATTTTCTTAGAAGCCAGTTACCATGTAAGATGTTCTATTGCTCAGGCACCACTATACCATGAGGAAGCATTAGCTACTTTTGTAGAGAGTCCATATGGAGGGAACCATGAGATCTAGCTGACAAACAAAGTGGGGGGTGAGGGCTACCTTCTATGGCTTCAGCTGAGCTTCTAGCCAATGTCAACTTATCAGCTGTGTAACTAAGCCAGATTGAAGGTGAGTCTTCTAGGCCTAGGCCAAATGTTTCAGCTGATGCTATCAGAAGTAATGAAATTGTTTTCTTTGAGCCCTGCCCAAATTATAGAATTTTAAGCAAATAAGTATTTACTGTTATTTTAAATCAGTATTAGACAACCAGCACAGGTGACTTTTAAACAATACAAATTTGAGACTGAAATTGGCTCCTGACATAATGGTTAAAAGTGCACCATCTGGAGTTAGATTGCCGAAGTTGGAATCCTGACCCTGACAATTACAAGCTTCATGACTTTGGCAAGTTCTTTAATCTTTCAGTGCCTTTATTTTTTCATTTACACATAAGGGAAATAACATCTGCATAATAGAATTAATTTAGGTGTTGAAAGTGTTTATTAGACTCTTAAAAAGGTGCCTAGCATATGCTGAACATCCTGTAAATATGAACTATTGCTATTTATGCAATCATTTTTTTAATATATATCTCTCACACTAGACTGTATCATAAGGAAAGGAAACACATCTGTATATGTACATAGTACCTAGAACACAAAGAATTCAGTACATATTAATTGAATGAATGGACATGAGGTGGGTAGAACGCTGTATGATATCTTAGATTTAGTGGTGATGAAACAGATGATGCATAATGCAATGGTGATAAAAATCTTTGCCCAGGTTTTAAATTTTGGTGTCAGATGTGTTTAAATGATTGATCTTGTCTACCTGCTAATTGTTGCCTTATACAAATATTACCACTCTGATTTCACCATCAGTGATAACATGTAGTTATTGAATATCTACAGTATAAGTGTAAAGCATTTTGCTGTGTGTTAAAATATACAGTCTGTCACCTGATACTCAATATCAAGGAAATTTTAATCTAGTTAGAGAAATAGGATATGAAAAGAAAGGAGAGCCAACAGTATATGTTTCTCATATTCATCAAGTTCACCTAAGCTGAAGCATTACAGATATGTTGCTAACAGAGTTAGATCCTTGAGCATAGGTGAATGGCACAATACGCAGAGGAGAGAGGTGAATTTTTCAATGGGATGACATCAAATGCAGGCATAAGAAAATGAATGGATTGTATGGAAAGAGCGTGTAGTCTTATTTGTTCAGCATGAAATGTTCTTCAAGGCAGCATTTCTTTAGAATGTGGTGCCCAAATTCAAAGTGGTAAACTTGATTCTGAAGAAAATAGTTAATTCTCATTTTCCAAATAGTAGAAAGTATAAATAATGTTGGGAAAGTAGATTGTTAGGTTGGAATATAGTTTTATACAAGCTGAATTTGAAATGATGACCTAGATGGACCAAATACATGTATACTAAGTCGGAGAGAAAAACAGGGCTGGATGTTGGCGAGTAGACAAGACCAGTTAATTATGTACATGCATGTCACTTATATAGCAGTGATAGTTTAAGTCACAGTTGCAGGAAGACACTGATTTTATATACATGGATAGAAGATGAAACTGAAGAAGGCAAAACAAGAGGAGATTAAGGAAAGCATATTTTCACAGAAACCAGGGAAGAAATGAGTTTTCAAAGTTCGGCAGTTTACAAAGTATCAAATACTTTTTTAAAAGTTAGGAAGAGGGGCGCCTGGTTGGCTCAGTCGGTTAAGCGGCCAACTTCGGCTCAGGTCATGATCTCGCGGTCCGTGAGTTCAAGCCCCACGTCGGGCTCTGTGCTGACAGCCCAGAGCCTGGAGCCTGTTTCAGATTCTGTGTCTCCCTCTCTCTGACCCTCCCCCATTCATGCTCTGTCTCTCTCTGTCTCAAAAATAAAATAAATGTTAAAAAAAAAAATTAAAAAAAAAATAAAAGTTAGGAAGAATGACATTAAAAAAATGTGGGATTTAGTATCCTGGAGTTCTTTGGTAGTATGAAATAAAGTGATTTCCTTATAATGAAGTATAGATTCTTAAGTCGATTATGGTAGAAGTTGAATTAGGTTTCTGAAGTGTACATGAGACTGGTTCAGTTCTTGGAGTTGAAAATGAAGAAACTATTTGTGGTATCCAGGTTTGAACGTATGAGTTGTTATAGTATGTGCCAAAGATTGTATGTAATGGAAGAGTAGTGTTGAATATATATGCACTCTGTTCCTTCAGTTCCCATCTTACCTCAATGCCAGATTACTTTGAGACAAAGAATGTAAGGTGGCTCAAAGCATAAGAGACTGTTAAAAACTGAGAACAAACTGAGGGTTGATGGGGGGTGGGAGGGAGGGCAGGGTGGGTGATGGGTATTGAGGAGGGCACCTTTTGGGATGAGCACTGGGTGTTGTATGGAAACCAATTTGACAGTAAATTTCATATATTAAAAAAAAAAAAAGAAAAAAAAAAAAGAATGTAAGGTGGCTCTATTCTATTTTTTGCCACCATGACTTTTAAATCACCCAATTGTTATTTATAATATACCTTTAAATTTTTAACTAGTATATGATGCTCGTAATTATGAAACAGATATGGTAAGATATTCATCTTTTGAAACAAGGGAGTTTTATATTTTTAACATTCCACTATACTATTTTCATTAGACCTATTGTTTTCTGTTATATTGCTAAATATTTATGGTCAGAATTATTTGTATAAAGGAAACACCATCATTTTAGACTTTTTCAGGTGAGCTTTCTTGATGTTTTTTCATTTTCAAAACAGTCTTATTTTTGTGGTCACTTTGTTTCTTCGTTCCTAAGAAGAAATGCCAAATTAAGGATTTTTTTCTTTTAATTGGAACACATAACTTTCTTCTTTCTTTTTAATTGGAACACATAACTTTCTTCAAGGTGGACCCGTTAGTACAGTAAATGTACCCTCTTAGGAAAATTCTGGGAAGTTTCAAATGTGAAGGCACAGTAGTAGCCTACTCTTTCTTTGTCTCTTTAGTTTTCACTTGCTGTCACAAAAGAAGCCCACTAGATGGTGTTAAAACCACAAGCTACCTGCTTTGATTTTATTTAAAAAAAAAAAGTCTTCAAAGGAGAGTGCTTAAAACGTTTCAGAGGTTGTACTTTCTCCATTTTTAGATAAATGGGAAAGAGGCCAGAAAAAAGTAAAATAGGTAAAAATAAAATAGGTATGTTTCCATACAACTAAATTGTAGTTACAAAGTAGACTACTTGTTGCCAATGAATTATTTTCTAATGAGCTTCTTTCAAAATTAAGCCATTTTGTCAGGATAAATATCAAGTAAAATGATTATGAATCATTATGGCAAGTCTTAATACAAATCAGAAAGTAAATTAATCCAACTCTGTCTGACTCATCATGGCTTTTTTTTTTCTTCAGATACAAATGAAGAGTAAACAATGTTTGGCAATTTTTAGGTTAATCATGTAGAACTGATTACTCAAGAAGAATGCTATTAACATTTAGTCAATTTATACCCTACAATATGACAAATTAAAATTAATGTTGCTGTTTTTAAGATATCGAATGGGTCATGATTTTAAGAAAAATGAGAACTGCTGTAGAAAACTGATAATTTTGTCTCTGGGCCTAGTGAATCCAGTTACTTTTAAAACCCAGTTGAAATCCACCCAAGAAAACAGTACAAATAATTAAGTAAATACAACTCTGAGTTAGGTAGAGTGTGCCCTTAAACAGGTCTTCTTTTAAAGTGTAACGAGGAATAATAATCAATTCTGAACAATTCCCCTTGGAATAGTTATGGTTAAATCTTGCCAATAGCTTAATAACAAGAGAAAGATTTTCTTTTTAGATTGAGTGTATTCTCCTGATGAAGCTCTATTTGATAATTTTTTCAGTGTTTATAATCAGTTCCCTTTAGTATTCATTTAATTAGCTCATTTCAATACACTTCCTTGATGGCATGTGTATGTAAATATATATTTTAAATCATTCCCTTTACATCCAAAGTAATTGATGTAATGAAAATATGTAACTATTAACTTTTGAATCAGGTCTAAAACAATACATACTACACATTATAATGTAAATTACTTCACAGGACAGATAATTTCTAAAAAAAATTTGCACATCAAACGTCTATAGCTGTCTACGTGGCGTCTTGCCACATGTATGTATACCAAGTACTCGCAGGATCCCTCTGAACTCCTTATCCTTAAAACACATTTAATAATAATGAGGAGCATCATCTAAAAGTCATAGGGTGACAGCCCATGACCTGTTCTATGCTGTCAATAATACGACACATGCTGGCTGGAGATCATTTAAAAAATCTACTTCCCTTTCATATTGGCATACATATTTCCCATGGCATCTACTTGAGCATTATCTTTATGTTGCCACTTTCATTGGTGAATTTATCCATCTCTGATGGCATGACAGGTAATTTGATTGACTTAGGCAAGTTTAAAGGCTTTTGTCTATGGTTTACTCTTGAACTTAACAGGAATAAAGCTGAGAACCCTCTTTGAATTAAGGGGTGGTTAAAGCTTTTTAAGCAAAGACTTTGTTGACATACAGACCTACCAACTCTGGACATATTTTCTCTGAAAGCTGTCTCACCCTGCTCAAACTCTGTTACTTCTAAACAGGGTAGTAACATGTAGGTTAAATCCTAGAGATTAGGTCTCTGTGGTTTCCCCTTAGAGACTGGACTCTGCTTTCTATTCTGACTTGAATTTACAGTACTAGTGAGATTGTCATTGGCCAATTATTCAAATGCCATCTTACTCCTGACCTTTTTTAGCAACTTAAAATATAATTTTAAAAACATATAATCTAACTTTTAGAGTGCACCATTTAATTTTTTTTGTGTGTGTATTCAAAGTTGTATAAACATTACCTCAATTTTAGAACACTCACATCATCCCCCAAATGAATCTTATACCTATTAGCAGTCACCCCCAGTTTCTCCTTAACCCCCTAGACTTAGGCAACCTCTAATGTACTTTCTATTTCTATTGAAATGCTTCTTCTGAACATTTTATGGAAATGGAATCATATACTCTGTTAACATTTAGTCAATTTATACTCTACAATAGGAGGGTATAAACAGTCCTTCGTGACTGGCTTCTTCTTTCACTTAATATAATGTTTTCCAGGTTCATCCACGTTGTAGCCCATATCAGTACTTAATTCTTTTTTATTGCTAGGTAATATTCCATTGTACAGATATGCCACATTTTATTCATCTGTTCATCACAGATAATTGGGTTGTGTATGTTTTTGCCTATGAATACTGCTTCTATAAATACTTGTGTACAAGTTTTTGTGTGGGTGTTTGTATTTTTATGTCTTCATCTCTTGGTTATATACTGAGGAGTGGAATTGCCAGATCATATGACAACTGCATCTTTTTAACATTTTCAAGAACTGCCAAATAGTTTTTATAAGTAGCTGCAACATTTTACATTTCCATCAGCAGTGTGAGAGAGTTCCAATTTCTCCACATCTTTGCCAACACCTGTTGTCAAATTATCTGTGTTACTAGTTATAGCCATCCTGTGTATGTGGAGTGGTGTCTCACTGTGGTTTTGATTTAGATTTCCCTCATGGCTAATGATATTCAGCATCCTTTCATGTACCAGTTGCCACTTGTGTACCTTCTTTGGAGAAATGTCTACTCAAATTACCCATTTTTCAATTGAGTTGCCTTTTTTATTTTTGAGTTTTAAGAGTTCTTTACATATTCTTGATACAGCGCCATTATAAAATACATGATTTGCAAACATTTTCTCCCATTCTCTGTTTTGTTTTCATGTTTTGATGGTTGGTGCCCTTTTAAGGACAAAAATTTTTAATTTTAGGAGTTTCGTATTCTTAATACAACTCTACTATAAAATATATGATTTACAAACATTTTCTCCCATCTCTGTGTTGATTAGTTGGTCAGTGGAGATATAGATTTTAAGCTAGGCAATATCATAGTATCTGCATTCTTTTCTTCTCATTTTAGATAGTGAGTTATTAGTTGTCTAACAGGTATTTGTTAAATCTGTGAATTGAAACAACCAACAGAAACCTAACTGGTATTAATTAGAGAGATCAGGGATATGGAATAGAATATAATTTCATTATTTTTCTTCTTTTATGGGTACTGTTTGATTCAGCATGGTTGAATTCAGCTCAAGACTTTCCCAGGGCTAAGGAGGAGGTGCTGTAGATCATAAGATGCCCAGTTTCCACAGAACAGTAATAAAACTGCCTGATAGAAATGCATGAAGACAAATAACTCCACATTATAGGAAAGACTATGCTTAAAGATTTGCTTCTCCCCTATCTCCTAATAATATCTTGATTCTTATGGTATATGGTTTATTACAACAATTGGTACAGGGTATAGAATGCACAAGAATTTTCAAATGTGGATAAAGGCATGTCCAGTTACTGTTAGAGCTGGATTTGGAATGCAGCACCGCCAGCTCTTCTGATACCAGCAGGCATCACTGAGTCCATTCTCATTTTCTTTCTTTTTTTTAAGTTTATTTATTTTGAGAGAGAGAAAGAGAGAGGCAGAGAGAGGGGGAGACAGAGAGAATCCCAAGCAGGCTGTGCACTGTCAGCATAGAGCCCGATGCAGGGCTCGAACTCACAAACCATGAGTTCATCACCTGAGCTGAAACCAAGGGTTGGACGCTTAACCAACTGAGCCACCCAGGTTCCCCAATGCTGATTTTCAAGATTATGAAAACTAAGGCAATCTCTATCATTTCTAAATTATACCAAACCTCCAGATGGGCTCTAGGAACTAGGCAGTGATACGGGTCACCATCACATACAGCATTCGTTCCCACTGCCGCAACTTATTTGCCAATTACTTATTACTAAGGGACTCAGATTCACTATAAAAATGAAACATTGCCTTTTCTCAAAAACTAATCTAAAATATTCAGTATTTTTCCTAAGAAAATCATGTTAATGCCTTTAATACACATTGTACATTATATTATCTAAACATTTTAAGTTATTGAGTAAAAAAAAGCCATGCCTTATTATACATTTATGTGGAAGAGTGAGCAAATTAAACATGATGATGTTATATAATATGGGTAAGTTAACAGTCTTTATTGGGGAAATATAATTCAAGGGTCAGCTAAAGGGAGGCAAGCAGTCTTTTGTTGCCTCTTAATCCAAAAGGAAGACAAAGTGGGATTATGACATTGCTAGATGCACAGTGGAATATCCTCCAGGAGCGGAATCCAGCTCTTCAACATTCTTTTGGTGCAAGAGTGAGAACAGCCTTTGAAGTAGGATATAAAAAGATAGCACTTAGGCAGCAGATACTTTTTATGAGAATTCCAGCTGTACAGGAAATTATCTGAGGATGCTAGTGGCTAGCACCTGGTAATCCTAGGATAAATTTGACTCAGACTTTTGGTGAAAGTAGGTCCTTGAACCAGTCAGGCAACCTGAACTATTGGAGTCTTTTACTGGAAAATACTTTGTATTGTTCCCCAATATAAAAATGAATGCCAACAAAAAATAGTTATCAGTAACTGCTTGCTGAATAAAATACACAGCAAGTGTGTTCGCAATATGTAAAATAAGACAGGAAACTATATTCCTTCCTTTTACCTGAATGTAAGAGACTAGAACTCTCATTATCTTCACATTTCCTATATAACAGGTAATTTGATGTTAAGCCTCATAATAACTTATGTTTAGGTGTTATTATCCCCTTATCCCGAGGTTCAATAAAGTGTCTAATGTTATCTGGATTAATTAGAAGATCTTTAATTCGAACCCAAATACATCTGAATCCAAAGCCCATATTTTCTCTCATTTTCTTTGTCAAGTGATAATTTTATAATATTTAATGTAGCCATACTCAGTTGTTGTTTTGTTGTTTTTGTGTGTGTGTTTATTTATTTTGAGAGAGAGCGCAAGAGGGATGGAGGGACAGAGAGACAGAGAGAGACAGAGAGAAAGAAAGAAAGAATCCCAAGCAGGCTCTGTTCTGTCCACGCAGAGCCCCATGTGGGGCTCGATCTCATGAACTGTGAGATCATGACCTGAACCAAAAGTAAGGGTCAGAGCTTGACTAAGTCACCCAAATGACCCAGTTGTACCTCTTTTTATGCATTAAAATTATTATTTGTTGAACAGTGGAGTTCTGCACTTCTGTTCTACCAGTTCTCTACTGTCACTTGAACACAGCTTTTCTCACACTCTTGTTACCAAACTCTGGATTGTATAGGATTGGTAGAGTGGCAAATAGAGCTGGGAAATGAGGAGGGATAAAGAGATTTCCTCTTCCATTCTATCTAGAGAAAACTTGTAATCTGAATGAGGGTTGAAGTGAAGGTTGGGGTATACAGTACAGTGGATAACATCTCTTAACTTTTGAGAAATGGTTTCAGGAAACCCCATAAACCAGAGTACTTGCATAAGTTCATGTGAAAGGGATTCACAAACGTAGAAAGGAGAGATTTGTCATAATTACTATATATTGATCTGTAAACTGTAAATAATGAAAAGGATTTACAGTGTGGTGGTTTTTGGACTCTGTTTAGCAAGTAAATTCTTGATGCAAGCCAAATATAACTTAAATACATAATAAAACAATAAAATGTAACTGTTCTGTTTCTATTCCTGTTATTATTTGGTTGGGAAATATCTGAAATGTCCCATTTTCATAATTTTTTCCTTCTTGGACTTCTTTAAATCAGTGATTTAGTATATTCCCATTTAATGTTTAGTATTTGTAATTATGTTTTGAATTAAATTTTATGACCCTTGAAGTCTAAGGCCATGTTTTGACCTTCTCCATGGCTGTATTCTGAGCCCAACAAACAGCAGTATGTATATAATAACTACTCATAGTGTTAGCCAAAAGGTATTGATTGACTATCTGCTGAGGAAAGATGAATGTACAATAACCTGCATGCCTTATTTCTGGATCTAATTTCGACCTCTGTCCTTATTAAGTGTAGTTGGATTATTTATTATTGTATCTCTAGTATCTTCTTTGGTACCTGAAACCCAGCACACTCAGAATAAATGTGTTGGATGAAAGGACTTTTCAAGCTTCCAACTACAGATTGGGTCCTATTGGGTTTTGAAATTGATTTTTTATGGCATTTGTTGAAGTTCGGCAGCATCCGTGCTTGACACTGAGACTGGTAACCAGTAAGCTCTCTGTGAAGCCAGACTTCCTGGATTGAAATTTTGGCTTTGCCTCCTCCTCACAAGTTGACTGTGGAAAAATATCTTAACTTCTCTATGCCTCGAATTCTGTATCTCTGTACCAGAGTTAATACCTGTTTCATTATATTATTGTGAAGATGAAATGTCTAGGAAGACAGAAACTTTAGTACAGAGTTTAGCTAATCACAATTTTATTCTTATTAATTTCATGAAGATATTTTATTAATATCTATAGAGGCTGGAAATTCCTCTGACAAATAATATGTAAATTAATCTTTTTATTTCATTTTATTTAAAGTTTATTTGAGAGAGAGAGTGTAAGAGTATGCATATGCATGAATGGGAGAGGGCAGAGAGAGAGAGGGAGAGAGAAAATCCCAAGCAGAGTCAGTGCTGTCATCTCAGAACCTGACTCCGGGCTCAAACTCCCAAACCGTGAGATCATGCATGACCTGAGCTGAAATCAGGAGTCGGTTGTTTAACAGACTGAACCACTCAGGTGCCCCTGTAAATTAATTGTTTTATTTTTTATTTATTTTTATTTTTTATTTTTATTTTTTTTAATATTTATTTACTTATGAGAGAGAGAAAGAGAGAGCATGAGCCGGGGAGATGCAGAGAGAAAAGGAGGCACAGAATCAGAAACAGGCTCCAGGCTCTGAGCTGTTAGCACAGAGGCCAATGCAGGGCTCCAACTCATGAGCCTTGAGATCATGACCCAAGCACCCAAGTGGGGTGCTTAACCTACTGGGCCACCCAGGCAGCCCTGTAAATTAATTTTTTTAAAAGCAAAGGTGTTTAGGGGTGCCTGGATGGCTCAGTGGGTTGAGCATCTGACTCTTGATTTTGGCTCAGGTCATGATCTCATGGTCATGGGATCAAACTCCACTTTGGCCTCCACACTGGGTGTAGAGCCTGCTTTAAGATTTTCTCCCTTCTTCTTCCTCTGCCCCTCCCCTGCCTTTGCTCATGCATGTGCATGCACACATGTGCTATCTCTCTCTCTCTCTCTCTCTCTCTCTCTCTCTCTCTCAAAAAATAAATAAAGCAAAAGTGTTTAGATCTCTTCAGAGGGGGGAAAAAGTACAAATGAATTGCAGAATTGTCTTAAGAAACCGAAAAAGATATGTCAGTATAGATAAGTAAATTAATAAGAGATTTATTTACTAGAAAATATTTTAGCATCAAGGAGGGACTTATATAAGCATACACACTCTTTTATTCATTTTTTCCATATACCCAGATGATGCAATGTGCAACATAAATATGTGACCTCATAAATCTAGGCCTGATCTTCTGGAATGGTGAAATAAGTGAGGTTCAAAGAGTTGTGTTACTCATGTATCAATCATAATAGTTAGCCTTATTGAGCACTTAGCATATAGCAGGTACGTATCTAAGTGCCCTTAGTTTGTAATTTACCTAATCATCACAGCAACCATATACAGTAGATATAATAATATAATATTTTATAATTGAGGGGTCTGAGACAACAATAGATTTTATGCCCAGGGTCATATAGTCAGTAAAATGGCCAGGGATCAGAACTTAAGAGATCTGGTTCCAGAGAGTATTCCCTAAACAAAATATGTCCTGCAGAATAAATTTTAGCTGTTACATTCTTTGACCCTTCAGACTAGGTTAATCTCTACCCTTTTTGCAAACCTGTAATGTTTCTAACTTGTCAAATATCTTTTCAGTTTCAAACTCTTCTTTGAGGTTTCTCGAAGCTTCACATTGACTGACTTGCTTACGTCTGGGTTACTGATAGGCTATTTTACCTAGACCTATGGAGTAGGTATATTTCTTATTTCAGCTTACACATCTGGACTTTTGAGGGCTGATGTCTGGCTTTCTATTCCCAAGATATCCATCACCATTTTGTTTAACTATGGACTACCTAAATACTCATTATCTATTAATACTTTTCCCCATCCATCCATGTATCTGTTATAGAATAACTGCCACCCCACTCCTTTTCTGGACTGTGTATAACATGGTCATTTACAGGCTCAGGAGTACAGACCAGAATGATGTGACTCCTGGTCAGTATCAGTATGAGTTATCTGTGTGCATTTTATCTTTTTATCCTCTGGTTGCTCAATGATAAGGGGATACTAAATAAAAAAGATACTAAACTCCTATAAGGAAGATCATATTATGATATTCAGGCAAAAATACATATTAAAACAATATTTTTTACTGTTATATCGGCAATAAAATTTCACATTTGAACACTTTTCAGTTTAAAATTTCACAAAATTTTCTAATTTATTTCTGGCAACAAGCCTGGTTAATAGTGTAATTATTGTCATCAGTAATTAGGAAGAATGGTAGTGTGCCTCTGAAGAACCTGGAAATGAGGGAAATATTCTTTTTTCTTCAAGTAGTTGTTTTTAAAATCAGCATTTATTAAATAAGAGAAAAGATGAGCAGAGTCACTTGTAAGATACAACTCCAACTTGATAGAGTATGTCCCTGAACTTAAGGAAATAGTGTCAAAATGGGGATGGATCGGCCATGAAGATAGAAATAATTATTCATAGGGGATAATATTGGAAATAAGTATTATTTTAAGCACTGTCCAGGAGTGAGTCTTACAAAATAGACTTGGATTATTACAGTCCTGTTGGCAAGCTCAAGCCTTATTTTGACAGCAAAACATGAAGCTATGTGCGTCTGATTCTATTAACACTTTAGTTTAGCTAACTCATTTTTGTGGGGCATTCACCAAACAAACTAATTGGGATTTGGCTTCCTCTGTAGATCTGCCTACAGGAGAGACACTATTCAGCTTCAAGTGTACTGGGGGATAGAATTGTTATTATATTAGTTGAATACTTTGGATTGCAAGGAACAGAAACCTACATGTGCTAGCTTCAGCAACAACAACAAATCAACTAAATGTGAATATGTGAATTGATAATGAATATATGCTACAGGAAATAGAGTGTGTCTTGGAATTTGTGGGGATGCATGCAGACAGGTCTCAGAAGTGGGCTAAAATGAGAAACTGGAAGGCATAGAGAACCTGTGAAACCTTTTCTCTCCAGCTTTCATTTTTCTTCTCCATATGGATGCTTCCTTTTTCATTTTCTATAAACAATTACTTCTGTTTCTGTAGACTACATGGGAATTGCAACATTACTACTTCGTGTTTCCCTAGTATAAGTGTTTTTATGTTTAGCCATACAAATAGAAACTTCTATTTCCTTTCTTTTGTATTATTGAGGTATAATTGACTTATACTTATTACTCACAGGTCTGTGGGCCCAGGGCCTTCTGTTATGTACGCCTTAGATGACATTTCCACAGAATTTACCGAAACCTCACTCCTTTTAGTTTGAATTGACCAGTCTGTCCTTAGCCTGGCAACTCTAAAGCACTCCACTCAGGGACCCTAATAAAGGTGTGTGCTCCAGGTGCTGCCCCTTTCTCTACCTTCATCCTGCCTTGACCTTCCCACGTGGCCCTTTTAGGTGTGCCTGAATCTATGAATCTGTAAAATAATTTTCTGTTTTAATTTTCTTTCAGTCGTTTGTTGAACCACAGCTCACCATTAGACCCCAGGGCTCTTCTTAACAAGTGTAAATTTATCAAAGTTATAAAATGTATGAATTTTAAAATGAGATTATCAATTTCTACAAAAAAAAACCCTTGAATATTGGAATTATGTTGAAAGTATGCATCAATTTGGGGGAATTGACATCTTAAAAACTTTGAGGCTTTTGACTAATGAGTAAGATTTATCTCTCCATATCTTTGGGTCTTCTAAAAAATTTCAGTATTTTTTTTTTTTTTCGTGCACACATTTTCAGCTACATTTATCCCTGCCTATGTTATACTTTTGGATCTGTTGTAAGCAGTATTTTCTATTCCAATTTTCATTCATTTGTTGTTATTACATAGATATTAAATTGTTTTTGTATATTGATCTTATATTTTTTAATACTTAACTAAAGACATTTAATAGTTACAGTAGTTTTGGGGTATTTCCTCACAGATAATAATGTTATCCATGAATAAAGACAGTTTTAATTCTGTCTTTTCTAACTGGATGCTTCTTATTCCTCTTACTTTCATTATTACTTTGGCTAGAAATTCCATTACAATTTTGAAAAGAAGTACAGAGAGTGAACATCCTTTTCTTCTTCCTGATTGTAGAAGAAAAGCATTCAGTCTTTCAATATTAAGTATGATATTAGCTGTAGGTTTTTTTTTATATATATAATTCCCTTTATCAAGATTAGGACATTCTCTTCTATTCTTACTTTCCTCAGAAGTTTTATCAAGAATGAATACTGGATTTTGTCAAATGTTTATTCTAATGAGATCACAGTTTTTATTGGTGGTTATGGTGTTTATACTTTGATGTCATGTTGAAAGATAATAATTTGTTTTCTAATGTTAAACTAACCTTCAATTCCAGAGATATACCCCTAATTGACCATGATATACTATCCTTTTGTATATTGTTTGATCTGAATTGAAAGTATTTTTAAAAATATGCATATTTGTTCATGAAATACCTTTGGTTTCCATATCAGGATAATGCCTCTGAAATAATTTGGGAATAATTGCACTTTTTATGCTATTGTAATGGAATTGTTTTCTTAATTTCTTTTTCAGCTTGCTTATTGCCAGTGAGTTTTGCATTTGATCTTGTACCCTGAGACACTGCTGGTACTATGTCTTATTAGTTCTAATAGCTGTTTTGTGCATTTTTTAGAATTTTCTGTTTATAGGATCATATCATCTGGAAAGATATAGCTTTACTTTTTCCTTTCCAATTTGAATGCTTTCTAATACTTTTTATTGCATAATTTCTCTTTCTAGAACTTCCAGTACAAAGTTCAGTAATAATAACATGGGAAACATCCTTTTGTTATTCCTCATCTTTAGAGGGAAAGCTTTCAGTTTTTCACTACTAAGTATATTGTTAGCTGTGGATTTTTCATAAATGCCTTCTATCATGTTGAAAAAGTTTCCTTCTATTCCTAGTTTTCTAAGTGTTTTTATCTTGAAAGAGTTCATTTTTGTCAGATGCCTTTACTGCTTTCATTGAGATGATCTTTTTTACTTCATTCTAACTTGGTATATTACCTTGATTGATTTTTATGTGTTCAACCACACTTACATCTGGGGATAAATCCCACTTTTGCATGGTCCATATTTCTTTCACTATGCTTTTGGACTCAGTTTGCTAGCATTTTATTGGGAGTTTTTCTATCTGTATTCATAAGAGATACTGGTCAGTTTTCTTTTCATGTGTTAGTATTTATCTGACTTTGGTATCAAAATAATGCTAGTCTCATAGAATGAATTTGAAAGTCTTCCTTTCTTTTCTTTTCTTTTTTTTTTTTTTGGCAAAGTTTGAGAAGGATTGGTATTAATTCCTCTTTACATGTTCGGTAGAATTCACGATTGAAGCCATCTGGTTGTGGGTTTTGCTTTATTAGAAGGTTTTTGTTTTTTTGTTGTTTTTTTTTTTCTTCGCTAATTCAGTCTGTCTCATATAACAATAGGTCTGTTCAGATTTTCTATTTCTCCTTTAGTCCAGTTTGGTGGTTTGTGTATTTCTAGGAATTTTTCCATTTCATACAGTTTATCTCATTTATTGGCATCAGTATTCTCTTACAATCGTTTTTATTTCCATGAGGTTAGTAGTAGTGAATTCATTTCTAATTTTAGTTTTTACCTATTCTCTTTTTTATTAACCAATCTAAAGATTTGTCAATTTTGTTGATCTTTTTAAAATAGTTTTTTTAAAAAATATGTTTATTTGTTTATTTTGAGAGAGAGACAGAGAGTCAGAGAGTGAAAGTGGGGGAGAGGCAGAGAGGAGAGTGAGAATCCCAAGCAGGCTCTGTGCTGACACAGGGCTTAATCCCATGAACCACGAGATCATGACCTGAGCTGAAATCAAGAGTGGGACACTCAACTGACTGAGCCATCCAATGGTTTTGTTGTTTCTGTTGTCTTCCTGTTATCTTTTTTGTTTGTGTCTGCTCTAATCTTTATTCTGTCCTTCCTTTTGTTAGCTTTGTGTTTAGTTTGCTCTTCTTTCTCTAGATAATTTAGGTGTAAAATTTTACTGTTGATTTAGGTGTAAAATTTTGGTATTGATTTGAGATCTTCTTTTTATATGTTCACATTCATATATATAGGTTTTCTTCTAAGCACTGCTTTCCTTGCATTACATGTATTTGGGTATGTTGTATTTTCGCATGTCTTAAGATGACTATTATTACTTTTTTTGAGAGAGAGAGAGCATAAGTAGTGGAGAAAGGCAGAGAGAGAGACAGAGACAGAGATGACAGAGAATCTTAAGCAGGCTCCACGCTTAGCACAGAGCCTGGTATCATGACCTGAGCTGAAATCAAGTTGGATGCTCAACTGACTGAGCCACCCCAGGTTCCCTGTCTTAAAGTAATTTCTGTCTCCCTTGTAATTACTTGTTTGTCTCATTGGTTGTTAACAAATGTGTGGTTTAATTTCCACATATTTTTTTAACACTCCCATTTGTTGTTATTGATTTATAGTTTCATTTCATTATGATTGGAGAGGAGATACTTTTATGATTTCAATCTTTTTATGTTTAGACTTGTTTTGTGGCCCAGCATAGGGTCTCTCCTCAAGAATGTCTCTTGTGTGCTTGAGAAAAATGTATATTCTATAAATATAATTTTACCATTACTTCTATTTTTGCTTTATGCAGTTTTTTTAGAGCAACTTTAAAAATAACTTTATATATTTACATTCATTTATCATTTTTGTTGATCTTTCCATTATTTTGTGTACATCTAAATTTCTGTCTCATATCATACCTCTTCCTAAATAATTAATATTTAATATTTCTTATAATGCAGGTCTTCTGGCATTGAATACTGTTTTAATTTTTTTTTTTTAACCTGAGAAGTTTTTTGTATCTCTTTCAGTTTTTAAAGATGATTATTCTGGGTATAGATTTTGTTTGTTTGTTTGTTTGTTTATTTACTTGTACTTTGGAGGTGTAACTCCATTGCCTTTTGGCTTGTGTGGTTTGTGCAATGAGTAAGAAATCAGTTTGTTTCTAGTAATAAGAGCAAATAATTACAAAAATAAACATTTATATAGTGCTCTCCATGTTTAGGCACAATTCTAACCACTTTCAAATATTTTTTTTAATTTAAATGTGTTTTAAAAATTTGTTCAGCAAAGTGAATTTAACTTCTTGTACACTTCTTGAAGGAGTAAACACACATACATACATATTAGCATGCATATGTATATGCCTGTTAAGAAGAAAAGTGATAAATGACTAGTGTCAGAAGTAGCAAATAGATCTACCCTGAAGACTAAAGATTGTTTATTTAATGCAGAAATGAGAGATTGTTGATGTTCTTAGTAAAATTATTTTTTATAAAATATTTATAAGGCTGAAATCAGATTACAGTGGGTTCAGATTTAAAGGCTATTAAAAGTTTGCATGGGAAAATGGAAAAGTGAAGAGTGATAATGGGAATAATTATATAATTTATTATGATAAAATTATAAAAATATACTACTAAATTTAAGTATTATTTACTTACTATGCTGAGGACTTTACATACGTTATTATGTATTTGATTTAAATTATTTAAATTATTTAAATTAATTTACTTCAGTCTTATAACAGTATTTTGAGGGAAAATTATTTCATTTGTACATATAAGAAAACTGAGGCATAAAAAGACTGAGCATATCTCTGTATCTTGAGAGTTTTGTTTTTAAAAAAAAGTAGGATTTCAGGGTGCCTGGGTGGCACAGTTGGTTGAGTGTCTGAGTTCAGTTCAGGTCATGATCTCATGGTTCCTGAGTTTAAGCCCCATGGCAGGCTCTGTGCTGACAGCTCAGATCTTGGAGCCTGCTTCAGATTCTGTGTCTCCTTCTCTCTCTCTTCCCCTCCCCTGTTCATGCTCTGTCTCTGTCTGTCTCTCTGCCTCTCAAAAATAAATAAACATTAAAAAAATTTTTAAAAAATAGAATCTCTCTCTCCCTCTCTCTGTCTGTCTTTCTCTCTCCCTAGGAATACAGCAATAGATCTTGAGTGTAAGGCCTATTTCTTTGTCTTGGTTGAAGTACATCAGGCTGGACATCTTTTGTTTATTTTTTTAACATTTAGGAATCAAAATGTGAATTAAAGTTTACCTTGTTATAACTTCCACATGAAATATAAATGGTAAAGCCAATTTGGAGAGTAGTTGGGAGATGGGATTTTCCAATATATGGCTGCCCCAATGTGATGATGTCATCTTCCATCAAAAGTAAAGTTATGTTTATTTCCTTTGAAACTAGTCAGATCTGTGGGAATATCTCCACCCATACAATGTGATGAAAGTAATCATGCATGGCTTTTGAGACTTCATTATAATAAGCAATATGGCTTCCTTCTGACCTTTTCCCTGTCTTGAGAATCTTACTCTGGAAGCCCAGCCACCATATTGTGAAGAAGTCCAGGTCACCTGGAGAGGGCACAAGTGGGTATTCCACTGGCAGAGTGGGCCAGGCTTATAGCTGACAATCAGCTGTACCATCAGATATATTCTAGCTCTTGACTTCAGATCTTGGAGCTGAGGCCTTAGACATCATTGTGCAGACATAAGCCATCCCCATTGTGCCCTGTGTGGATATTTGACCCAGAGAAAACCATGAAGAGTAATAAATAATTATTGTGTATTGCTGAGAGCTTTTGAAATAATTTGTTACCCAACAATAGATAACTGAGATGCATTTGTTTCAGTAATCCAATATTTGGTATGTATTCAACAACTGTTGTACAATAAGGCATATGAAAAATGTTTTTTGGGTCATAATTTGTAAGGGCAAGAAACTTGAAAAATCTGTAAATAAATGTCTAAAAATTAGAGTAACTGAATAACCTTAGAATATACATAGTATGAAACACTATTTCATAGTTAAAAAAATCAAATTTATCTATGGGGAATTTTTAAAATAAATGTTGTTGGATAAAAATGGCAAAGTACAGAAGGGAACACAACATTTATGTAAAACACATACATACCCCCAAATATTACATATTTTCTACTGGAATATAAAAGTCAGTGAAAACTGGTATGATAAAATGCAACTAATCTAACACATAAATGAGGGTAAGAATAGTATCATAAATTCAACCTAACATGAGTTAAACAAAAAGAGAAAGGAGTTATTTAGGGATCTGTTCTGTGCAAGTTATTGAACCATGAATCTCTTTGATATTATTTTATACATATCTTAAGAGTCTTGTGAAGCATATATTATTACCAATTTTTTTAAAGAGAAGATAAGTGAGAGTATGGGTATTTGGTATATGGTAGAGAAGCTAAGTCAACTACATAATTGATTCTAGAGAGCCTAATTTTGACTACTTAATACATATGGATCCCTTTAAAGGTACATATTGCTTTTGAAATTTATCTTTAATTAAATGATTTCTTAAACCCACCTGGTTTTATTTTCCTCATGTATGGTGCCAAAGGGCTAACCAGATGAAATACGTGATTTTTTTTCAACTGCAATTCTGAAATTAGGTTGATTTGACTCAACCTAAATGGACATAAGTTAGTGGACTCAGGTCATTATTTGCTTCTGTTATTTCAGTAGACATTTGTATTATACCAGTCACTGAACATGGTCAAATCGAGGACATTCAACAGTTCTTTAGTATTCTCTTTGAGGATTATGGAGAATGAAACAGAAAGATTCCATACCTGTTCTGAAAACTAATGCTAAATGCTATTTGTTATGAATCTTGTTTATTTATGGATACCAATTCCACAGGAATATGCCACAGATCATCTAGCTGAATGTAAGCAGAGTTTGGGTAAGACTTGATTCAAATCTCATTACCGTAAGTGAAGGAACTGGACCTTCCTCTGTGATGGCCTCATGAAAACTTTTCCCATCGTCCCATTGACTATGCTTTGATTCTGTGAGATATGGCATTATCATGTGTGGCATCCACATTGTGGCTTAAATTAGTGCTAGTTTAGTTCTTTTTCATTGCAAACCAAGTGTTTCTGGAAGAGCCAGATCTATGCTAGTCCTGAGTTAGTAGAGCAAGGAGTAAGAGAAGCAAAACAGTTTTAAGTAGTGGGTACTGGAAAAGCAAAATCCCAGTGATGTGCCAGAGTACAGAATAGTCAAGAAACTGTCAAAGGTCAAGCTGACTGGTTCAATTTTGTTCTCGTGGTATATTACGTGTGTTGCATGCATATAGACAAATATGAAATAAGGGAATTTGCAGGAGAATGGGCAGAGGAACAAGCAGCAAGTGATAAGATTATTTCTCAGGACAGGAACTAGGTAATACAGGCCTAAGGCGTTAAGAATTTGTTATATTCAGATTCTTTGTAATGTGTTGGTTCACCTTAATTCTTGACTCCACTTTCCTTAACTGAATATGATTTAGATCATTGTGAACGTTCAGGTACTTCAGTTTATCATCTTATGTCAGTGCTATCCATCTTATATGTATAGTGCTTTGCTTTGTCACTTGGCCATTATACTACCCATTAGTTACCTTGAGTATATTCTTTTCTATAATAATGAGTCAGTGTCAAGAAATCTTGTGGTAAGATCTTGATATATTTTTAACTGGAGGACACCTTTAAAAAATGAGTCAATGATGAAGGATTATCTTGTACTAAAGGGAGAAAAAAAGTAGAAAGGTAATGAATCTGGACTTTGACATGTCGTATATCTTATGCAGGGACACCCAAGAATTGTTGGAGAATGTTGGAAATATTCCAGGAATTGTCATGGCAGGATGGTAGCCAGGTTGATGATGATGCATTGTCATTTTACTTTTGGAAAATCCTGCGAGGCTCGCTATGGAGTCTGGCAATTGCAGTTACAATTACTGTACTTCATTTTATTCACTTGGGCAAAATAATGTCATTCCACTTAAAACATACAAAATTACAAACTAATAATAAAGCTCTCTTAATGGCCCTTAGAGCGAGGAGTTAACCTTGATGATAAAGTGATGTAAGGCTTAATAAACCTTGTTTCTGGCCAAGTCTCAGGGAGAATGAATTCTGTGTGATTTAGCTGTGTGGAATCAATAATAACTGACTGCTGCCTGGCACTAGTTGAATATGAGGATTGCGCGCAGTATTCACACAGGTATGGCGATCACCCAGGCGTCCTCCCACCCTCACAGTGCTTCCCTTTTGCTTTTCTTGCCATCAAATGACTCTACTCTGTGATATGAATCTCAACTGCAGGGTGTGTTTGTGTGTTTGACTATGTCTCCCCAACCAGGATAGTCTCACTAATGGAATCAAGGTAGGCACAGTTAGATGTTGCAGATATTTATGTGCTAAATAACAATAAACCTTGGGTAGCTATTTGTAAACAGCCAACAGCAAGCTTTGTAGTAACTTGGGTAAATACACTGGTGTTGTATTCAAATATCTTTTATAATTTTTTAACATTTATTCATTTTTGAGAGATGGAGAGAGACAGAACATGAGTGAAGGAGGGGCAGATAGAGAGGGAGACACAGAATCTGAAGCAGGCTCCAGGATCTGAGCTGTCAGCACAGAGCCTGTCACAGGGCTCAAACTTGCAAACCATGAGACCATGATCTGAGCCGTAATCGGATGCCTAACTGACTGAGCCAACCAGGTGCCCCTAAAATATCTTTTATAAAAGAAAGTTGTTGAGCAGCTACACTTACAGCTTTCACTTAAAAAAATTACATAGTCTGGATATTAGTAGAATACTATATAGACCAGGAAAATTCGTATTGTAGAATTTTGAAGAAAGGATATCAGAATAAAGTCCCTGTGTAAGAAGGTACTTGCCTGACTAAATATACTACGTTTTCAGTCTTGTGAACTCAAGAAAAAAAGGAAACTTTCTTGTGAGTGTCCTAATTATACACTCGAATTGAGGTTATGAGATTATCTAAGTAAAACTCTTGAGAGCATGATGTACAAAATATGCAACAATACATTCGTATATAATATACAATAAAATGTATCTACCAGTTTATTCTCTATGCCATTTAGAAAATAGCTCATCAGAAAGTTATTTGAGTCTAAATTAAATAAGAGTAATTAGTTGCATGTTACAAATGAGTGATTGCCTCATGCTCTCATATTGGAGGCAGATGAGAATCTTTTTAAATTTTTTTTTAATGTTTAGTTTTGAGAGGGAGAGACAGTGTGAGTGGGAGAGGAACAGAGAGAGAGGGAGACATAATCCAAAGCAGGCTCCAAGCTATGAGCTGTCAGCACAGAGCCCGATACGGGGCTCAAACTCATGGACCATGAGATTATGAGCTGAAGTCCACCGCTTAACCAACTGAGCCACCTCAAGGCATCTCAAGGCATCTCAAGGCAGATGAGATTCTTGAAGTAGCCTAACACGGATGTATTCCCATAGCCTGTGCTGGGTAACATCTTCGCTTTGTAAGCATGGGCATCCATATTGCCTGTTGCTCCTTTGGTTTGACCAGTTTGATTGATATGTATTTCATTTTCATGTTGGTTTTGTTTTATATGAATAGTAACAGAAGTACATTTATTATATAAATTATGACAGTGGTTGGAATACACAGAAATCTAAGAGCCAGTTCACATTGCTGAACATTTAAAAGGGTTTCTAATACTGGAGGCATAGATTGAGGGTCTCTGGAGAGGGGCTTTATACCCAAGAGTTCCAGGCTGAATTCCAGAAGTATGAATAAACCCCAAAGTATTTTTGTGGGTTGTGGGAATAGAAGGGCCATGTGATCCACTTCCTATATAGAACACTGAGAAAATAAGTAAGGGAATTTTTTCAGTACCTGTTAAATGGAGAAGAATACAACATTTTCAGGATGTCAGAAAGAGTATGAGTGAGCTGGCCAAGGCCCTAGAAGATATCAGGGTGGACCATGTTATTGGACGCAAGTTGAGACTGTGTCCCTGAGAGCAGTATAGAAAAGCAACGGCTGGGAAGCAGAGAGAATTTATAACTCAGCAAGGCTGTCATGGACAGAAATCAACCTCTGACTGTCAGACTTTCTCTCTTGAGGTCATGGTCAATTTAAGCCTGGATACATAAGTTATCCAGCCCATGGAAAAGGAAGGGAAAAATGAGAAATCTTAATTGGCTGAGTTTAAACTTGAAATGGCTGAAAAAATTACTAGAGTGATCAAGCTTATCTGATGTTAACTGGATTGATTTTTTTGCCACTAGTCAGAAAAGAGTGTCAAAGTAAAGACAAAGTTAATGTAAAAAAAAAAATCAAGCTATATTTTACCACTTAGAATTTGTGGCTTGAAAATACACATCTGCTTTTTGTTTGCATGTATGTATAAGTGGTTGTGGAGTTTATACTGAGATTTAAGGCATTTAGAACATTATAAAAAAGATGGGTTGTTGAGATTTTTGAGAGATAGAGAATTTGGGTAGCTATAATTCAAATTTATAAAACAACTGTTCACAAATATTTCAATATTATTGGTTTAATGACAACAGATACGCTGCCTTGATACAATTTTATGATGAAATTTGTAATCTAGAATTAATGTTATTGACTCTGCTGTTAAGTTTCTTTAAAAATTCTGTTTATTAAGTGTGTAATGCTTTAATGATAGCATGTGGAGAAGAGGAATTGGGGCATTCCTGACCAAATTTTGAGCTATAGTGGCCTCAAGATAGCTTTAACTTCTTTATTTCTCTTATACAGCAATTTATACTAATTACAACAATTCATTTTAGCTAACACATGTGGAAACATAAAAATGTGGAGCTATACATAATGAAATTGAAAGTGATCATAAAATTTTAAAATAAATTTTAATATGTGTGGTTCTATGCAGCTGCATATTCAGACTTTTCTTCTTCCTATTTAGTTCCCAAATTTTTCATTAGTTTTGTTACTTCATGATCAGTATGAATGCCATAGCCCAAACAATTGTAAGCAATAAGTAAAATAGGAGAAATTCATTATCATATAAACTTCTTAGAAATAATACTGAGTTTCAAATCATTGGAAATAGTAATAACCAAATTAGATGTTATCAGACTTTACTAATACAAAATATATGTTTCCCCATTCTAATACTTGAATACTTGAGCAAATAGATGCCACCAGCAATGTTAGATTTGATTAGGGGTTTTTGGCTTACTGCTTAATAAGCTTAGCTATGAATATTAGCTCACTATCTTTTAGATCTAGAAGAAAAATCAGAGTATTAAAAATCAATTGTGTTTCCCCCCTCCCCCCTTTTTTAAATATTACTTGGTTTTAAAAGAACAGCGATCACAGGACTGTGAAAGTACTAATAGTAGCAGAAATATAAAAATTCGCATATAGAAGACGTGGACGTGGAGCAGGTAATAGAAAACACACGAGCAAAGATATAGGAATCTGAAAAAAAGTTTGTATAGAATGTTTCCCATTACTTAGTATGTCTTTCATATCAGATTGAAGAGGAAAAAGTGACGGAGTGGCTGGAGAAGTATGTATACGGGACCATATAATGGGGAACATTATATTAACATGCATAGACTTAGAACTTTATGCTGATCATTTCTAATGTATATTTCACAGAGCCATAAGATTACCTTTGTCATTGTGACTGTCATTTTCTTAAGGAAGAAAGAGAAAGAAAGGAAATTGGAGTTGATTATGAAACTTGTAAGGAATATTGATCATTAATAATAGTCAACGAGAAAAATGAAAAGTGTGTGGCCAATGAGGAGGACAAGCATTTTAGAATGGCACTGGCATTTAAGATCATGCATTAGAACTTTGGTTTGTTGCCAATAGTTTGTTTTATTCAACTGTGCTAAGCTGCCTTGGTAAAGAAATAGGAATACTGAAAAGGAAAATTTATCAGAAGTGTTATGATATAGAATAAGCAGTTATAGTATAAAGTAAGAACAGAAACTATCCTGTGGTCAAACTAACAAACCCTCAAATCTCAGTGTGTTAGAATAATGGTTGGCTTGCTCTCATGACTGATGCAGGTTGAGTGTTGTTATACATTGAATGTTGTCCCCGAAAGGTATGTTGGAGACCTGACCTTTAGCACTTAAGAATGTAGCCTTATTTTGAAACAGGGTCATTATTGATGTAGTCAAATTAAGATGAAGTCATTAGAGTGGGCTCTAATGCAGTTTAACCAGTGTCCTTATAGAACGGTGAAATGTGGGCACAGATACAGACACATGCAGAGAGAAGATAATATGAAAAGACACAGAGAGAATAGGTTATTTACAAGCCAAGGAATGCCTGAAACTACCAAAACTAGGAGAAAGATGTGGAACTGATCGTTCCTTAGAGCCTTCAGAGAGAGCACAGACCTGCTTGGTTACAGCAGGTTACAAATAAACCTCTGCTTTTTAGAGTTTTCTGTTATAGAGTTTTCTGGCCTCCAAGACTGTGAGACAACATACTTCTATTGTTTAAGCCTTTAGTTTAAGGTGCTTTGTAATGGCATCGCTAGGACACTAATATAGGTGCACTTCCACCTTTTTGTAATTTCACCATCTGAAAGATGCCTCCAAACTAGTCTTAACAGAGAGAGGCATGGAGCTTGCACACTGTTTCTTATCTGCTTTGGTGAGAAGTGACATAAATAACTTTCATTCATAGTCCAATGACTAGAAGTAAACATATGGTCTCAATTTAACTGCAAAAGAGTCCTAACATAGAGGAAAATGTTTTTAGTATTTGGTGTACAAACACTGTCTTCTTTGCAACAGCTATTGAAGTAGATGTGCCTGGACTCTTAATTCAGTTTCCACCTCTTAATAATAGTGGGAAAAGTGTTCAAATCTTAAATGTTGATTTTTAGATAAGAGTAATTCTACTCTTAAATAAGAGTAATCTTGTCTAGTTGATAGGAATCACCTGACATAGAGAATATTTTCAATAGATTGTTACTAAGAATTAGAGGATTTTGTAGAATGAGTGCTGCCGAAGGATATGAGGATTGAGAATGTTAGTGTCCTCGTGATATTTCTTTTAAAAATTTTGAAGATATCTTGAAACATTTTAGATCTTGCCTATTACCAAAACATTGGTAGAGTTGGATAAGAGTCAGTAATTTGGGGAATACCAACCTAAGCACTCTACCTCTTTACTTTTGCTGACTCATTTTACTATCCATATGTGAACTGATGTGCATTATATATGATAACTTGCTAAAAATTAGACTTCTTCACTTTACATTTTTATGATAAGGAAAAAGAAAAAAAATCAATATATAAGAGCACTAAAAAGTATTTTATCCTGGATAAGTTATTTTACTTGACATCCTTCTTATATTTGAGTCTTCTTAAATAAATAAAAATAAAAATAAATACTGGCCTGACATGTTTTGTTATAGTGCAAATAAAATATAAAAAATTCTGAGACTCTATTTATTTATCATTAAGTGAAATTTTAGAAATTTATGATCACAAATAACTTTATATTTGAAACAAAATCATTGTATACTTTTATATGGCAGTGAAAAGCAGAAAATGCCCTACAGTCTGTCCATTTCCCTTTTAAACATAATACTTATTTGTATATTTAAAGAATTTTGACTTAAATACATGGCGCCAGGAAGCAGGTACAATCAGCATTTAGTCTTTTGACTTATTCTCAATGATCCCTGTCTTAATAAAATTTCCACATAATAAGTAGAGTAGTGTGGCTTATACTAATAAAGTCAAATAATGAAATTATCAATAAAGGAAGAACGTGACAAAAAGGATTCAATTCGCAAATCAATTTAATCTTACAAAGGATTCTAAGACTAGAGGAAAACTGTACATAATTGCAAAAGAGAGCTGAGAAGAGGCATGCAAAATCAGTTGAAAGTTTGAATGATTTAACAGTTAAAAAATATAGCCAAGGGGCTCCTGGGTGGCTCAGTCTGTTAAGTGTTCAACTTTGGCTCAGGTCATGATCTCATAGTTCGTGAGTTCATGCCCCACGTCGGGCTCTGTACTGACAACTTGGAGCCTGGAGCCTGCTTTGGATTCTGTGTCTCCCTCTCTCTCTGCTGCTCCCCTGCTCATGCTCTCTCTCTCAAAAATAAATAAACATTAAAAAATTAAAAAGAAATACAGCCCAAACAATATTACAAATAATTACAGTATTACAATAATCTGTTAGGAATATAGAAGTATGATTTGTTGTCAAATCAAGGGACAATTCCATCTTCTATGCTGTCATTGAAAGTGCATAAGAAACAAATTTTTGTCACCCAGAAGATATGAAAATTATAGACAATAATAATGGGAATGACAGTGATTAAAGAGAAGGACCTATTAAAGAATAAAGCAAATGAATATTTGATATTGAGAGTAATTAATATAACTTCAGAATGTCATTGATTCTACACCACACTATACATTTATCACAAGGTGGTAAAAGAACAGGGTCAGGTATGAGAAACTATGGCCTAAGTCTTCCATGGACTCTTACTTACTAAATACAGGCCTTCATGAAGTCTTTCCTGTCTTGAGAGTCCTGGGCAGTCTCTCCTACTAATACAATAAACAGCTTGATTTTTCAGTTTTGATGGTGTAGAGTTCTCTACTCCCTCTGATAATAGCCTTGCTGTTCATCTCTGCTTCCCTCCAAATCAGGCACACACTTTGAGTAGAAGGCAAATGAACTCATGAGGTTACAATGTGACTGTTTCCTAGATGCCTGGGGTTTTGTCCCAAAAGTAGATTAATAGGAGTAAGTCACTTTAAATTTTACCCCTTAAAACTCTTATCATTGGTACTCCACCATAAGCCAGCGTTTTGGACTGGCCACATATGTGAGAGAAAGGTGAAGAAGACAAGTAATGACTAGGTGAAGACTGGAATATTTACTACTAAGTGATATGGTAGAGCAGCAAGCAGCAGGTAGTAATGATCAGAATCCTGAGATGTCATGCCAGTTTTGTTTTGTTTGTGAAAACTGGAAATTTGACAAGCCCAATTAGACAATGGTAATTATTTTCATTTTCTTTTTCATGTATTTTCAACCATATGACAGGAATAAAACATTATTTTCTAATCGGCCTTTCAGAGTTTTAAAACATTATTTAATACATAACGTTGGACCAACTGCCCCCTTTCTTTCACATCACTGTCTTCTCCACAGCATTTTTAGTTTCTCTAAGGTGTTCATCAAATATTTATTATTTAATTGGGTATTGCTTCATTCTAGACAGTGACCTGCATCCTTTGTATCTGTTAGATGGACTGATCTTCACAACAACCTTGTGAGGGTAGGCACTATTCTTATTTACATTTTACCAGTGTGAAAATTGAGGCAGAAAAAGGGTAAGTGACTTTCCCTGGGTCACATATATTTTGAGCACTTTATGCCATGATGCAGATTTAGACAGTGTGATGCAGAGTAGTCCTTTGAATGTCTGTCTTATACTGGTCTGTGGTAGAAAGATCCTTCTGCCGTATCTGCCTTGAGCCCTTTCACAGGTAGTAAGTCACACAAAGAGAAGCCTTAGTCAGTGCTTCAGCAGTTTTACATTCATCAGAATCACCTGGAGATCATTAAAACATTTTCCTGATCCCCATCCATGTTGGGGCCTACCGATTTGCGTTCTAACAAGAGTGCAGGTGCTTCTGGTGCTGCTGATCTATAGACGACCCTTTGAGTTTCACTGGACTACCTTATGTTTAATTAAGTCATCATCTGTTCCTGGCTGTGTATCTTTGAGAACCTTAGAATGTGGCAGTTTGTCTTTTCTTTTTCTTTTTTTTTTTTAATGTTTATTTATTTATTTTGAGAGAGAGGGAGAGCTCACATGCCTATGCGCAAGCAGGTCAGGGAGAGGCAGAGAGCAAGGGAGAGAGGAAATCCCAAGCAGGGTCCATGCTCAGCGCAGAGCATTGACACTCATAGTAGTTTTCTTAGTTGTGGGGAAATCACTCCTGTGAATAGATGGCAGCAGGAAAGATTTAGGTTAGTGTTTAGCCGGGATTTTCAAAGATACTTTTTTCATATCATAAGAACAAGGCATGAGCAGGATTAAAATGCGGTTTTGATCCCAAGATGTTGACCATTCAAATTAGCCATGAACATTTTGTTAGATTAAGAAGAAACTTTTTATCTTGAATCAGTTGTTGATGAAATCACTTTTCTATTTTCTTTCTGATCTGTGTACTTCATCACATAAAAATGACCAGCCATTAAGATAGTAACAGAAGCATAAATGAGAATATAGTAGACTAGTGCTTTCAGAGGAATTATTATTACTTTTTATTTTAACATTGACATTTTTCTTTCATAGCATTTTTGTCTATAGCATTGACTTTGCTCAAATATTTCCTGAAGGAATAAAGTTAGTAATGAATCAGTTAAAAGGAAAAAAAAAAAAAAGCTTTTTTTTTTTTTTTTCTGTCTCAGTCCACTCAGGCCTAAATAATTTTCCCCCCTTTGGAAAGAGACATTTTAATATGTCACGTTTCAGTTCCAGCTCAATAAACAACCATTTATTTACAATTTTAAAACAATCTTCAGCCTAGTCAGGTAAGAATTATTTCAAAAGAATAAAAACATTTTCATTTCCCATCACTGCCAAAAAAGAAAAGAACATGAGTTATGAGTCTTGCTATGTTGTCTTAAGTTGATTACTCTGGAATGATTAAAAAACTAGCTGTGCTGTCAGTGCAGAGGAGTACATTATAAGTGTAATAACAGCTTAGGGATACAATCCATCAATGCCGCACTTGGAAGAAGAAAAAAAGTTGATCTATTTCTTTGGTCATCATTTTCAGCATATTAGATGACAAATAATTGTACATTCATCAATAACAATAGATTAAAGTTGAAATGATTTATTGCTATTACACTGCTGTTATGATGGAGCACTGGGTCAGTCAAGCATCAGCGGGGTCTGTATTTAATTTTCATGGGTCTCTTAGCAGAAATAATAGACAGAGAGTAAACCACCTGAAACAAGGTAGATCAAAGTTGTTGACAAGTGATTTGTAGGTTGGTTCTTCATGAGTGGTGGAGGAGAGGCAATAGGACCTCTTTGGCGGGCTTGTTGAACCACTAAATCAAGCAGACCTTACGGAGCTCATGCTAACATTCAGGCAGGCAGCACGTGGAAATACGAAAGCTACACAAGTATAAACTTCATCTAATACTGCCCGAAGGTAATGGAATACAGTACACATTCCTGGGACCAAACCAGGCTATTTAAATAATCTGCACATCTCAGGTAGGCTAATGAGAATCTGCTCCTCGGGAAGTAGTCTAATTGTTTCTATATCGACAGACTGTCAAAAAGTTGGTGTTATCATGGAAAATTATGTAATATATCCATCTTAATATATTTTATTATGTCTTCTTAAGCACGGTGAGAATCATTTATATTCAATGTGTTTGAAAATTTCAATTTCAATTCAACAAGCAAATTTACTAAGTATTCTCAATGTGTGGGTCCATAGACTGCCTATGTCAGTATCACCTGGGATTCTTGCAAAAACACATTACTCTTCCCCATCCAGACATACCTAGTGAGAATTTCTGGGATAGGGGCCAAAAATGTGCATTTCTACAAAGTTTTTTGGGTGATTCTGATGAAATTTAAACTTTAAAAATGAATGTATTAGGCCCAGATATTGTGGACAAGCAATAATAACTATATTGTGTCAGTGGGTTAAAGGAAAGCCTGCCCATCTTGATGTTTAGGTATAGCCCAATACTAGTAAATATAGTGTGTAAGAATTTAACTGTGCATAGAACTTCTTTATCCTTACCTCGTTTGTGTGTGTGTGTGTGTGTGTGTGTGAGTGATTTCTTTACATTTTAAATGACCTGTTTGGATTTCTCGTGTGAAATATGGTGGCACAATCCCTTGTTAGCTAGTCTCTGCAATAATTTTGTGCATCTTGTCACCTAATATGCAACTTTATTGAGTTATTTTATGTTTACTCATCTCTGTGTTTTTTTTAATTTTATTTATTTTTGAGAGAGAGAGAGAGACAGAGTAGAGGAAGTGCAGAGAGAGAGGGAGACACAGAATCTGAAGCAGGCTCCACGCTCCAGGCTGTCAGCACAGAGCCCGATGCGGGGCTCAAACTCATGGACCGCGAGATCATGACCTGAGCTGGTCAGCTGCTTAACCAACATAGCCACCCAGGTGCTCCTCATCTCTGTATTTTTGATATATTGTCGATTTTCTGTTTTTACATAATCTTCAGTGTACAATTCATAGTGGCTATAAAAATTTTTTACAAATGCAGGTAAACAGCCTAATTAAGTGAAAATGTTTGATGTTGAATTTTGACCTGTCTTTGCTTATATAGTATTCCCTGTCATTAATAATTATAATAATAATAATAGACAGGGACACCTTAGTGGCTTAGTCGGTTGAGCATTCGACTTCAGCTCAGGTCATGATCTCACAGTTCATGGGTTTGAGTCCTGCATTGGGCTCACTGCTGTCAGCAGAGTCCACTTTGGATTCTCTGTCCCCCTCTGTCTGCCCCTTCCTGCTCATGCTGTCTCTCTCTCAAAAATAAATATTTAAAAAATAGACACCAGTTTTAGAATTCAAGAAGAATTTTTTCCTTTTTCAAAGTAATGAAAAAATTGTCATTCTGAGAACATGCTCTGAGGCATGTTTTCAGCAGGGATTTGCCAATAAAAGATAGGGAGAAGACTTGTTTATAAGATACCTTTCATCTAATTCAGCAGTGGAATACCTTGGATTGTGCCAGGCCAAAAGAAGCATTTCAAAATAATTTTGTTTTATAATTAATTATAGATAAATGACCAGTTCAGAATGGAAGGAAGTGAACTAATAAATCAATGCTTTGTTTATTGCTGCTGAAGTAGAAATCAGGGTACAGTGTTGCTAATACCCACTGCTGGATTGGCAAAGAATTTCCATCTCCTAGGCAGCAGTGATGATTGGTAATATCTGCCCAGAGTGCTATGTTTTGAAGTTGCCCCAGGGGTGCCTGGGTGGCTCAGTCAGTTAAGCGTCTGACTCTTGATTTCTGTTCTGGTCATGATCTCATGGTTTGTGAGTTCGAGCCCCACATCAGGCTCCATAATGACACCACTGAGCCTGCTTGGGATTCTTTCTTCCTCTCTCTCTGCCCCTTTTCCTGCTTGCACGGTCTCTCACACAAAAATAAATAAATAGACATTAAAAAAAAAAGTTGCCCCAGAAGTAGAGCCAGAGACAAGTAGCTTATTTGCAGATGAAGTAAGAAAGGGAAGGGGTAAAAGCTAATATTGGTTAAGTTAATGTGAAGTTATTGCTGTGAGCAGTTGGGGCTAAGTCCTGCTAAGACCCCTTGAAACATCATGTAAGTATGGCACAGCGGAAATGAGTCTTGGTATTAACACCAACTTTCATTACTCAGTGAGTGAGGGTTGCTCCTCTGACATGTTCCTGGGACTTTAACACTTGGCCCTTCTGGCACACCTTATGCACTGGTCAAACAGACTCCTTAGAGAGAAATGGGTGCTTGAGGACAGAAAACTTTGGGTAAGTACTGGAACTGTCCATAAAATTGGACCTCTGAGGTCCAGTTCTGACCTCTGAGTTGGGCCAGGGAGGTTTGGGCAGAGCACTGATAGTGTCTGCTTAAAAAAGATTCTTAGGTTACATCTGGACTTAACAGATGAGAATATATCACAGATGTCTTAGATGTCTCTGCTGGTATTTGCCATCCTTTAACTTATATAAACCCCATGACTGCATTTCATGGAAACTAAATCTCATCGTATTTTTCCGTGGTTCATATATGTTCCCTCTGTGTGATTAATTGACATGAAATAAATGTAGGATTGCCATATACATGCCCAGAGTGTCTTTAATTAGCAGTAGCCCTAGGGATATAGAAATAACTTTCACAGTGGAAGAATAAAGACCAACAACATTCCTATTGTTTGATGATGATGTTTGGGTGGTGAAGGCTTAGCTCTCAGATTTGATTTGGTAAACATAGTTTTGTGAGAGGTGGTTGTCACAATACTGCAAATATTTGATACCATATCATTACATTCCCTAATCTAAGGCTTTTAAAAAGGACATATTTAATAGTCTGAGCTGTGAAGACAACAATGTCTAACAAGAAATCTGTCTACTGATGTTTGTAATTTGTAACAGTATCCCTGTACAGAGCAGTGTACTAACAATCACTGATAGTATTAATTATTCCTTTCAGTTTAAGAAGAAAATGAGAAGTGCTTAATAATCAATCTCAAGTTTATTAGGAGCTGAATTCCATTGGACGTGAGAGGCAGTTTCTCAGTAAGAATGCCAGAGGAGCACATCCAGTGGCCTGAAGCCCTTGTGAAATTAAAATCATTAGAAAACAATTAACATATGTGGATTTAGCAAACCAGATGACTGGCTAAGTAAAGCTTTGAAAAGTCCCACACCTGTCAATAGTTATCATCAGCAAAGTAATATGCATAGTTAAAAAAAAAAGAAAAAGAGCTTTAATTTTCTGTCCAGTCAAATCTAAGTGTATCACACTCAATTTTCCTTCCTTAGTAATCTAAATAATTTCCCACCTTGCTCATGATGAATGTCTTGCCAGTTCCTACTCAGTTCTTCCACTTTACACGACCTAATTAAAGAAAACATTCCATGATTGCCTATTTTTTCTCATGCATGACAACCTATTATTTTTTCTACCACCTGATTAGGGCTTTATTACCCTTGGATTTAGATTGATTTGCTGAGCACTTTAATAAAACACTACTTAGTTTGATTTAAAGGGCTACAGGTTTACTTCATTCATACAATTATTCTTATAACCATATCACATTCCAAGTAAACTCCAGTCCCCCCCCCCAAAAAAAAAGCAGTCTTAGATTACCACCGAACAAGGTTATAAAATAAGAATCACAGGTGACATTCCTGTTGAATATGGGCAATGCGGTTTCCATTGTGGGCAGTCATGAGAAGACATTTTGCAATATAATTTGTCAAGAGTGATAAATCTATTTCATCATATCTGTCAGGAATGGCTCCTGTGTATTAAAGCCACTATAAAGTTTGCTCAAGATAAACCAAAACTTTCATATGATTAAATAATAATACGTTTATGATGACAAATTACATTTACCGTGTTATCTACGATGTGAGCCAAAATTAGATAGTTAGAGTTCAAATGGATGATGATGCATTTTGATTTCATATCTAGTGAATTTTTATTAAATGAATGTGCAGCATTTATAAAACTGTCTTTTATTTTGGACCTTTTATTAGAGAGTTGTGTCCTACTTACAAAAAATAAAGGGACACACATATCCACGTTGGATAACTTACTAATTGAATAAATTGCCAATGGAAGATAGAGAAAATATTTAAATATTCACTGGAGAACACACTGTGCTTTTTGGAGGCTAAGCATTTACAGATGGAAAGAAATTCTAGGCCCAAGAACAAGTCATAAACCCTACTCTGTAGTGGTGGAAGACAGGTGGTGTTCAGCAGTGAACTAGAAAAGATAGCCTAATGAACCCCACTAGAGTCCAGGGACTAACAAAATATTGACAGAAGGTTCAGCTCCACATAATCTAATCAGAGATTCAGTCATTTATTTATTTGTTAAGTGCATGTTCTGTGAAAGATTCAGAAAAAAATGTTTTCTACAATTTTAAAGAACCTCAATCTCACTGGAGTAACTGGGTTTATTTGTCAAAGGGAGTTTAAGGAGGCTAGGCTGGGAATATGCCCTATAGGTGTTAAGGAATGGAATGAATCCCAACTATTTGATTTTAGGAACTGCAAGAATGCATATGGGAAGTGATTTGGGGCCAAACGAGAATTTCTGTGACTTTTAATACCACAGGCAGTTGTGCACACACACACATGCACACACGCAAACTTTTTCTTTTTATTCTTGTTAAAGTTAGAATTTAGAGCTGTCCTGAATTGGTAGCATTCTGAATCCTATCAAAACATTTTTAAGTAGATCAGGTTGTTAGTACCTTTTTAGATTTGACGATTGGGGATCTCTCTCTAGGGATTTCTCTGCAGCAGCCAGTTCTCTACCAATCAGCCTGCGGAAATCTGGGAGTCACTGGGTAGTCAGTTCCTAATTTGGTCAGTGAGAGAATTCAGTGCGAATATCACCTGTCTGAATAGCCAGGATCGATGAATATGAGTGTCATGAAGAGTTCTGATTTCCGTAGAGTGGGTAAGAGAAATCCAGACAGGTACTTTGGAGTGTATATAATAGAAAGATTGCAAATATGGTAGATGTAGAGTGATCAAATAATATATTGTCCAAATTGGAACAATTGTGAAAGCAATGGTGGATGCTGGTAATAGTTATGCTATTGTAACAGTCATGACACAGGATAGTCCCAGGCTAACAAGATGTATGTCTGCCATAGATGTGTGTAGTTCCATGTTTCCCTTGCATTTTTCTCCTGATTCCTCAAACCTCACAGGACAAGGATCAAGAGTGACATCAGTGTTACTGGTGGTCATATCATCATCTCTGTCATCCATGTCCTTTGTGGCTATCATTTTTTCCTCTTTATGTTAGCCTAACTCATTATTGAACCTCAGCTGCTGTGCCAGTTCTTTTTTTTTTTTTTTTTTTTTCCCATCTCTGCTCTTTGTCCTCTTTCTCAGTAGCATCCATGTGGATGCCACAATCAACTGCCTGGCCTCTCCTCTGAGTTCCTGAATTTCCTTGTCTGTAAAGATCCTTTCAAATGCATTGGTTGTTTCAACCAGCTATTCATTTCCAGGTAGCCACCTTCTAAACATTGTCATTACTAATAACTGCGTGGCTATCAAAATCTTGGTGTCAAGCATTTTATTTTCTGACCACTAAATTTTATTTTTCTATTTCCTTACTGTAATATTCCCATTGTAGCAACTTAAGAATTCCAAATCATTTACCCACATCCATATTTTATTATTTGTCAATATGTGACTCCTTCCATATTTATCGCCTCACTCACCTTAGAGATGACTTATTATCATGACCACTTACTTTGAAAATGCCCTAAAAAACGCACTCCACTCTTTCTACTCTGTACTCCTCGACCAACCCAAATTTAAACTTAATTATATGGGGCACCTGGGTGGCTCAGTCGGTTGGGCAGCTGACTTTGGCTCAGGTCATGATCTCACAGTCCGTGGGTTCAAGCCCTGCATCGGGCTCTGTGCTGACAGCTCGGAGCCTGGAGCCTGCTTTGAATTCAGTCTCCCCCTCTCTCTGCCCCTCCCTCACTTGTGCTCTGTCTCGCTCTGTCTCTCAAAAATAAATAAATGTTAATTATCTACATTTCCACATCTACAGCTGAATAACTGAATTTTTTGAGGAAAAAAAAATCACTCTACAAAGAAATTGCTTTCCTCTTTCTTACATCAACCAGTAAAAGCATGGTCACATACCAATCACAGTGTCACAAAGGACACCAGAAGTACTGGCCAAAGGCTTAGCTTGTTACGCCTTAAATGGACACTCTGTACTTAATCCCTTTATATTTCTTAAGATCAATTCCTTACTCTTTGAGAAGACTAAACCCTCCTCTTTCTTGCCAGTCTCCCCCTCTTTTCCTTTACCAAGTAACACCTGATTGTGAAAATAGAAGTAATCAAGAACAAATGACCTCATCTTCTCACTAGAGGCTTATCTCCATAATACTTACATTATTAGTACTACTAGATTCCATGCCTTCTCTGCTTTCAATAGCCCTCTCTTTCTTGCTTCATCAGTTTCTCTCCCTCTCCCCCTCTCTCTTTTCTCTATCCCTTTTTCTCCCTTCCCCTCTCCCTCCCCTACCCTCCCTACCCCCCCTACCCCCCACCCACCTCTTTGCCACCTCCCCAGACAGGACCATTTTTTTTGAGTGTATAAACATATTCTAGTATCACCTATCCTTAAAAAAAAAATTCTTGAACCTTGCCTCCTTCTACTACCTCCTTTCGCCACTTCTTTCATAGTAAAACCTGTTGAAAGAATTTTTTTTTTCCCACAGCCTTAATTTCCTTGCTTCCCATTCACTATCCAGCTCTCTGCCATCTTGTTTTATACCCATCACTGTATGGGAATTATTTCTAACAAATTCATCAGCAGCCTTCATGCGATTAAACCATTCATTAAAAACCTGTATGTGGTCAAATCCAATGGATACTCTATTTCCTATACTTATTTGACCTCTTATAAGCTTTCAATACAATTGCATCCATGACTTTTTGTTACAGTGTTCTTGCCATTCTTTTGACTATACCCTTTAAAAGTCCCTTAATCTGGTTGTCATTCTCTACTAATCTCTGATTTGAGAATTTTCCAACAGCTTAGTCCTTGCCCCTCTTCTCTATACTATCACTTTCAGTAACCGAATCCGTTTTTATGGCCTTAAATGGCATCTATATACCATTTAAATATACATTTCTCTATCTCAAAATTCTTCTCTAAGCTCCATATTTTTATTTTCAACTGCCTATTTGATATTGTATTTGGCTTTTATTATGCATTCAGAACAAAAATTTTGATTCTGGGGGCACCTGGGTGGTTCGGTTGGTTATGTGTCCAACTCTTGGTTTTGGCTCAGGTTGTGATCTCACAGTTGTGAGTTCAAGCCCTGCATTGGGTTTTGAGCCAATAGTGCGGAGCCTGCTTGGGATCCTCTCTCCCCCTCTTTCTCTGCCCTTCCCCTGCTCGTGCACGTGCTCTTTATCTCTTTCTTTCTCTCTCAAAAAATAATACATTTAAAAAAAAAAATTAAAAGTATTTGATTATGGCCCTTCCATCAAAACCTGTCCCTTTTCTAGTCTTGTCTATCTGAATAATTAACACTGTCATCCAACCAGTCACGTGGCATGGAAATATCAAAAATCCTCTGATAAATACCATGGGTTTCAGACATACACCTCCTTATTTCCATTGTAATGTATAATTGCTACTAAATCTTGAAAATTAATTACTCCAGATAGTACAGTAGCCCTCTTATCTGCCTGCTTGTCAAATCATATGAAAAGTCCAAAGTGTACAGTTATAGCTTCCAATTCAGATGAAATCTTTTGATGTTCCTCAACAGAAATGTTCCTTAGCGTCCCTGCCCTCTGGAACTAGAACCTCTAACACTACCAAGTTTAAGGTGGTTACAGTATAAATTTCACAAATGTGTCCTTGGGAGTAGGGATGAAAAGAGCCGTTTCTGTTATCAAGTCTTTGTCCCTACATGTTCTAGCTATTGATTATTGGCTCTTGGTTGAATGCATAGATCTCCTCATAGTAGACTGCCACTCATTCTTGCAAGGCATTGTTCTTGAGATGACACTTTAGCTGAGCCTTCAACCTGTAATCCCTCTATTATATCAGGGCAGCTGTGTACATGGTCGGAGCAGAGAATTTCACAATTATTGTCTAATTATATGCTTTTGTAGTAATAAGAGTTCCATAGTCTGAGGCAACATGGTATATGATACCATAACAATGAATTGAGCCCATGGTTCATGGTAGAAGAGGCATTTGAGCAGAGAAACTGAACCTTAAGAACAACTCCCTATATTCTATTACTCTCTATTCTGTCAGGCACCTGCTTCTGGTGATGGAATATATTCTCAAGGAACTAAGAAAACAACTACAGGGTGGGTCTGAGTACCCACTGAAATCAGTAAGAGATGGACTCAGTCCAGCCCTCCTGTAGCTCCTGATGAAAGGAGGACCTTGATGATATTTCAGGTCCTCTTGTATTATGTCAACTCAGACCCTGTATCTAACAGTCCTTTAACAGTCTGGGTATTCCCTTTTCTGTAGTGCATAATTACCCTCGTAAACTCAGATTCCTTGAGGGAAACATTAAAGTGGTGAATATACTCTATCCTGCATGTGCATTGCAGAATCTCAAGAGGAATCCTATCTTTCCTCTAATTAGTAGGCTTAGGATATGAAAACTGACTTAGATCTGGAAACTGAATGAAAATCATGATTTTCCTTATTTTCACCATCTCTTCTGTTATAATTAAGTTTATCCTTATGATTATTAAAATAGAACACATTCTAGTTGTTATTCATCTATATTGCCCTTCACAACATCATGATATATTGCCATTGTCCTAGATCTCTATGGGTCAAAATAATCTGATTGCTTCTACTTATTAAGATGACTTTCTGAGGACTTTCTATTCATTAAACCAGTTTCATCTACCTCTACCTTTTTTTCTTAACATTCTTCCCACTGGTGTCTATTCCTCTGAAGTTCTGTGTTCAAATTCCATGGTGGCATCTCCTACTATCAGCCCTAGATTGGAGATGGTTGATAGCCATTACCAAATTTCTCAAAGATGTCACTGCTCCTCCCCATAGATGCATTCCTTATTGGCCTAGCAAAGAGAGTCCTTTGGCCCCTTGGATAAAATAGTCAGGTTTTATGTTTTCAAGCCATGCGTAATAAATGGCTTCATGTATTTCACCTCTTACCTAACAAATCACATATTATTGCCTGAGAGCAATCTTCTCTAACAACTTGTGTAAAGAAGTTTTCGCTGCTGCTTTATTATATCACTGTATTTATTTACTTTAGCACACTTCAGGAGGATCTGGAAATTATCTTTTTCGGGTAGTTGATTATTTGATTATTGTCTGGTTCCCCAGTAGAATGTGAACATCTCAGTGACAGCAATATTGCCTGTTCTACCATATGTTTAGCTCTTAGGAACTAAAAAAAAATAGTTTCAGGAAAAGTGACTTTTTTTTCATTTATTGGTTTCTAGAAAGCTCTTATACTTTCTTCTTATGTGCAAAAAGTGCTTTGATGCATAAAAGGTAGAAAATATCTGCCAGGAGCTTAGGCTTACTAAATGACATTAATTCTTCTGGTTCGCAGATGATTACTCAACAGAGTAAACCTCTGTATGTTAATAAAAGTTAATTATATTTTTGTATGTATTTGAAATGTTATTACTATTGTGCCCTTTTATATTACATAAAAAAAGCAGAGGGCTGTATTTCACATCAAATAATACTTTTATGGTAGATATTATGGTATATAAGTAAAGAGAATACCCACATCTTAATTATGTGAAAGAATCAAATAGTATTTGGAGACTTCTAATCTTTTATATTGTGGCCTGAGACCGTGATAAAAATGTGTTTCCTTTAAAATACCTTTGCAGATATTGTGTTATGTTTTTTTGACTGCTTATACTCTTTCCCAAATTCAAACTTGCAAAAACATATGCACATTAATTGGGAGGGGGGGGAAGAGAGAGAAAGATCATAATCCAAAAAAATTCTCGGGTGAGAATTCTGAATTTTTACTGTAGTCAGTAGACTCATATTGATATATTTAATATGCAGAAATTCATTATAGGAGTAAATCCAGTTCTTTTTATTTTAATTTTTTAAAACATTTATTTATTCCTGAGAGATAGAGAGAGAAAGAGCATTAGCACCAGAGGGGCAGAGAGAGAGGGAGACACAGAGTCCGAAGCAGGCTCCAGGCTCCGAGCTGTCAGCACAGAGCCCAATGCAAGGCTTGAACTCACAAACCGTGAGATCGTGACCTGAGCCGAAGTCAGATACTCAACTGACTGAGCCACGCAGGCACCCCTAAATCCACTTAAGTAGGAAAACTCACTTGTCAAGGAAGCATCCCAACAGAATAGGAACTTTAAGTAAAGACTTAGCACCATGGTTTCTCTTTTCTGCAGGAAAAATAGTGAGGGATAATGCCCTTAGAAAGAATAAACAACCAAATTACTGATTTTCAATAAATACTACATTTTTGCAGTCTTTTCTGGTAAACATTTTCTCTCTTGGACATAGGGAACCTTACTTTGTCATGGGTATATGAATTACAACAGTCAGTCTATTTAAGCCTACTTAAATCTGTTTAAATTAGCTTCAAAATACAGACTCTGGGAATTCACAGTGTGTTTTAAACTGGGGACCCTTGAGATCTTTATGATTGTACACTTAGATAAATGGATCAGAAATTTGCATGTGATTTGTGAATTCCAGAAGCAATAAATAGATAAATAAGAAGTTCTACAAAAGCCCAGTTTTGTAGTCTTGAATAATATAAGGACATACAGGATACATCTTAAAGGGTAAGAGTATGCAAGTGTTTTAGTAGGGAACAAACTTTAAAAAATGTTCAAATAACAGTTTGCTTGCTAATACTGGCAATAGGCTAGAACAAAAGCTTTGAAGGGATAAATTTATAGAAACATTTTTGAAAAACTCACTGTCATTTTTTAATTCCTTGGGGATGTTGGTTTATATAGATCTAAGTCAGTGCATCAGAAGAATCTTTCGAGTTTGTGTATTATGATAAAAATGTATATTATTTTTCTACCAGTATTCCTGAACCAAAATAGAGCAAGATTTCATATGTATATTGTACTTCCAAAATAGTACATAAATATATTATGATAGACAAGTAGGGGATCACTGGTCAATAGGCGGTTAAAAGAAGAGCATATTAGGTCACAGAGTATGTGCAATGGCTCTGTTGCTCAGAGTGACATGCACTTGGGCTGTTTTAGTCCACATATCTCAGCCTGAAAGTTTAATCTTCATATTCTAGAAACCTTGATCACAATTTCTGAGAATAGAAGATGCTTACCATAAAATTTCAGAACCCAAGGAAAAGTGTCCTTAAATGGATGTTGGCAAGGAGAGGAATGGGTAAGGACAATGTTCTGCCTGTGTTCCTCTCTCCATGTGGTCACAATTTGTGGGGGTTATGGAATTCATCTGCCTTAGAGGTCTACAAAGCTGAAGATCTCCAAGGCTGTAAGATGTACTGGATGAAGAATGCTAATTTACAAAGATAAAACCTAACAACAAGACGAAGGAAACATAAAATGAAATGATAGATTCAGTGTCAGAGAAAGCAACCAGAGTTTCTCCCAGTGTTGATAACTCTGCTTTTACAAGGTTGTTCTGTATTTATAGCCCTGTGGTGCAGACAATCCAGTCTTCAGAAGGTAGGCAGGGACATTTTCATATATGTATATTCCCGTGCTCAAGTGCAACATACAAATAGGGAGTATTGTTATTTATTACAGTATTGTTTCATTAGTAGTCATCCTTATTTTATGAAATAAATAATTCCATGAGCAATAGACAAAAGTTGGGTATTTGAGTGAACTATAAAGTGCAAAAATTTCTCTAATTGATCTTTTTTTGTGCCTCAATTTCCTCTATTTTGCATAAATTATAACAAATAGTGCATTTTGATTTCCAGCAAAATATTTGAAAAGTTTATAGCCCTGAAAGCAAAAGGGATTTGCAAGGAAGAGCTTTTGGGTGATGAGATTGCAGGTTTGCATGATTCTGTTGATTTATGACTTAAGGGGATGCTTACTTACCATCCCAGTTTGTTCTGTACTCATCAAGGAGAATGAAGAAACTGACATATGGGAAAAACACCATTTCAGTTCCAGACACTCTGACATATTTTAAAGCTTAATAGATGGAGTTATTCAAATGCAAAACAACTACATTCAAGTCAGTACATAAAAACATGTTGAAATTTTCCTCTTATCAAAATATGACGCAAGTCCTGCCCAGGTTCAAAACAATTACTTTTTTTGGTAGATAAACATCAAAAATAATTTTCTGCATTTATTGGTGTTAGAATAAGGTGCTTTATCAGTGTAATAGTTGAGAATGATATGCTCTAGTAATATTTTGATGAATTACATGATTATAGTTAAAATGAACAATTTCATCATGCTTGAATTAATAATGGTACTATGATTTGGCAAGCACTCTTGCAACATTCTCTAACTCATTACTTCAGAAGACAGACCTATACAGTCCATCCATTGTTTTAGAAAATGGGAGCTGATATAGTTTCAGAAAAAGAAGGGGCAGGGGAGTCATGTCAGCTATAGAAGCTAATGCATGCACATCATTGCTTCTTACTGCTCATTTTAATCTCTTGCATAACTAACAGTAAGTCAGAAAATACAGAGGCATTTTAGAGTATTTTGTGATTTACCAAATTTAATTGAAAATGATACACACCCTGAGATACTCCTGATACACAGAAATTGTATGTGAATGTGTGTTATTTTACACTCAGATTTAAGAGGATTAGGAAGGATAATATATAATCAATGCAACATTCATTTGGGTATCAATCAAGTAAAACACACACACACAGAGTTGAGCATTACATAATTTCAGTCATGAAGAGTACAAATTGTGAATTGATTTAATATATTCATAACTAAGTACTCTCTCCTTTAATGTAATTTTCAATTTGTTTCACAAAATTATTCCATTCATTTTCTTTAAAACCTTACATGTCTGGATATGTTTACTTAAAATATACATATAAAGGCACTCTTTTGGTGATTTATACTTATATGCTGCATTGTGGATCAGAGATAGTCAAAATTAACATTTTAACATCCTTTTCTAACAGACATATAAAAGTAAAGTTAGGTCACAAATAGGTTATTATTCTTTCTTGAAACAATGTATAAATATTTTAATAAATATTATAGATACACAATGAATTTTCAAAACCAATCTGCAGTCATCATTCATGTGGGTTTTGGGGGCACATTTTAAACAGATTTCTTATATGAAACGTGACATTTATTTCATGTTTCTTAAGAGTTAGATGTAGCTTAAAATTGTATTCATTTCTTGGTGCTCCTTTTCAGCAACCTCAAAATGCATCTGTATTCTGGAAATGTTTTATCTACAGTTATTTAGGTGGTACCAATAGGCCAAAGCCTCTTATACGTGGCAGAGTAGAGTATTTCAGAACTGGTATGTCGTTACAATTGATGCCATCTTTTTATGTTGATGGTCTTCAACATATGTATTGTTTTGGATTTGAATTGTAAGGTTAAAAAACCTTATGTTGACTTTGTGTCAAAGACATTTACAAATAAGGTTGTGTTTTTATCTCATTCTTTACAAAACTAGGCATTTGTTCTGGTCTCCATCCTCAGAAGCCTTTCTGGACATAGTGGAAAGGGGAGATCTGATATCACTTGGTTAATTTGATAACCTTATGCAAATTGGATGCTTCAAACTTTGGAAGTACATACAGTGTCCTAGAATGCAGTAGCTGACAAGAGGCTTGCCTCCCAGATTAGACTAAATCTATTCAGAAGTTAAAGAAAAAGCAACATGGTGACATATATTCCAGGACCATCAGTTTTAATCCAGAGAAATAAGGTTTGTGTTCTTAAAAGTTATATTTATCCACAATCATAAGGAAGTGTCAACAACTAGGTTCCATGTTTTTATGAAAGTCAAACTTGTGACATTCATGAGCTTAGGGAGTAAATCATATTTAAGGTCAATGAATGATGGAACGTTTGCATGTATCTTGTGAACTTCATGGTATAAGTAAGGTGCTCACATTTCTAACCAGGATGTGTTACTCTGGCGGGCAGAAATGGTGTTTATTAGTGTCTCGCAGACTAGGTGCTAATCGTAAGTCCTTGGAAGCCTGTAGAGTCAACTAAAAAAAAAAATAGTGTTTTTTGTTTGTTAATGTGTTGCTCTTTATATTACATCACGAAAAACCAGTGTTTTTTTTTTTTTTTAGACCAATTAGTTTAAATTCTTGTGGACTGTGTTTTTATAAACCCTTGGTTGCCCTTAGTTGCACTTTCTGCTGCTTTGAACTACCAAAGTATGCGTCCTTAAAATGCCCTGTGTGAAGACTTCCCCTTCCCAAAGTGACATGTGTAGTAACAACTTGAGTGACCCTCTCACTGAGGTAACTAGAACTTGGTGGAGTGGTGGGGGTGGCGTGAGTTCTCCTACAAGCATTGGTTTGAGGGCAGCAAGAGAGCATTCTAAGTGTGAAGTATTTCCAGTGTAAGATTGAGAAGGAGATGGAAATGCACAGAAGTGGGGTACTTTGCCCTGAGGGACCTTTGCATATTCCCAAACTGGTGACTAAAAGAATGAGTAGTTCTTTTGATGCTTTCATAGTTAGGGACCACAACTGAGTAGCAAGCTCACAATAATAGTCACCCTGGTATAACCTCTTATCTTCTAATTGGCACACAAAATGCCTCTACCCAGAAGTAAAGGTGAACTGGAAGCAAGCAGGCCTCATACAGACTTTGGTCCATCTACTAGTCATTTAAGTGGCTCTAAGGGCTTTTGATATTGGTATTATCAAATATAGACTTAAAAAACAATGCCTACTGTACTTAAAATCATTTTAAACATACAAAATTGTAAGAAACAGAATAAATCTATGGGTAGTTTTAGAAGTTCGGTAGATGTAAATAAAACAGAAGTAGAGACTCTAAAAAAGATCAGAAGAAAATACCAAAAGTAGATGGAGAGATAAAAAGATAGAAAATGTAGACAATAGGGTGAGAAACAGAGAAGTTAATGATGATTAGACCTAGCATACTTTTTTGTAGTCCACATTTCAAGTGATGGCTGCTGAGAATTTTCCAAAACTTAATTTAAAAAACTAATTCATAGATTAAGGGACTATGCAAATCCTAAGCAAGGTCCTAAACAGAAACTCATACTTAAATAATTCATAGGAGAATTGCAGAAAACTAAAGACAAAGAGAACATCTTAAAACCATTCAGAGGGGAAAAAAAAGAAAGGAAGAGAATACTTAAGGAGAATAAATAAAAAGGAATTATAGATGACTTTTAAATAGAATTGATGAAAACAAGAATAAACAATTTAGTGTGATGATTTTGTCTACTATAGTAAAGATGAAATAAAGATATTTAAAAAAAAACTTGAGGAAAAAGAGAGAAATAACCTGAATATTTGGTTCCCCTTATCAAACAGTTCTTTAAAAGTTATAAATAGTATATGTATACATATTATAAATATAAATAGTATTAAGGAAATTACAGAGAGGTGCCTGGGTGGCTCAGTCAGTTAAGTGCCCAACTCTTGATTTCTGCTCAGGTCATGATCTCATTGTTTGTGATTTCGAGCCTCCCATTGGCCTCTGTGCTGACAGTGTGGAGCCTGCTTGGGATTCTCTCTCTCTCCCTCTCTCTCTCTCTGTTCCTCCCTCTCTGCTCCTCCCTCTCATGCTGTCTGTCTGTCCCTCTCTCTCTCAAAGTAAATAAATAAAAATAAACTTAGAAGAAACTATAGATTGTTTTGAGTCAAGCTTAAGGCTGTACTGGATTTCTATTTTATGTATATGCATTTTATGTAATCCAGTTATGGTCACATAATATATATCAGAGGATGATAGTGAAATATAATTTAGAGTCAGATATGAGAAAATATGCTATAGAAAAAATATATTTTCTTGGACCCATAACTTACTCCATTCACAAAAAATAACTTGAAATGGAACAAGGACTTAAATATAAGACCTGAAACCATAAAACTTCTAAAAGAAGGCATAGGGGAAAAATTTCCAACATTGCTCTCAGTGAGGATTTTTGGGATATGACACCAAAGCACAAGTAACAAAAGAAAAAAAAAATCAATAAGCAGCTATATCAAGTTAAAAAGCTCCTGCACAATAGAAGAAACAATCAACAAAATGAAAAGCCAACTTAATTGAATGGGAGAAAATATCTGTAAACCATATATTTGATAAGAGGTTAATATCCAAAATGTATAAGGAATTTCTAAAACTCAATAGCAAAACAAAACCCCCAAATAGTCCAATGAAAAATGAGCAAAAGATCTGAATAGACATTTTTTCAAAAGAGGCCATACACATTCATGTGCATGAAAGGTGTTCAACATCGCTCTTCTTGAGGAAATGTAAATCAAAACCACAGTGAGATGTCACCTCACACCTGTTAGATGGCTCTTATCAGAAAGAATAGAGGGATGCCTGGGTGGCTTAGTAGGTTAAGTATCTGACTCTTGATTTTGGCTCAGATCTCAGAGTTCGTGAGTTTGAGCTCCACATCGGACTCTGCTTGGACAGTGTGGAGCCTGCTTAGAATTCTCTCTTACCTGCTCTCTTTCCCCCTCTCCTGCTCACGTGATCTCTCTCTCTTTCTCAAAATAAATAAACTTTAAAAAAAGAGATAACAATACATGCCCAATGGAATATTATTCAGCCATTAAAAAGAAAATCCTGCCATTTGCAACATCAATGGTCTTTGAGGCAGTAGGCTCTGTGTAATAAACCAGACACAGAAAGACAAACACTGTATGATCTAACTTATATGTGGCATCTAAAAAAGCTAAACTCATGCAGAGTAGGTTGGTAGTTGCTGTAGGGGTAGGGATGAGAGGGAAATGGGGAGTTGTTTGTCAAAGGGTGCAAACTTGTAGTTTTAAGAGGAATAAGTTCTTGGGATCTAATGTATAGCGTGATGACTTATAGTTAGCAATAATGTGTTGCATACTTAATGCAAGAAAAGTTGGAAGTTGAGAGTAAATTTTGAATGTTCTCACCATATCAACAGTAACAAAATGGTAATTGTGTGAGATGAGGAATATGTCAACTAACCATATTGTGGTAACATTTCACAATACATATGGGTCAAATAATAACATTGTACACCTTAAACTTATACAATATTACATGTCAATTTATATCTCATAAAGTTAGAAAAATAAAATAATCTCCTATATATGTATATATGTCAGCTGAAATTTGAAAGGTGAGTTAAGTGGATTTCATAAAGTAGAGCTTTAATATTATTATATTAGGTGATGTGATTAATATATTGGGTTCATGAGTCCTGTCCTCGCGTATTCTTGTATGATACAAAAAAGGGACACTACATCCACCAACAAAGGTGGGTGGAATAAAATACTGAATGTGGGCCTAGAATGGAAGTCTCAAGCTTTGCAGTGGGAAAGATTTTCATGCTCCTATCTCTGAGCATGAGCTTTTTAGAAGTGCTACCTCTCATTTTAAAATCGTCTACAATAGCATGTAAGCCTATACCCTCTCTAAAACTTTTAATTCATCTATTATCTTTAGAACATTAGAGTATTTGGGGGGGGGGACTTCCTTTTGACAGATGAGTTAAAGCAATCTGAAAATTATATTAACTGTGTTATTAAGTGTTGTCTTATAATCTTCATGCATATGTCTTAAATTTATAAGTTAATTTATCCACTGGCTGAGGTAAATAATCACAATTAGGCTACATATTTAAAAATTGTAAATGCTTAATTAGTATTTAACATTTTTTTATTTTCAGAATGCTAATGTTATGTTCCATGGGGAGAAATAGAAAATATTCTAAAGCACATAGAGGTTAATTTAAAAATACTGATTATCCCACCCATCAGAGATAAATTTTGTGTATTTTTTCACTCAGTATACGTGTGAGTGTGTTTATGAAAATGAGATTATACTGTAATGGAGGTAATACTGCATAGGGCTGCCAGTAGGACTAAATGAAAGCATATAGCAGAGTGCCTGGTACACAAATGCTCAATAACATAGCTAGATAAGGTAGTATTTACAGTTTTTAAACCTGCTTTTATCACTAGACTGCACATAATGAACATTTCTTGTGAATGGATATTCTTTTACAACCTGTTTCTTTAAAATTATTGGACTATATTCACTTGTATGGATGAGTCTAATTTTCCCTATTACTGGAAATAAATTATTTCTAATTTTTTTATTATAATAAACAACAGTGAAGCAAAACTCTTCGCTGTTTGTTGACCTTTTTAAAACAAACTCTATAGCAGTACCTTCTTTTGTTACTTTTTATAACCTGACAACATGAATCTCTGATATGTTGTAGTCTACTTTAATTTAAAAATTTGCCTTTTCGTTGGGGTGCCTCAGTGACTCAGTTATTTGAGCATCCAACTCCAGCTCCGGCCGTGATCTCATGGTTTGTGGGTTTGAGCCCCGCATCGGACTCTCTGTTGTCAGCACAGAGCCTGCTTCAGATACTCTCTCTCTCTCTCTGACTCTTCCCTCCCTACTTGCTCTCTCTCAAAAATAAATAAACATCTATCTATCTATCTATTAAAAAATAAGTAAACAAAATAAAATTTTACCATTTCCCAGTAAAACAAATACCTCACATAAGTTTAATTGTTTATCCTCCTCCCATCCTTTGTGCTATTATAGTCATATATTTTGTATCATTTAAAATATTGCTCTTTTATATGCCAATTATAAATTTGTTACATCTCAGCTCCAGATCTATCCTGCATTGCCCTGCTTGGTGATAATGGAGCTGGACCTGAAAGGAGTAATGGCTGGCTTTGCAGCAGAGGGACTGAAGGGACACTGCAACAAGGAGCGAGGGAATGGGCTTGCCTCCAGATTTGACTGCGCTTTTCTTTTTCTTCCTATGGCAGTGCTTCCAGCAGCAAATGGGATAAAGTCCAATGGCTTCAAAATTTCACCAGCGATTAAGCAATTTCCTGCTCACCAATCCCAGCCCACTGCATATGGACCAACTCTGTCCTATGACACCCACTGAACTTTCTCATCTTCCAGTAGGCCACAGTCTTATCTCCTTTAGGGAGGTTTGAATCTCAGCCTGCTGTTGGTGGTGACAAGCAGGGGCAGGGGGTCCTCCAAGTTTATTACTTTCTTGGGTAGCCGTCCTCAGCCATTGAGGTAGAAGATTCTCCCATTGGCTATTCCTGTATTGTTTAAAGTTCTGTTAACTCCTGTTAGTACTTAACCATCTTTTACTAATTAATAATTTTTATATTAATGTAAAGTATTATATTTGTGTTCAAATTATTGTTTTGTTTACTGACCAGAATCTAATTCATATGGGGATTTAACTAATATTCATTTTTTCTTTATGTTTTTATTTAAATTCCAGTTAGTTAACATAGTGTAATATTAGTTTCTGGTGTAAAATTTAGTGATTCAACACTTCCATACAACACCTGGTGATCATCAGGACAAGTGCCCTCCTTAATCCCCATCACCCATTTAACCCATCCCTCCACCCACCTCCCCTCTGGGAACCATCAGTTTGTTCTCTGTAGCTGAGAGTCTGTTTCTTGGTTTGCTCTCTCTCGCTTTCTCTCTCTCTCTCTCTTTACTTCTATGTTTATCATTTCTGATTATTTTATTCTAAGCTGAAGTTTCATTTTCCACCCAGGGCGTGCTTCTTCATTGTGATGAAATCTGGTTAAGTATTTTGTGGAGTGCAAGTGTAGGGGGACAAAGAGTTTTATTTGTTTTAGTCTGAAAACTTCTCTATTTCACTATCATCTTCAAAGCATATTTCCAGTGGATATAGACTTTCAGATGAATAGCTGTTTTTTTCCCCCCGTTTCAGTACTTTAAATATTTTGATCTATTGTCTTCTAGCTGCCAAAACTGTTTGATATTCAGCTATCAATCAGTGTGTGGCTTCAGTGAATGTAAGATGACCTTTTGAATCTGGCTGCTTGTAGAATTTTTTCTTTGTATGTGATTCTTAGCAACTTGGCTATGAGTAGTTTCTTATATTTATCCTACGGGACTCACTGAGATTTTTGAATTTGTGGGTTGATTTGTTCAATTATTGTTTCAGGTTTTTGTTTGTTTGTTTGTTTTTCTATGCCATTCTCCTCATGTTCGTGGAGTCTAATGAAAGTTTGTCTGATCTTTTAGTTGAGTCCCACCCACTCTTCTCATCTATTCTGACTTTTCTTTTCCATTTATTTTTCTTCCTGTACTTCACTTTGGATATCTTCTATTGACATACTTTTGAATTCACTAATCCTGCTTACTCCTGTGTGTAGTCTTTTGTTAAATCCATTACATGAGATTACCTTCAAACTTGAACGAAGGTTCTTAGTATTTTTTTATTAAAGAATAACATACAGTGTACAATACAATGACTATTGGCAAATGTATATGCCTTGGTATAAAAACAGATAAGATATAGCTAAGTTTCATCATATCAGAAGTTTCCTTCATCCACTCTCAGTTTGCAAACCTCCTAAATAAGGATTCTTCTCATTTCTATAATCATAGATTAATTATCTGTTCTTGAACTTCATATGAATATGGATTCACACAGTATGTACTATTCTATGTCTTCCTGCTTTCATTCAATGCATTTTTGAGATTTACTCATATGATTACAGGTGGTAGCACTTTATGACTTCTCTTCCTCCTCTGGGGTAATATTGCACTGTATGAATATATCAGAATTTGACCATCTGTTATCTTGTACATGGACATTTGAGTTGTTTCCATTTTATAGATAGTAAGAATAAAACTACTCAGATATTTTTGTACAAGTTTTTTTGGCTTGTGCATTTGTGTGTGTGTGTGTGTGTGTGTGTGTGTATAGTTTATCTTGGGAAAATAATTAGGAATGGAATAACTGCATCATATAGTAAGTTTATAATTAAATTTATAAGAAAATTCCAATTTTCCAAGTTGGTTGAACCATTTAATACTCCCACAGTGGCTCCACGTTTTCACCAACATTTGGTGTTGTCAGTCATATTTTTTTAACCATTCTAGGGAGTATATAATGGTATCACACTGCTATTTTAATTTACATTTCCCTGATGACTAGAATATTGAACACTTACTTTATGCTTATTATTAGTTAATCATTCATCTTCCCTTTAGAAGTTTCTAAAGGATTTTGCCCATTTTTTTGTTGCTTATCATGAGGAATTGTTTACATAGTCTAAATACAAGGATATATATGTGTGTGTGTGTGTGTGTGTGTGTGTATGTATATATATACATATATATGTATTACAAATATTTTTTCACAATGTGAGACTTCCCTTTTTATTTTTTAATGATGTCTATTTATGGGGAGAAGTTTTAATTTTGATGAAGTCTAATTTATCCATACCTTTTTAAAAGGAATCTATATTCCTGTTTTCTCCAAATGCTTTATTGTTTTATTTTTACATTTGTGTTTATGATATATTTAAAATTAAGATTTTTGGTATGGCATGAGGTATGGGTGAAAGTTTTTGTTTTGTTTGTTTATGTTTTCTGATATATTTATTTAGTTTTTCTGGGGCCATTTTTTAAAATTTATCTATTTCCTTGGTTCTTTGATGAAAATCAGTAGAAATTCTAAACACTGTTCTGATTCATTTAAGAATATCAACATCTTTTTTTATTTCAACATTAAGCGATTATTTATTTTTCAGGTTTAAAAGGTTTCAAAATACATATGTACAAGCTAAATAAACTACGTTCAGAGAGTCCATGTAGAACAGAATATATAAACACACAAGGTCTGTTTTATAGGATTCAAAAATGATGTCATCAAATACAAAGAAAAACATTCAGGAAAGGTAATCAAATTGGACCATCTTAGCAAAAAAATGTATTAACTAAGTAAGACTAGGACAAACCGCTACACATCAGGGCAAAATTTATTTTCCATGCCTCCCAGCTGCCTGGCTTTCCTTTTCTTGTGTTGTGTTGCATACATCTGAGTCATCAGCCTGCTGTTTCTGTTTTGCATGTTCCTCTGTCTACTGCCTGGCAGTTTTGAGGAAGACTGGCTTATTATATTTAAATTTGGAGGATATATCTGCCATGAGTGTGTCATCAGGGTGGGGTTTGGACATGAGCTGTTGAATAGAAGTGAGTCTTCTAACTCATAAATATGTATCTACTCTTAAGATTTGGCTGGTGTTGCCTTATCTAGAAAAATTCCCCAGACCCCCATATCTGGTTTCCTGCTGGCTAAAGTGATCTTTATTTGTGTCATCATATATGGAAATCCTATATTTATTCAACTTACTGGAAATCCTGTATTTATTCAACTTACTGATTTATGAAAGCTATAATTAATCATGGACCATATATTATTTATTTCTCTATCTTTTGTTCCTGGCTAAAAGAAGCTGGTCCATAGAAGGCATTATTTATGTAATTATTGGACTTAAATTGTTTTGTTAGGTGATATTTGTAAAATATGTAACTAGGCAACCTTAGTTTTTATAAACTTAGCATAAACAAAAATAGAACTTATTCTTTAATAATGATAGCTTATAATGCTGGTTTAGGAGAAAGTTTAGATAATTACACATCTATTTTAAGTACTAAGAGCTGGGCAATACTCTTTGGTCTGAAAACATAAAGATAAGTGCAAGATAATCCATAACCTTACAAACATGTTTTTAATATGGTTACTAATTGTGTTTAAGCAACATTCTTTCACATCTCTAAACACACTGAAATGCAAGAGTAGTACTTTATGTATTTGCTTCCAGTTTTCATTGGTTTCCTTGAACCTTATAAATCAGTTTTAACTATTTTTATGATGCCATATATATATGTATGTGTATATATATGCATATATATGTGAATATATAGCATTAATCCATTAAAGGCTTCCTATGATCTGTTTTTTTTTTTTTTACTCTTTTTCTATTTTTAGGATATCAACTTGACCCTTTCACTTCTATCCCCATTCTTGTGGTAACATTCTCCCTTTTTAATTCTTCTGAATGAACTTCATCTAAATTACCCTTTCATTGACTAATTCTTCAGTTGTATCAATTTGAGCTATATATCAAGTTTTCTATTTTTGTGATATTTTCAAACTCAGAATCCCTAGTTGTTATATCTTACTATTTTTGTTCCCTTTTCAGGTTTATAATCTGCTTCTATTCCGGGTTTTTCTACCTTTTATTCCCTACATCTCCACTTCTCTACCCTCCCCCACCCATATACAGCCCTAACCTTCATCCTTTGCCCCTACAGATCCACCAGCCCCTCTATGACTTTTATTGGGTGACAGATCTATTAATCTCTGTTTCTGGTACATCTTTATCTAAAAGGATCCAGAGGACCATACTCTTTCACCATCTTCTCAGAAACTACAACTTGGACTATTCCAGTCCCTCACAGGATAAGTGATGGAGGCATAGAAATTAACACTTTAAATTATTCCCACCACCGTTGCATCTCAGAAGTAGTGTGCCAAAATTAAATGAGCAACTTTTTTTTCCCCTAGAGCTCTTTGAACACAGATAATGGAATATATATTTTTCCTTGTATTTCCCTGTATCAGGATTTTGCTCAGAGTAGAGGATCCATAACTGTTGTTAAGTCATCTGTGAGTAAATTTCCATATAATAATGTTACTAAATTTGAAATACCTATGATCAAATGGATTTGAGTAGGTAGGAAACCAAAACAAAATACAGTACACTTTTTTCAGCATTAATTCCAGAATAACTGAAGTAATTGAAAATGGGTTAATAAACCATCACCCTGTGACTATCTGCACTGTACATCCTTTATTCTCAACTATAGTGCACAGCCAAGAATTCAATATGTACACCACACTACAAAAACTGATGTTTTAATGGTTTCTTAAATATTGTTTTTGTACTTATTAATCTGACATGATTCTGCAAATCTTTGTAAGTTAATATCAAAGAAGGAAGAAGTACAAGATGTGAAGATTTCTATAAATTTGGTCAACCCTTTTAAAAAGAAACACAATATGATAGTGATTTTATTTGATTTTCTCCAATTCTATATGGTTAAAAAAGGAGGGGGGAATTCAATGAGAAGAGATCGCATTCATCCATCCATTTAAAATCAGTGCTTTATTTCCACAGGCTAAAAGAGTTACAGTTGCACTGTTCATTACTTTGGAAGTGTCACATTTCCTAGTATGACAAGATATATTATGGAATGGGGGTTTTACAGATGTGGAGAAATCACTTTCCAAGTTTTTTATTTGACTTTCTCCCCTTATGCTTCTTTGTACTTTAGCGGCCAACCTTGGGATAATGGGATTACTTTATGCCTTCCACATCAGGCTCTGGATGAGTGCACAGAGGCCAGTGGCAAGAGAAATAAGATGGCTGTAAAAATGCAAACACTGGAAGTTAAAAAAGGTGCACCCAATAACTTGCCCTTAAATTTAAAGGGAACTAAATGAGGAACTTCTGGACAATTTATCTTGCTGTTTACTGATAACAAGTCACTTTGTTTTTATGTGCTCAGTCTAGTATTCCATAATTTATTTGAAAGAAGATGAGAAATAATGTAGATAAATGATGAAGTGTCAGGGTCTGACGCTCTTAAATGAAGCTATTATGGTCAAAGAGAAAACGTAAAACCTGCGGCTCATTATGAGAGTGTTCTACTTGTCAGTTAAGTGAAAAGGCCTGGAATGATTTCCAGTTTATTTGTCATTGCAGTTATTAAAGCTGTCTTTTTGGTGCCATGAAAATGAATTGAAGACTTTATTCGAAGTAAATTTGTACTAAAGCTTTCAGATGTATCTTATGTGAGCTCAGTGAGGCAGGGAAGCAGCTTAAAAGCTGAAATATTACAAGGAGACAACTACCAAAGTCTTTGAAACATACCAGGATATATAAATGGCAATAAATAAAGTGTTTTCTTGACTAAGGAACAAACTTTTTGATTGATACAATAGAATAAGGTTGGTAATGGGATATAGTACTTGCTAATTGTTGGGATATATTTTATTCCAATGAGGAACAAATTGCCTACATTTTTGTGTAACATTTCTATCAGAGTATCTTTCCTATGAGTGATTTCCAAGAAGAGTAAAAGAATGTATCATTTTAAATAATACCTACTTATAAAAATGTGATGAGAATTAATGGAGCAGATCTATCAAAGAAACAGAAAGGTTTAGTTCTTGCATAACAGTAACTGCTTGGCTATAACAACAACCTCTTATAAAGCTTACAAGGTAAGAAGTTCAGAAAACCTGAGTTGCATAATCTCTTTTCCTCATTGAATTATTGGACTGCAAAAGGCTGCATCTTAGTAGAAGGAATTGAATATATTATTGACATTTTTATCTCACATGGTTGTTCTTAAAATACTTTACATCCTTGCTGATGTGTGAGAATAACTTACATTTTATCTCATGTTGGAAGGTCAAAGCAGATGGACTATTGATATGGATGAGGTAGAATTTTTTTTTCTTAAGCACTGAAAAAAAATAACCTTTTTTGTTTTTGATCAAGAAGGAGGCTTTTGGTGTTTCCTTGTACTAGTTTGGCAGTTAAAAATACTTTTTGCATATTTTAGCTGTGCCACTTTGATGAGTGGCAATTAATAGATACAGATAAAGGACAATTGAAAGACTTTCTCTACATCAGTTTCCACCCCATTGCATGAAATAAGTAAACTCACTAAACTGAATGTTTTATTCCAAGCCTAAGAAATCTCCCAGTCATGTCTTTGAACTCTTTATTGTGGATATTACAAATGTTTGACACATCTTCAGGGTCAGTTTAAAAACAAAATGGATTCTACATCCCCCTCAGAGGTAATCCCTCGCAGAGGTAATCTTTCAGTGTTTCCGTCAGATTTTATAGCCATTTTCAGTGATATTGTCAAAGTAAAAGATCTAGCAGTCTCTCTATTATATGCCTTATTTTCAGGCACTTAAATGTGCAACAAAACCTTCCTTTGAAATAGAATTCAGTTTTATATTTGGGACATTTCAAATATTTCTGTAACTTTTATATGCTAATAACTACAAGTCCCAATGATTTAAAAATAAATGCTTCATAAACTCATAGTTGTGATGTGACAGTGGAAAAAGCTACATCATAGTAATTGCCAGTTAAAGGTGTAGAGTTTTGATTAGATTCAGACTGATTCAGATTCAGACTGTGTTTAAATGCCCAGTAAGACTTGTAAACAAACAAAATTGTTGAATTCTTTGGATAAGCTATTATTTGGGGGGATTTTTTTAATGAAATTTATTGTCAAATTGGTTTCCATACAACACCCAGTGCTCATCTCAAAAGATGCCCTCTTCAATGCCCATCACCTACCCTCCCCTCCCTCCCACACCTCATCAACCCTCAGTTTAGTGGGGAATTTTTTTTTTTATAATTAACATATTAATGTTTGTGCGTATAGAGCCGCCTTTTGTGTGTAGGTACATTCTTATGTAGGTATAGAAGGTCCCTATGTTTTTGAAGATACTCAAGTTTTTATTTCGGGTTGCTTAATTTACTTTGGCTGGTCAATCAAATATATTTTACCCCCATTTTACTTATTCAAGAAACAGATATCAAACACTAAATTAGTTGAATTATAAAGTTAACAGTTTCTCTTTTTCTTGAGATCATGGAATATAGGAGGTAGAATCATATAATAAGATATATAATTTATATATTTATATATAATTTATATAAGTTATAGACTATATAATTTGAAATGGATTCAGAGATATCTAATTCAGCCTAGCTTCATAGGTAAGCAAAGCTTCAGGGGACGGTTCCTGGCTTTGAATATTGAAGAGACAGAAAAGTTGACCCACTAGGACTAGGCAAAAAGTATTTTATGTTCATGGTTATATGACCAACAGTCCAGCTAGCTGATTTCTTACCTGCCATGATACTAGGCTAGATTTCTTTGGTTAAAAAACCACTGGGATTTTCCTTCTCTGAAAAATACCTAGAGTCAATGTGACGGTCACTGTGTCCCTTTTAACCATAGGGAGTTCAAGATCTATTAGGTTAGCTACTGGGGACTAGATACAGTTAACTTTACTATAAATTTTTATAGATTAAAATCATATTCTCCCATTTTATTTTTATAAATATGTACTCATAGTGTCTGCACAGAGGTTTAATCAACATGTGTTTATTAAATATTAACATTGGAAAACAATAAGAAATTTGGGAATATACATAATCTTTTCCTACATAAATTTATAATCAACAAACTTCTAAATGAAAGAATATCATTTTTTAAATGTTTCAGTTGTTTGTCTTAAATTTCCAATTTTCCACTTTTCTCTAAAAGCATGGGAAGTAATTTTTAAATTAAAATACTGTAATCTTTTGGTATTGTAGTTCTTATTAAGGATTCAGATTTTCAGATTAGATCCTGTATTCTAATATACTGATAAAAGATATTAATTAATAAATGTTTATTGATTGTATTTAATTATCATTTTCAAGAAGGTAAATTTTACATGAACAATTTTTCAAAGATTCTATTTAACCCATTATAATGACTGAGCCAGCAAGTTTAAATCAGTTCAAAGGTCATTTGATGACATAGTATAGAGGCAATTTTAAAGAGAAATATTAGGATAAGATTCTTGGGTTAGGTATAAGGCTGTTTTTTTTTCAAGGCAATAAATTAAAACTTTTGGGGTTATCTCTTCCATTGAACAAAAATTATTTGTGTCCCTTCCTGACAAAAATGTATAAATTAACTTCTATTCCTACAAATGGATAAGCAAATACAAAATCAAGCAACAAAAGAATACTCAGTTATCTATCAGTTGTTTCCAAACTTCATGCCATTTTTCTGATAGTTATATGTAATCATTGTGATCTTTTTTTCTTCAAAACTATTACCCTAAAATAAAGTTACTACAATAACATGCCACTGTGGCTTAATTAGACTGTGTAGCATTTCCATAGTGTCCCAAAGTAGATAGTGTTGCTGGCTTTCATATTAGAACAGCTACTTAAAAATATTGGTTTGATCAGCATCTTTTTTTTTAACGTTTATTCATTTTTTTGAGAGGCAGAGAGAGACAGAGCCTGAGTGGGGGAGGAACAGAAACAGAGGGAGACACAGAATCTGAAGCAGGCTCCAGGCTCTGAGCCGAGAGCACAGAACCCGACGCGGGGCTCGAACTCACAAACCACGAGATCATGATCTGAGCCGAAGTCGGATGCTCAACTGACTGAGCCACCCAGGTGCCCTGGTTTGATCAGCATCTTATTTGACATTTGAATATTTTTCTAATACATTTTCTGAAAATGGCCTGATAAATCTAGTTACATTAATCCCATTAAAGGGGAAGTTAAAACTTAAATCTTAGTGATGCTTATCTTAAAGAGATGTATGAATAAAGGATCAAGGAATTCCTTCATAATAAGTGAATAACCACATGCTTGTTGCATATTGAATTCTGTACCCACAAAATTCATATGTCAAAGCCTTAACCCCTAATATGACTATATTTTGAGATAAAGTCTTTAAATATATCATTAAAGCAAATTAAGTCATATGTATGGAGCTCTAATCTGAAAGGACCAGTGTCCTTTTAAGACAAAGAGACATCAGATATGTGTGTGCGCAGAAGAATGATCATGTGTGGACACAGTGAGAAGGCAGCCAGCTATAAGCCAAGGGGAGAGGCTTCAGAGAAACCAACCCTGCCTGCATCTTGATTTTGAAATTCCAGCCTCGAGAATTGTGAGAAAATACATTTTTCATCCATCCAGTCTTTAGTATTTTGTTATGGCATCCCCAGCCGACTGATATGCTTTTATTCACTAGAATTTCTATGCAGTATTAAATATAACCTATGCAGTAAAAATATAAATGTTCTATGGGTACTAAAGGTAGCATTTTATAAACTTATATAAATTCAAATCCAGTTGGTCATAATCACTTCAATGTGCAGATAGGTTAGAAGAAACTGGAAAAAATAACCAAAGAAAACTATGTATATAATAGCACCAAAATATTTACTGTAAACTGCCTTAAACTCTTATTCATTTGCCCTTACCAGAATGTCTCTTCTATTTTTTTAAGTCAATTCATCCTCCTTTCTCACTTCTTAATATGCATTTTCTCCATTCCCTAAACTGAAGCAAGAATAAATTTCTTGTTCATTTCAATTACTTCTCAGAGAAAATACCACTAGTTTTGAAGAGTCTGACTCCATTGGACAGCTGGTCCTGTTTCTAAATCCCAGTTTGCATTGCTTCTGGCTAGATCTACTCACCAGAAGGTGTTGAATCAAAAGGACAACTTGAGTCACAGTTGTGTCTTACTAAGGCTTTGTTCAGCGATATCTGTTTGTATTTCTACATCAAGCTTAGAAATAGACGAAAGGTGACAAGCATGCAACAACCACTCTCTAGTCTTCAATACTGTTGAGCAATCCAGATCCTGGCTTTTGGTCAGTGATATATTATTTTTTATTTATGGATGGTAGACTAATGTTGAGGAAAAGAACGTAAGGAAATATGACAAAAAAAGGTATGCATTTTATCCTATTAATACTTCCAGCAAAAATATTTAAAAATTTTGATTGAATTCCTAATATTTCTGACATGCTACCTGGTAACTGGAGACCCTGGTATTTCCCCTTGTCTTTACTTTCCTTCTCTGTATTCTTTCTTACTTCCCTTTCTAATTTCCCATATGCCACTTCCTTTAAAAAAAAAAAAAAAGACCATTTAGGTTCCTCCCACTCATTGGCAGTTTATGATATCAAAGCTCTTCCGGCAGCTTTTCCGTATGATAAAAACATAAAACCTGGTTGTGAAAATCTTGTATAGAAGCAGTGTAAACTGTTTTTTTCTGGCCCAAAAAAGGAGAGTCAGCCACCACAATAGCTAACGTTTGTTATGTGAAATAAAATATGGGCAATATGTTTGTTCACTTAGCCTGTTTCTTGGAGCCTCACCTCTACTTCTAAATCATCCAGAGTAAGCCGCATGCAAATTCAATTATCTATTCCAGTAGATGGGAATAGCAATTTTTGGGGGTATGTTTATCTTTCCTTTGAATAGATAAAATCAACTTTCAATCTTAATTATACTGATCTTATTGAGGTGGTGAGAATATCGTTTTCATGGCCCCATATGTTGAATTCATATAGTGAGCCAAGGGGAATTCAAATGACTTCTTCAGGATCACCCAAGAGCCTTTGGAGGAGTCTTACTCCCAGAACAATGATTTTTCCATTTTGCCACATGGCTGTAGAAAACCCATACCTGATCTCAAGTACATTTTTCTAAATAAAGGGTAATCAACAGTCAGACACGTGGTAAACATATTAGGCTGCTGCTGTTACTCTGGTGTGCTATTATTTGGGGCCTATGAATAGGAAATGTAAAGTAATCTCACAAGGAATTTTATTCTAATGTTTTTTCAAAGAATAAAAGCTTTTCTTTGAAAGGAGTTAGGATGACAAAAACCTAAGATTATTAGAAACCTGGTAGTAGATCTTTCCTTGGCAAGATTAGGGTGAGTTATTACTAGTAAGTCGTAAGCAGGGTTCACTCATTTTCCTTTCGTAAGATGAACTTCAAAGGAAAAGTTGCCAAAGGCTTTGTGGCAGATCATTCAGTCACAATGCAATGGATTAAAGAAATACAGTACCTTTCTAGTCTTTCCATCTAGTATCCTACAACTAGTCTCTCTACCTGGACTAAACCTCAGATGTTTTGATTGTTAAAATTCTAATGTAGCCACATGTTGGTGGAGAAATTTAAAGCTTCTTATTTTTCATCACTGTGCTATGCTGCTTTCCAAGAAACTACTAGGCATTAAAATGTCACTTCTATTCATAATATCAAAATTCTTAATATATTATTCAATTTATACATAGCCATGTCGAATGTTTTCTTCCCTGGAGTGATCACCTTATTCACTGTGTGTGAAACCTGTCTTTTTATTTCTAAATACCAATTTTAGTAACATTATTTAAGAAACCAGAATAATAAAGGTTCAAGAAATAGACTCACAGATAAATGGTTTCTACTCTTTCTGGCTTCCTTACGAATAAAGTATTTTTCTACCGTATAGAGTCTATGTGCTTCTTACAAAAAGAAATTGTCTCTCTCATGACAGATGTTCTCCCTTAAAGTACTTTTGTTAACCAAATCCCAAAGGTATCATTTGACCTCCTTATGATGGTACTATTTTTTCCCATTTACTAATGGGATAGTGTAGTCTTAATTTTCTAAGATAGGGGACATTGACTTTTCATAAACAAAATATGTTTCATTATCTATCATTGAAAATGAAATGAATTTAGGGATGATAAAATCACTTCCTAAAGACAGCTTTATTTTGATGTTGGTGTGAGAAGTCTAGCAGGGAAAAGAAAACTTGCATACCTACTGGAAACTTAAGATGGACAGAAGAATGAAGCAAACATATATGGGATTCTTCAAATATATTTTAATAGACTGATTATTTTTATTAAATTCTTGTAATAAAACTTGATGCACCTCATACTCAAAGATGTTTTCCATATTTTATTCACATGATTTTGGTCCTAGTTTGTTTATAGATAGCAAAATGGGTATGTTTGTTCATTTCTAGAAAGGAATTTGATAAATTATTATTATTTTTCTCTTAAAATTTGTTGTAAAGGCCATATATTTTCCTTATTTTGGAGCCAAGATTCTAACTTCAGGGTTTTTTTTTTTTTTTTTATGCTGATTCCAGTGAATGTATTGCTATATGTATTTGTTAAGTTTGTTAGAATACTAAGTAACTGGATACACAACTAGAAACCACAAAAAAAACCCAACTGTAGCCAACTTGTAGAATCAAGAAGAAGGTGAAAAACCAAGAATCCAGATCGGGGAACCTCAGCTAGAAACTTCCACAGATATTCTGTTTAAAATTTTGTAGTAAAATTGACACCGTTTTAAAGAATTTGAGAAGGGCGCCTGGGTGGCTCGGTTAAGTGAATGACTTCAGCTCAGGTCATGATCTCACGGTTTGTGGGTTCGAGCCCCATGTCAGGCTCTGTGCTGACAGCTCAGAGCCTGGAGCCTGCTTCAGATTCTGTGTCTCCCTTTCTCTCTCTGACCCTCCCTTGCTCACACTCTGTCTCTCTTTCTCTCACTCTCTCTCTCAAAAAAAATAAACATTAAAAAAGTTTAAATATTTTTAGAAACTTGGCCCCTTAGTTACAAATGTCCAATTTCTAATGACACAGAGATTAGCATGGCCCCTGCACAAGGATGAGCTACCAACTCACGGAATGTTCAATATTTTTCTGAGGTGACAGGCTTTCTACTGTTACCTGTAAGCAGAGGAACTCTGAGATCATGAGAAGAAGCAGAAAAATACAAATGAGAAGGAGGAACCCAGGTAGCTTTGTGGCTTCATGTCCAGCCCTCTTGCCCTTACTTAGCCTGTGTCACACCATGCTAGCATGTCCTCCTGTAGTACTCACATGTGCCACCACTGTGACATCCCCTTTCTCTGAATTTCAGTGCTTACTTCTCAGCCTCTTTCCTTCTGAGTCACTCCTGGGAGTGAGGGGGTTCTTCCCAGTGTTTTGTAATACTGTGAGGCTCACCCCCAAAGTACTAAAAGTAGCTTTGTAATAAACACACAAGACATACAAATTTCCAATTTCTGAGGGGGAAAATCTGATTTTTTTTGCATGACTATGGTGCCTACTTAAGCATGAGAGACAAGTTTCTGCCTTACAGTTACATTTATGTGCCAGTGAGGACAGGATCGCTTTTAATAACAGAAATTTCCAGAGAAGGGAGTTGATCAGTGTAAGCTTAGAAGCCCTTCCAAATGCTGGATAAATCAAATCCAAACAAGCACATTAAGGATTATGGTGGATATTAAGAAGTATGAGATCATATGAGTATGAGACCCTGTCTTTGAAGATATTATAATCTAATTTATTATGGCAGCATAATAATAAGACTGATGGAAAATAAGAACAAATTATTTCAATAATCATTTAATAAAATAATAAATACCCCAAAGTGGAGCATACTTTATTGCTCTATAAATTGTGCAGAGAGCAAGAGGGAACAGGTCAGAAAGATTACTTGAAAGTACAATGGCTAACAGAAGTTGTGTAATTGTCAAAGGATATACATTGTTCCTTTAAAGCTGAGGCCTCAAAAAGGCAGAAATTTGTTCAGAAAGCATTTTATTTATTGATTTGCTTCATTGTGTTTTTAACTGAAGTACAGTTGACAACATGTGTCAGGTGTACAACATAGTGATTCTACAATTATATACATTGCTAAATGTTTACCGTAATAAGTGTAGTTGCCATCTGTCACCATATAAAGTTGTTATGGTATTATTGACTGTATCCCCTATGCTGTTCTTTTTATCCCTGTGACTTATTTATTTTATAATGGGAATTTTGTCCCTCTTAATCTTCTTCACCTATTTCACCAATCTCACCACCTCCCTCCTCTCTGTCAATCTCTACTTTGTTCTCTATATTTATGAGTCTGTTTTTCTTTTCTGTTGCTGTTTATTTTGTTTGATACCACATATAAGTGAAGTCATATGGTATTTGTCTTTCTCTGTCTGACTTATTTCACTTATCACAATACCCTTTATGTTGCAAAATGGCAAGATTTCATTCTTTTTTATGGCTGAATAGTCCATGGTATATATATACTATATTTTATTTATTCTTCTATCAATGGTTACTTCTACATCATGGCTATTGTAAATATCACTGTGATATGCATAGAGATGCATATATCTTTTCAAATTAGCATTTTTTTTTTTCGTTAGGTAAATACCCAGAAATGGAATTACTGGAACAGACAGTAATCCTATTTTTAGTTTTTTGAGGAAACTCCCTAGTATTTTCCAATTTATATTTCCACCAGCAGTGCACTAAAGGTTCTCTTTTCTCTACATCCTTGGTAATACTTGCTATTTCTTGTCTTTTTGATACTAGTCATTCTGACTTGTGTGAGGTAGTATTTCTTATGGTTTTGATTTGCATTTTAGGTGGAAGACATGCACTGGTGGAATATGTACTATTCCTTTTCTTTCATAAAAACAATAAAAAATTGTGTGGAAGTTACCAGGCAGGGAGACTTTATATGATACCCATTTATGAATAGCTTCTTTTGGGGGGGAATATTTTTTCCTCTACCTCTCTTGGTTCTTTGGCTAATCTAATAATCACATTAACATAGGACAGACTAATAGGATAAAAACAAATTTAATTACATTCTTTTGGGGCCCCACAAAGACAATGAGACCCAAAGGCATGTTGGGCATTTGAGGTTTATATGCCATTCTGAGCTAAAATATGGGATAGAGGCCTGGGGCTTCAAAGAGGAGGAAGGTAATTCAAAGGATGATAGAAGGAACAGATATTTGGTAAGTAGATGTTTGCCATACTGTAAAAATAGGTCCTTCAGAGCTGTCTCTCTGAGCAAGGCTTCCTGTCTAAATTCCTTTAAATACTCAAGGGAAGGGTAAAAGTTTTTCTTGCATCAACTGGGTCTTGACTGCCTTCAACTCAAACAATTCCCAAGCCAGAGTGGCATATTTTGGGGTCATATAGTCTTGCTGCTCTTCACCTTACTGATTTTATTGTAGATGATCTTCCAGGTTGGGTAAAGCTGCATCTGTGTGTTTGATTTATAAAACTATGGTATTAAAAAAATAGGTGCAGGAAAATTGTCTTACTGCGTTAGATTTTTGTAATAAAAGTCTCCTTAGTTTTATTTATAAACTATTTCTTCATTGGACATTAAAAATAAAATGGAATTGGATACTGATGATAAGAATTTGATCATTTAGAAAAACACTGGCTTTGTTTTTGTAATTATGTTTATTTTGTTATAGAGGTATTTTCTCTCAACTTTTGTCACTTTGCCATGTAGGTATTATATATGTAGATACTTTATTTCAAGTAAATGAAGACCTCTATTTATTTGAAATAAAGTACCTACTTGATTTCTTTGTGTATTTGTGTGTATTTTTCTGTGTAATAAGGATTTCTTCATATTGGGTTGATGTTACCTCATACATGCTTTTCCCCTGTAATATTTACTTACAAATAAAGTGATGATAGAGATAGGTAACATTTTTTCAGGCAATGCACTCATGTTTACACAAGGACCAAAAATTCTGTACCGATAAAACAACTTTGTATTTGCATTGTGCTGAGCTGGCACCCACAAATAATAGAGCCTCCATAGTTACAGAATTACATATATGTGTAGAAACTTATTACCAATTGAAAAAAAATATCATGTGCCCTCTGACAAAAAGTTTTAACGACTACTCTGAAAAGTACCTTAATTGCCTCAAATCAACTATGAATGTTAAAAATATTGATACATCTTAACAGCAAACAAAAAGATAACACGTTAGTAAAATATTTTAAAAACATGCATTTGATTCTAAAAGAAAACAGCATGTTTTAACATTTTAAGAAGTGTACTACTAAAAAGGTTATAAAAACTACTTTTTTTAAAATAAAACAAAGCCTATTTATTGACTTTCCAAAGAAGTATTATAACATGTTTACAATTTTTTTTTTTTTTTGAATTTTTGGTTTGAGACAGGAATCCTGATGGGCAACAAATGTTGTGGAGTGGGCATATTTCTAAGTCTAATGTAGTATACTTAGGAAATAGTCAAGACAACCCATGGTGGGCAGCATCCTATGGTAGCAGTCGAGAGGTGTTGCATAGATTTTTTCAGTCGGGTAGACAAACACCTTGACATGTTATCTCTCCTTTCTAACAAAATCCTTCATTCTACCTACCATTTGGCCATTTAAATAATTTAGAAATAAATATTATCTACTGTAACTGAATATGTTCTTTCATAGGTATAAACTGTTCTCTTGGGGAAAAATATTTCAAATTTTTTTTTTTATTTTGGTAGAGCAAGCAGGTGACAAGGTTCTGCTTCATCCCCTGAAAAACGCGCTCTAATGCCGTACTTGAAGGCAATTACAACGTTTCATCAGCCTTATCACTGAGACATTCTCTGTGAACTCAAATCTATAGTCCCTTTACTGCAGTGAGTCATCAAATACTTAAACTATTACATTACTGCTTGAATTTTTCCCCCTGAATAAATTACTTAATGTTCTTTGTCATTCTTCAAAAGCAATTTAGGCCCTGAGCACAACTCTAAACTAGGTAAGGTTTACCCTAGGCCTGTCAGCCTTCTGATTCCACATCCCGTCCTCTACTTCTGGACACCTCTTTCTGCCTGAGATCACATCAGTGTCCTCCTGGCACTCTCTATGGAGATTGTTGTCAAGGAAGGATAGAAATCTCTTCCTCAGGACAGTAAACGACTGTTAGCAATTTTAAATGTTTTTTTTTCCTTGCAATCATTGCATATCCGGTATAACGGAGATCAAAACCTTGAGTTTAAACTTGGATCTTAATACTTTAGTGTATAATGTAATCAGGCATTTCTTCAGCAGGGGGAAAATAGACACAATTTCCACAAAATTTTAGAGAATATCTGGAAAAGCCGTCTATGGAATACATGATAGAACCATACAATGAAATGTATTTCATGTTAGGGTATAATTTTTGATATCAGTGAGAAGGATTTTTTGGGGGTTTAGAATTTTCTCTTCACCCATATACATAAGGCCAGCCTGATTTAAAGCATACTCTTTTCTAAATATCCAATATATACATTTAAATCTTAAAACTCTTTTTTATTTACCTATACTCTGTCATTATGTGCAGTACTCCAAGATGCTTAGCACATTCTTAGAAGGTGCTAACTGATCCAAATTAGAATGCTGTAATTTTAGGGATACCTGACATGTTGTGATCTCGTTGTGGTTCATGAGTTCAAGCCCCGCATCAGGCTCTGCATGGATGGTGGGAGCCTGCTTGGGATTCTCTGTCTCCCTCTCTCTCTGTGCCCCTCCCCCACTTGTGTGTGCTCTCTCTCTCTCAAACTTTAAATAAAATAAACAAACAAAAACAAATTACCTTTCAGCTTTAAGGCACTGTGTCCTTTTTAAGTACAAAATAATGAAATGTGTTGCATTTATTCTGAAAATCATGTAAATTTCATTTTTTAAAAAGATTTTTGGGGCGCCTGGGTGGCTCAGTCCGTTGAGCATCCGGCTTCGGCTCGGGTCATGATCTCACGGTTGGTGAGTTCGAGCCCCACGTCGGGCCCTGTGCTAACAGCTCAGAGCCTGGAGCCTGCTGTGGATTCTGTTTCTCTCTCTCTGCCCCTCCACTGCTCATGCTCTTCCCTATCTCTCCAAAGTAAATAAACATTAAAAAAAAAATTAAAAAAAAAAAGATTTTAAGCAGCAAAATTTAAATTTATCCATATATATGTCTAGTTGCATAGCATACATTACCAATCTTTGTGAAGTTCTATGTTGAAAAGAATATGCTCTCTTTATTACCAACTATGAATTACATAAAAGTTTTAAATCAGTGAATAAAACTGAAGGTCCAGTGTTTGCTAGCAATGAATTTTCACTTCTTAGTCACTTTGTATCAGGAATGACTTCAGTATATTTACTAGCATGTCAACAGTAAGATTTTCCTAAGATGTTTCTATGTATAATTAATAAAACAATCAGTAAAAACTATTCTCCAGGGAACTCACAGTCCTAAAGTTATACATGAATTAAAGATAAAATCTGTGATATTGTACTACTTTTTTCCAGTCTCATCTATCTATAATTCAGATTGCCTAACTAAACTTAAATACAAATATGAGAGTGAGAGTATTTGCAAAGTACTAAGCTGACAAATACAGAGTGCTGGCTATTATTTCTGTTTGGAAGTCAGAGATTTGAGCTATTCATTTTGTAGTCTGACAGTCATCACTACAATTCCTTGAATTCCCAAAGCTTTTCATACAGCTTCCTCAAGGACGGCTATCATGTCTTAGCTACTGCGATGACAGATGGGATATAATGTGTCATGTGATGGATAACTCTGGAGCCATAGTACTTAATCCTTCTAATACTAATAGCTGCATTATCATAGAGATTTATGGGAATGTCAGTTTCAAGTTCCCAGTTCCATTCATGGGTTTTTAAAACTTCAGCTGCAAAAAACATGCATCCATCCCATTAATTCTAATTATCATGGTTCATCTTCTCAGCAGTTTTGCACTCCGGAACCTTTCAGTGCAAATTAACGTACCAAAAAAGTGTATTAATTAATATTTGTAGCTTTTAATTTCTGCAAGAGTGTTGTCTGGAAGCAGCTGGCAGTACAGGGCCGCTGCTATTGAATCTTTGCCAAACAAGTGCAGATGTAATTTTGTTATCTCTTGCTTAGTCATTTACGCAAATTAATTTGAACAATTAGCCTTTTACTGGTCCTTCATGAATCATGCAAAAGGGATCTGCCAAAAATTGCTAGTTGACAGAAAAGAATTGGTTAATGCTGTGCATTTTCTAGGAAGGTAATGCAGAGTGAAGCTCAACACTATTTTAGACTGTAGACAATTGCTTAAATATTCTATTGTAAGATTTACTTAGCACTGTAAAACTTGAGAATCCCCTTAATGAAGAGTAAACCTGCATACTAGTGAAGGTTTATTTGATAAGACTCAAATTTTTCATGAAATACCCAACTTGAATATGTCTTAATCAAGTATAGAGGCAAAACGAGAAGTAAGGTTTCCTTATGAAATGGAAATTAATTAACCAGTTTTTACTACTTTTCAGGTCACAGATGCTCACTTCCGTTTACTCAATGTTTGTGTATATCTTTGTGTAATTATTTGTTTATTATATACGTAGATTTAAAACACATGTGTAGCCTCTTTTGGTGGCTTCTAATAATCTAACTTTCTAAGAAGTTAGAGATGAAGAGTAATTTAAAATAGTTAACTATGTAGTTATTAGATTTTAAGGTCTGGGTGAAAAAAAAAAAGACTTTATGTGAAGGATACATAATTAAATCACCTCTGAATGAGTAGAGATCTGTTTTGTGGTCTTCATACGAAGTTACCAGTATCTTAAAGGAAAAAATAAAATCAGAAAATAACAATTGTAAAATTTGTAATTCTTTTCCTTAGAAGTGGTCCATACTACCTGTGATCTTATGTTTTTAGTTTAATTTTAATCTACTTTTTTGTTGGTATTTTTAATAACTGGAACTAAGGATTTTTCATCTAATATTAAATGCAGGTGGTTGTACACTGTTACAATGTCAAATAAAAGCTCACCTAAAGTTAAATCCTTCTTTACTTTGTATAGCATTAGCTTAGAAAGGGCACAGAAAATATTTCATGTTATGTACTCAGGTATATGGAAATTATGCATGTATGTATTTTAAATACATGTATGTATGTTCACATGGACAACATATTTATATTTGGTTAAAATATGTCATTCCATCTCCTTATTATTTAAGTTTAAAAGAAAATTGTTTATCTCAGACCATAGCTTTTAAAAAAGAGACTTGAAAAAAAAAGTGAAATTCATTTAGATGCCTGTCCTAGTATAGATCTTAAAAGTAAAACTACTTGAGATGGGTCTAATGAATTTTCTACTGCAGAATATTTTTAAAATTGAAGTTACTAATGATTACATGGATAATAAATAATTCTAATCATAAAGATTAAAATCACAAATGTCTAAAACTGCAAAGGGATTGCTTTTCAACTGCTTTTTTTGGCCTCATAATGAAATTTAAATTTTCCAAAATATAATTTCCATAAATATAACATTAATGGAAAAAAATATTTGAGATATTTTAAATTGTTATTTGTAGAAAGTCTTATTTTATCTCTCTGTTGGTCTCAGTCCTGTTGAAAGTAAAATGCTTTGGAGGATTTCAGTTGAATAAATAGTAACAAATCAAGCTCAATGTAAAATCAATCCAGTGAATGTTTAGGTGACATTAAAGTTTCAAACCACAATTAGTTATATTTTTTTCTTTAAAGAAGCAACATTTGCTAGTGTTAAAAATCTAAAATCTATAACAAAGTATATTTTAAAAATCACCTTGAAAATTTTGCAAAATGACTATAGAGTTAACATTTTGATTTATTTTATTCTTGTTTTCCACATATATTTAACACATTACCATACCCTATAAGTAGTAATATATAATGTCAAAATATTTCTTGCTGTTAAAAATAGCTATTAATATAATTTTATTAGACTTACAGTTTTTAACTTTAATTGCCCATTTTGCTATTGCTACACATTAAGTTGTATCTTTTAGTGATAAATAATAAAGCAATGGACATCTTGACTCGTAAACTTTTTCTTTATTTCAGTCAGATTCTTTAGGCTTGATTTTCAGAAGTGGGATTATTTGTTCAAATGATGTGAATACTTTGAAATTTGGTACACAATTCTTTCTTTCTTTCCAAAATTATACCTTTCCCTGGAAATAAGAGATAACTTAGATTATCACATCTCCAACAGCATCAAATATTATCAAAGTAACAAAATAGAATTTTAATATTATACATTAAAAAAAAGGTAACATGTTATTTGCTTATCTCTCATTATTAGTAAAGTTGAACATTTTCTCACATAGTGTCTGATGTACAATTTTCTCATCTGCATATACTTATTAATATGAAGTTCAGTGATTTTTTTCGAGATTTAGTTGCAATGATTTGTTTAAAAGAGCTTTGTAAAATCCCATACAGATATACGCTATTATCAATAACATATTGATGAATAATCTTTTCCTATAGAAACCTCATTTGTAACTAACAATAACACTGTAATTTCAATTTAGCAGAAACACAGTAAAAAGATCATATGCCTCCAGAATTAGGGTTGCTCATTTCTTTGGCTAAAACCCTTTTCAGAAAATTTGTTTTTCTTCTGTATTTCTGTATAGATCATTAGAAAGTATAAATCAAAATGTAATTTACAGTATTAACAATACATAAGATACTATATAATTATAATTTTTCTAGCTCAAGCTATGGAAATCAGTTTTTTAAATTTCATCTTCTTTTATTTTCACTACCAATACTGCCATATAGTTACTTATTGCTTGAAGTCATTCTATAATTTATATGACATATGATAAAGTTCATTGGCTTTAATTATATTACATATAACTTTCTCATATAGCAAATCAATGGAAAACTAAATCAACAAAATAATAGTAATTATTATTTTTTTTACTAATTGACCAAGGTAGCTTAGTGATCATCTTCCCCATTCCCTAGGCTGTATGTACACAGTCTACATTACAGTCACAAACAAATGTAATACAATGGCTATCCAGAGTGTTTTAAAGAATTATATGACTTGGTATAATAGTAATTTATGGTACCATATAAATATTGAAGGAAAAAAAGAGAGGACAACATACTTCCATTTTTCCCTGGCTATGTAGATGAATTCTTAAGCACAGGATGAGATATCATTTATCTGGTTACAAAGGAATGTGCATTTGAAGTTGAATAATGCAGAATTAATAAAATAAATAGGACTCATAATCATCAAAACATAAGTACTGGTTATATAGAGATGATTATAGGGACAGGTTTTGTGTGTGTGTGTGTGTGTGTGTGTGTGTGTGTGTGTGTGTGTTTGCACATATTTTAACAAAATAAACTGGCTTTTTTCTACTTAATAAAAGACACATATTTCCCATATTAAAAAAAAGTTTTATAAACCCACTGTTATATTATTCAGTTATTTGGAATGATCCATAATTTATATAATCGACATTCTATTTTAAATATTTATATTGTTCTAAATATTTGGTATTATGAACAACACTGAATCAACCATAGAGAAATCTTTGCATATATTCATTATTTTTTCAAATAAATTTCTTAATTGATTTTTATATTTTAAAGTATGTTTCAGTATGTGTCTTAATGAATGCATTAGTGTTTTATAATATTAATAACTCTGTTAGCAATGAATACCAAGGAATTTAGATTTGTAATCATTCTTAAGAAATGATTAATAGTTTAAAATAGTTTAAAATGTTTTGGTTTGTTGTTATCAAATCTATAACTCATGTGTTAGTAATGTGTGTCTAAACCAAGTTTGCAGTTTATGTCATTGCTGGGTAACTGACTAATCAGAAAAAAAACAAAAAAATTCCCTTCATATATACACACTGAGAGATGAAGCTAGTCTCTCTATAATTGAAAGTATCAGTGGTAAACTTGGCTGGAGCTTGATTAATAGTATATTAAAATCAGAGTCTTCTTGGTGAGTGCTAGATAAGGAGTTTTGGGCAAATTACTTGGTTACTGGGAAGCCTTTAAATTTTAATCATGGAAGTACTTCAGTGTCATTAGAAACTGAAAGGACAGTGGGGTCTGCTGGCAAGTTCTCTGAATTGTTGTGCTTTTCAGGCTCTCCTTCTGCCATGCTATTGAGAGCCAAGCATGGGCTGCAATCGAAAATCCTTTAGCTCCCCATGACTTTGATTGCTATTATTGTAATTTAATATTACACAGTATCTAGAATAAAAATTCCATGGAAATGAGAAAAGATAATGCAGGAGGTGGGGGTGGGGGGTAGGGAAAATTGAAATAGCCCTCAAAATTAGTTCTGAAAATAGTTTGAAGCCAGTGAATCTTTCCTCAAGCCACTGAAGCTGCAGTGAGAAAAGCAAAGATTTTAACTTAAAGTAAGCAACAGGTAAAATAAAGACAGAAAACTTTCTTTATTCTTGGAAATAGCAAACTGTGTTTAAACAAGTTGCAAGGGGAAAAATACAATAGGGGGCAAAGGTGGTTATCCTAGCCTCTGCATGTTTTGACATTTCACATATAGTATTTTGATAAAGCATCAGACACATAGAGTTTTATCCAAATAAGAATCCAACATACAATCGGCAATTATTAAAATTTTTATATTAAAGTCATGCCATGAGATTATTTCATGTCCAAGAGACAAGTGAGCATTTTCCCCTGTGTATGTGACTTTTAGTTGTGTGAGCCCTGGCTGCCTCAGTTTTAAACAAGAAAAACAAGGAATAGAATCATAAATAATAAAGTAGTGATTTTAGAAATCACCTAATCCAATAACATTTATTTTTACCAATTAGTGAAAAGAAGAATAGAGTGAGAATATTATCTGATTGGTGTGACACAACTGAAGCAAGCTCACCATTAGAGTATTTCAGTATAGTTTACAAGTTGGGGGATACTTTTATTATGTCTGACTCCTTTTTAAGAAACAATTTTCAGTGATTTATGCAGCTACTTTCTAGAAAAGGGCACAGAGCGCTTGTGAGATTTGGAAAGAATTTTCTGAATAATTCTAAGAAACCAACACGTTACTCTGTGCATTGGTGGCTTGCATTGGTTGTGTGCTGCACTGAGAGTTATTTCAAGTTTTGTAACTTCTTTAATATATTTCTGAAAACTCTCTTATGAAAAAAAAAGGCAAACCAAGGTAGGTTGTTTATAAACCAGTTATGAACAAAACACAGTCTATTCAAGCATAATTATGAGCCGTTTTTAGCAGTGGGGCTATAAATATATATCATAGAGTAGATATGATTGCAGGCGAATAGTCACTTACACAGATATTTTCAATGTGATGTAATAAGCAGATTTTTAGAGACACAAACAAGATTGAGTAGTGCAGGGGCGCCTGGGTGGCTTAGTCAGTTAAGCGTCCGCTGTGTCAGCTCTGGTCATGATCTTACCATTCCTGAGTTTGAGCCACACGTCAAGGCCCTGTGCTGACAGCTCAGAGCTTGGAGCCTGCTTCGGGTTCTGTGTCTCCCTCTCTCTCAGCCTCTCCCCTGCTTATATTCTGTCTCTCTGTCTCTCTGTTTCTCTCTCTCTCTCTCTCTCAAAAATAAATAAATATTAAAAAATTTTTTAAAAAAAGATTAAGTAGTGCAATGAACCTGATATAGCATATAATCATTTTTTACTATCTTCTATTCATTTCTCTCCATAACTTTAAGTTATTTCATTTTTTGGTATAGAAACAATCACAAATTTACAGAAATGTTACGAGTATGGTATAAATAACTTCATTTTTGTTTCCTGTGCCAATTGAGTGTACATTACTGCCTTCATATCACTTCATCCCTAAATGTTTTCATGTTTGTATCCTACATGACAATAAAAACAGCCATCAAAATTGAGAATTTAACACTGATGTATCATCTTCATCGAATTCTCAGAGGATCCAAGTCAGAGTAGTGTTTTTATTTATTATATTTCCTTAGTCTCTTTCAGTCTAAAACAGTTCCTCAATCTTTGACCTTCATGACCTTTTGAAGATTACAGGCTACTTATTTTGCAGAATGTCTTTCAATTTGGATTGTTTTTCATGATTAGGTCCAGGTGATACATCATTGAAGGTAATATCAAAGTCTCTAAACTTTGTTTTTTTCATCATATTCTCTAAAATGGCTCACAATTTTTCATTTGTCCCATTACCGAAGATTTCATTTTATTGATCAAAGTGTGTTTGCCAGGATTCCTAAAATAGGCATATTATGTGTGTTTCACCAGTGGTTTTGCACAATTATTCAAAGGATTCTTTACATATCTTTTGAGTCCTCTGTACATTTTTACCTTTGGAATTAATAAGTGTTTTGTGGGATATACTTTCATGCTATGTGATAAGTTCATAGAGCCAAGCATGAGCTGCTTTGTTTATTTATCCATTTATTTTTTGTATGTGTACAGGATCATGACTTCCTATTTTATTCAGTGGATTCTAATTAATGCTATCACTTATTTTGTCTTGACCAATGGGAGCTCATCAAAAAGCTAATTTTTGTGTCCTGTATTATTTGAGCACTTTTATTTCTTTCTCTTTTTTGGTAGACCAAGATTTCTTGGCTTATGCACTTTGCCTGAAAACAGCAATTTCTCCAAGGTGCTCTGGTTCTTTTCACTAGTAAGTGATATTTAGAAGATCCAGTTTCTTTATAATTCCTTGTTGTGTCATTGTTCTCAGGTCCTACTAGTGGGCAAAACTAGGGAGTGTGCGTGTGTGTGTGTGTGTGCACGCACATGTGCATGCATATAGTACACATATACTCTGTTGATATTTATTATTGATCTATATAAAACATATGTCTTTTAGATTTATATTTTTGTACTTAGAACTATATGTATGTATGTATGCATGTGTGGCAGTGTATATGCCCATGCATATGTGTATTTCCATCAATGACTCTAATTCCAATTCATTACCATAGGGTTTATCCCAATTTTTTTTTTAACTTTTCCATATTTGTAAAAATGGCTTCTTCTACAGTGAGAATCTGCCTCCGATTATTCTCAATATACTAATTTGGTTAAGCCTCTATAATTATGTAAACTACTGTCTACATTGCACTTCTTCCCTGCATGCCATGTACAGCTTGGGCTTCAGTATGCAGTGAGGGGCTTTTGTTATGTAAGCCTATCCCTCTTTTCCTGCTTGATATCTAACATCTCCCCTTGGGTGGCCCTTCCATGTGGATGTCTTCTGTGCTCTGCTTAGACACCAGCAACTTGTTCTAGACCACTGCCACTTCATGCCACATACCACCTCTCCATTTACTAACCCGTAAATTTTTGTGCTACAAGTAAAGGCTTTGGTACTAATTTAAGAAGGGAAACAACAGGGGTGCCTGTGTGGCTCAGTCAGTTAAGTATCTGTTGATTTCAGCTCAGGTCATGATCTTACAGTTTGAGCCCCACATGGAGCCTGCTCAGGATTTTCTCTCTCCCTCTCTTTCTGTCCTTACCTTGCTCGTGCTTGCTCACTCTCAAAATAAATAAACTGAAAAACAAAAAGAAGGAAAGGACGAAAGAAATGAAGGAAAAGAAGAGTACCAAATAGAAAAAAAGAGGAAGAGAAAAAGCTCTACATGTTCATCAACTCCCTTACTTACTGGTGCTAATTATGATCATTCTAGCACACTGTTCATTATAATTGTTCACACTAAGAGCCGTTAAAAGAATTTGCTGACTGTGACAGAGTGCTAAGTCTGTCCATGCTCTACAGAAATATGGGGTATAATGTTTTTAAAGGGAATAAAATCAGATTAGGGGAAGTTGCTGGAAGGCAAGGGAGTAGGAAAAGTCAAGAGTACATTAGATCTTGTCATTTTGGGAAATAGCACGAGGAAATGTCTAGATTTAAGAAAGAACATTGTTTTAGATGAAGAGAAATGGCGTTCTGTATTTTTTTAAAATAGTAACAAAGGAAGATAGTCATCTAAAAGATAGCAGCCAATAATTCGAGTCCCACTTCCAGACTTTCGATTAGTTATGATAGTAGCATATAATGTTCCCCAAACTGCCCAATTTGACAGTCTCTTCAACTCTACGTATTCTAAGTGTCCAGTAGCTGATTTAGTATGTTTTAGACAATTTTTTTAATTTTTTTATTTTTTAAGTTTTTATTTTAATTTGAATTAGTTAACATATAGTGTTATATTAGTAGGCAGTATTTATTGACCCCCAAAATAGGATGTCCAGTTCCTAATTGCCTAGCCAATGAACTGTCAAAATTGTTCTGTGTGACTATATGGCAATGCAAAAGACAGAAGAGAGAACTAAGAAATACTTAGAATACAAAAAGTTACTATTGACTTGGAGAGAGCCCCTTCCTAGTTCTTGCTTCCACAAGTAAACAATTCCAGTTGCATGAATGGACAGATTGAGGTTGGCATTGTTGAATAAGCATATTCAAGAGAGCAATAGCCATTTTCAGCCTTGATTTTAAATGTCTCATGTAATTAAGGAAATAGTTTTATCATTAAACAATCAATATCATAGGCAGCATGATTAAAGATGTAAATGCAAATTATAGCAGTCTTAATCCACAAGCCAACACAGAACATTATTAGATTGTGATAATAAACGGGCATATTGAACGAGTCTTTGATTTGGGAAGATATCCCTAGAGAAATGGCTCCTGGAGGAGCAGTGATCTCAGTCCAAATTTCCTATGAATGATGCTTTGCCTGAAGTGGTGGTATTGCTGGCATTCTAGTGTAGTAAATATGATCTTGGTTAATATAGAGATATCTTTATAGGATTCTAAACTTAAGAATATGAAATCTTGCAACAGTGTCTGCTGCTCTGATTCCTAAGGCTAGAGGCATCTAGTCAGTTAACTACATCACAGAATTTTCATTTCTTATTGGCTCTACTAGTATAACTGAACCAACCAAACCAACCATTTGAATTCATTTTTTGCCTTTGTTTTGTTTGTTTGTTTGTTTGTTTTTGAATAGGCATGATGGTATAAAAGTACTTGTACGGATAAACCTTACGTATGATTTCCTTTGAAGAAGCTAGAGTATTTGTCTTGCAGACACTGCCCCCTTTCCGCAAGCTACCCATACTTTATTCTTGTTAGTGCTGCACTCTGAATGCTCACTTGTTTCTAGCTTGTTTCTTACTATGTGATGCTAGCTTGTTTCTTACTATGTGATGCTGCTCATGACTCAGCAGGACCTTAGGAAAAAGTGTCAAAGGATATTGTAGTATATAACTTGATTACTGGATGTGTGTGTGCTCTTGTGCATGCCATTTGGGTGTGATAGCAAAAGACAAAAAACGAATTTCAATATAACACTCAAGTTTTGAAATTTGAGAAGTGTAGGGGAGAAAAGAGATAGGAAAACAAACAAAGTTAAGATAAAAATGGGTGAGTTGAGTATATTTTCAGATGATTACAGGACATCCTTGTGGAAATGCCTAGCATGATGACATCAAGCTGAAATTTGAGATAAAGATCAGAAGGCACTCATTTTAACTTATTTCACACTTAATAATGTGTAGCATTTGGAGTTTTTGCATGTTGGGGAAAAAAAACACAGCATCACATTCTGTACCTGTATGCTCCTAGATGAATTCAGAGTTAGGCCTTTTTGAAATATTAATTTTGCTTGTGGGTTTCATTGGGCAATGTGAAAATGACTGTTAGTTCTTTTGAAGTTGATAAAGTTATACTTGGAAATTTGAAAGTTTTCAGACTTAATTGGCCACAGATAGTTGCAAACTTATTCCAATTATTTCAGTTAAGGAATGAAGTATAGACCATATTAAAAACAAAATCAGGAAACGATTCTGATTAAGATGAAAGATCCGTCACAAATTAAGGAATAAAAGTGTAATGCTGGTACTTCATGTTAGAGCAGGCCATTTAAAAAATCATGAAGTGAAACGTAAGAAGCCTAGAAAAGTTTGGAGTAGGCTAGATAAATTATTTGGAAGACTGTGTGCTAATCTGCCATAAGGGTAAGAATCAATTTGGCTGATAGGCAACGAGTGACTTGTGTTTGATATCTGAATTTTTCAATCAGCATTTTCTGAACATGGTTTCTCATTATGATAATGACTAAAGGATTAATTATCACCACGAGAACAGTGATAATGGCACTTTGAACTGTACTTGTCACCATATGACACAGACTATTACTTGTTTTTTACATTTTAAGAAAGATATGCTTCCAAATGGAAGCACTTGATTCACTTGCTGAAAGTAATACTATTAAGTTGTTGGAGTTAAATGATGGGGAGACAACATTTTAAAAACACTACTTTCACACTGGCCATACTTTTTACAGTTTTAATTGACCAGTTAAAACAGAGAATAATTAACAATATCGGTGTGAATGCTTGTATCAAATGCATAGTTCAATTAGAATATTTGCTGGTTTCCTCAAAAACTCTCTACTGTAGCAGATAGAATGTTGTAAGAAATAACATTGCTAATTACCTTTCCAAAACAATATCTTTCACTAGCTCAAGTGCAACAGATTAGATGTAAGGCATTTAATGAGAATGGCAAGCATACTGGATTTTAATTTTAGATTATTGGATACATGCATGGTAGGCAATGATATAATTGAGAAATGACTATGTTACTAATTGATACTAATGAAGGAAAAGTATAGATTTTTTGGTATCATCATTTTTATAGGGACTAGAAACAATGTTTATTAAAGTAATCAAATTAATTACATAAATGATTATATTTTCTTTGTTCTTCTAGGGTGCTTTATATTTGCCATATTAAGGAAGGCTTCTGAATTAAAAGGATAAAAAATTCTGGAATATTGGGCATGTTTATTGTAGTTAGCTGCCATTCTTTGATGTACCCAATGGCAGCGCAATTAAGATAGCCACTAGACAGTTTTAAGTGACTACTTCTGAATCTGCATATCTTAGGCAAACTCTAGAGGAAATTGTTTTAATCCTTCTCTGCTTTCATTTCTTCATCTGTTTATATAGGTTCTTTTGGAGCAGTGGTTTCTCAAATTCTACTTACCTACTCCTGTAGTAAGAAATACATTTACCATGCTTACCAACATATTTTCATATATGTAACACAGAGAAAAGTTTCACTAAAAGTATTTTCTTAATACACAATGTACACTGACATTTTCTTCTTTGTTCTTTATCTATTTTATACTATTAAAAAAATACCACTTATGACTACTAAACTGATGGTTCACAGCCTGCAGTTAGAAAATCCTGGTTACAGGACCTTGATATTAGCCCAGCGTGGTGAAGGGTGGGTCTGAAGGAAGACATGAGTTAGGATTGCAGCTACATAACTCTGCATACAGTGCAGAGCAAATGATGCAAGTAAATGAGAATTCGTTAATAGATTTCTAAAATAATATTTTATTGAAATATAAATGTATTTCATACTCAATAAAAAATATTTTAGGGATCCCTGGGTGGCTCAGTCAGTTAAGCATCTGGCTTCAGCTCAGGTCAGGTCATGATCTCATGGTTTGTGAGTTCGAGCCCCATGTCGGGCTCTGTGCAGACAGCTGAGAGTCTGGAGCCTGCTTCAGATGCTGTGTCTCCCTCTCTCTCTACCCTCCCCCACTCACACTCTGTCTCTCTCTCTCTCTCAAAAATAAATAAACATTAAAAAATTAAAAAAAAATCTTTTAAAATAGTAAAGGACCAAGGAAGCAGGAAAAACAACAGTTATTCCCATACAAAAAGATGATAGTTGTTAATATTTTGCATATGAGTTTTTGGTAATTTTTCATGTATATATGTATAGTTTCTTAATAAAATATTATATATGCTATTTTATAGTCTACTTTTTCTCAAATTTTATTTTACAAAATGATTTTTTTTTTAATTTTTAATGTTTATTTATTTTTGATAGAGAAAGAGTCAGAGCATGAGTGGGGAAGGGGGAGAGAGTGGGAGACCCAGAATCCAAAGCAGGCTCCAGACTCTGAGCTGTCAGCACAGAGCCCAATGCGGGGCTCAAACTTATGAACCGGGAGATCATGACCTGAGCCAAGTTGGACACACAACTGACTGAGCGCTCCTACAATATGATTTTTAATAGCTACAAACCACTATTGGGGGAAATTTTCATTTGAATCCTAGAATACAAGTGTCACTGACATAGAGAATTTGAATGTTTAGCTGCCCTGCAGAGGCTGGCTGCTTCTTGGCTATATCAGGTATGTATGGCTTCCTTTTCCAAATTATAAATGAATTAATCCTTAAGATCTAGGATTTGGTTTTCCCTTTTAAAGGTAGCAGATGGAAAGTTTTAGAACTACGTGAAACGCTTTGATATAAAGTAAAAAGGATGCAACAATATAAAAATAATAAAAGGCTGGAGAAAGAAAGGACATTCACAAACAGAAAGTTGAGCCCTTGACTTACTAGGGGAAAAGGAAGATTAAGTGATCTCAGATCATAACTCCTTTTCTGCATTGGAAACTTCCATAAACAGTTGTCACTATAAGTGGCCTTGGCCACAGGATGCATTAATAATACTTGCTATAAGCCAATAGTGAATCCATTAATGTGTGTCCTCGATATAATTATTTTAAGTGACATATAATTAACTCATATCTTGTATATACCTAATAGTACTCTTCAATTAACATGCGATGACTATATTAGTAAATCAAAGTTAAATGCTTACTGAAGACACTAAGTTTAGTGTGTTACTCTCTAAACCCTTCATGATTTATACATTTATATCTCACTAGTGATTAGTGTATATGTCCTTGGATTGTGACAAACTTTGCCATTACAAAACACGAACTCAGAGGTCTAAAAAGGCAAGGAATGGTAGATTTAGTTTATTTGGTGGACTCAAGTATTCATTGTAAGCCCAGGAATTCTGCTCTACCAGCTGTAATCCTAGTTGGTTCTTTTGGTGGTGCAAGATTGCTTTCAAGCCATAGTCTTCCTCTGTTTAATTTTTGAGAACAGTTTTGTCCTCCTGAATTAGAAATTTAGATGTTTCTTTCCATAGTCTAATTTTTACTCCTGGAAATAGTTTTCAAGTTCTGAAGGAATCTGTGGGCCATATATATGCTATATGCATCATTCTCTAATGCAGTTTTGTTTATGCTGTTCTGAAATAATTCACTTCCTATCTCCAATAGGTATAAATCCATTTATGTATGCAGCTAGAACGTTGTGATTTGGTTTTAAATTTGAAAGTAGGAATGACTCCTTTTTTGCATCTAAAGGTCAACTAACATGTAGCAGCTAAAGGTATGGATTATGGAAAGGACATCCTAAGTTTGGATCCCAGCTCTACCACTTACAGCTTAGGTGATGCAGGCCTAGGCTTTTCACCATTTTGTGCCTCATTTCCTTATCTGCAAAATGGAACATAAAACTGTACCTGTCTGATAGGGTAAAGAACTAGATGAATTAATTTATGTAATACACAGTCATAGAAACATTTAGTAAATAATATCTAGCTCTCTATTTGCTTTTAGTGTCTGATAGCATACAAAAGATAGTTATAGCTGAATACACGTTATTGGATGAATGAATACATATTATGGCCAAAATACCTCACAGACATCTTGTTTACCCAATTATTTTATGTAAAATTCCAACATAAAAGCAACTTACTTTATATTCTCTAAAACACCTAGTGTATTATGGTACAAATTATATTTAATGAGTGGGATGTGATTAATGGAATTAGCAATAAATGTTAGAAAACATAGTGTACTCTATCCTAGAGTAAGTCATTTCTAATGGTTTAATATGTATATGTTGCAGAAAAGTGTATCCTGTAATGATCAAGGTCATCTCTCTTTCAGAAGTGATTTTAATTGTATATTAAATTGTATATATACATACATATATCTGCATATATATACGAACTATATATATTGAATTTTATACTAGATTTTTGAAAAGTAAATCAGAAGTATATGACTCCTATGGACTTCAGGATTGTTCACATAAATGTAGTGCTATTCGAATATCTCCAAGACTTGTTCTCGGAATAAATTTATTCTGGCAATGGATTAGAATCCAGAATGAAGACCTTTATATTCGAAGTAATTAGCAGTACTTAGTAGTATTAGCAGCTTGACCCTGAATTCTGTGGTCTCTTCCCTAGACTATGTATAGATGTTTGTGTCAAACAGTGTCTAACCAGTGTACAAAAGATATTAAATTATAGGGAACACATAATAGAGGCTGTGGAGCGGCTTTGGCAGTAGAATGTGCATCTGGAAGTTGATGAGGGTGGGTGGAAGCTAAGAGGATACTGAACTTGACTCGTACTTATCATAATGTGGCAAGTTGTAACTTGTTTCTGACTTTCTTGGGAATTCTTAAAAAATAAAATGTATCCTACACTGACTTTTAAATTTACAAAATAAGTGACATTCCTCAGAGTATTAAAAAAAAAAACAAAAACACTGTGAGAAATAGAAGTCCACATCTGTAGCTTGAACTTGGGTTGTTTTTCTCTAACCACTGATCCATTTCATCTTAAGAAGAAAACAAATTCATTATATCCCAGAGCTCAGGAACAATTACTTCAGTGAAAAACTGAAATTCATCATTAAAACTTGGGATAAGATCTTCCTTAAATAAAAAGCTTTTAAAAATACATATAACTGGGGGTGCCTGGGTGGTTCAGTCAGTCTTCAGCTCTGACTTCAGCTCAGGACATGATCAAGCAGTTCGTGCGTTTGAGCCCCACGTCTGTCTCTGTGTTGACAGCTCAGAGCCTGGAGCCTGTTTCAGATTCTGTGTCTCCCTCTCTCTCTGCCCCTCCCCCACTCATGCTTTCTCTCTCTCTCTCTCTCTCAAAAATAAATAAACATTAATAAAATTTAAAAAATATATATATATTTGTATATATATAGATATGTATGTACATATCTATATATCTATCTCTGTATGTATATATCTATACATCTATATCTCTCTATCTCTCTATCTCTATCTCTATCTCTATCTCTATCTCTATCTCTATCTCTATCTATATCTGGAGGAGTGGCTAGATCTCCAAACATAAATGTTATAAAATGATAGGTTCAGTAGAAGGTACCGGTCTGGGATGAAAGAATCTGAGAAGGCTAAGGTGTGGAAACATGACATTCATTATCTTATATGTTTCTGTTGCATCCATCCATTTTTCAGAAAAGAACTATAGTGCATCTTAAATGATTTCTATGAATTAGAATTGTATTCTTTCTGAATATTATAAGCATAATGTTGCTTTCTTAGGTGCTGCCTTTGGAAGGGATATTATGTTTAAAATGTGTGTAAAACTTTATCAAACCTCGTTTTATCTCATTCTCTTAGTTAAATTACTGTGATTTTGACAAATTTGGAGCTAAAAGACAATGGAAGACTATTCATTGAAATACACTTAATTGAACTTCTGATTCAACAACCATATTTCATTTCCCTACACTTTCCTCTCTTCATTTTCTTATCTTCCTCATGGCTATATTTTATCATTGTCTTTCTAGCCATAATTTATTCATTCCATTATTCCTTTCTGTTCTTTCCTTTTTTACTTCAACTTTCCCCTTCCTCCTCTCTCCTCTCTCTTCAACAAGCCTGAATCGCCATGGTCTAACCTTCTGCATCTCATGTGTTTCCTATGCACAGGAATGCAAATAAGGTCTTAGAAAAAGAGGTGAACAAAAAAATCACACAGCTCTATTGTTGGTTGCTCTGCACATAGCCTGTTAATTAGGTGTTCAAATTAGCTGTAACCTGGGTGTTGATTTGGATGACTGGAGCTTGATTTATCCAAATTTGCTTGGAGTTGCATGAGGCTCAGGAAATCAGGAGTGGGCTATTGCCAGGGCGGAACACTCATCCTTCGTTAGGCTTTTCCACACAGGAGAAAGATGTTCATTATCAATTTGGATTTTCACCAATCTGCAATTTTTATGTGACCCAACAAATATATATTTAATATTGTTATAAATGTTTTATTTATTTTATTTTTTTAATATTTATTTATTTTTGAGACAGAGAGAGACAGAGCATGAACGGGGGAGGGGCAGAGAGAGAGAGGGAGACACAGAATCGGAAGCAGGCTCCAGGCTCTGAGCCATCAGCCCAGAGCCTGACACGGGGCTCGAACTCACGGACTGCGAGATCGTGACCTGAGCTGAAGTCGGACGCTTACTGAGCCACCCAGGCGCCCCTGGATATTGTTATAAATGTTTTAAAGAGAATGTTGCTTAAGTAACTTTACTCGCAACATTAGCAAATGCTTTTAATAGAGAGCCAGGTAGTCTTAAATATATTTCACCTCTCTTAAAAAGTACATTCTACCTAGAAAAGATTCAAATACTGAATCAGAGAGTCTTCAAAGATATTAACTTAAATGCAATATAGTAGAATTTATGGCTATAAAATTTTTGTTTCCTGTTTCAAAGATATTTATGTGGAAAATTATTAATCAAGGAACACTTCAATGGAAAAACAACCATATCTTTCAGAAAACATCCTTTCTGTTTTTAAATGGAGTATCTTTTATGAGTTTTTTGGGTCTCTCATGTTGTTAAACAAGGCATTCTGTATTGGTGAGACCCTTTGATGACTGACACTTTGAAAGCCTTTCTTTTTAAATATTTTTGCAAGACTAGTATTAATATATTTATAAAGTCTTAAATTAAGAACTACTCTGGAATTTATAAAGAAATTGAGAGAATTAAATACTTATAGGAAGCATATTAAGAAAAAAATATTTATTTTAATCAAATTTAGTTGCTTGAGTTATAATCTTATTTCTGTGGTAGCCAAGACTTGCTTGGAGTTTTAATTTTACAATGACCCTTCTCATTGTAAGGATCTCTGTCTTACAGTTCTCTGATTTTCCTGTTCCTTCTACTGCTTCTGTTTTTAACAAAAAGAATTTTAAAGTTCAAGTAAAGGATTCTAAGTCCATTGTTATGAGTTCTTTATAAGGAATCTATTAACAGAGTTTTCTAAATCAAGATGGAAGTTGTATATTTGAAAACTATTCTCACCCACTTCTGGCCCATTAACCTTACACAGGATGAGTCTGTAGAATTGCAGAAATGTCCTGATGTATCTGTATTCTTGGTTCTCATTTGTCATGCTGTAAAAATAGAAGTCTGCTAGAATGCTACAGTTGTTGTCTTACTGTATCCATTCTTCATCATTAATAGTAGTAATAGAATAACTCTATGAGAAGTATTGCAGCTGCATCTTTCTTGAATAAATCCTCTTCCCTCTTTGTACTCTACCCATATTGACCTTCTTCAGTTTCGTCATCTCCTGGCTAACCTCAGGGCCTTTGTACAGGCTGTTCTTTCTAGCTGGGATAATTCCTGGTTGGCTGATATTGCATTAAGTGCTGTTCATTCTATAAATCTCAGCTTAAATGTGAGCTTCCTTTGAAGGGCCCCTCCTGCCTACCCAGATTTGGTAGGTTTTCCAAATCAACCTTTCCATAACAGAATGTATTTCTTCATACCACTTGCCACAACTGCAGTGAATGAAAATGTGAATTCTTTTCTGTAAATCTTTCTCTCACACCTGCTTTTGCTGCCACACTAAAAGGTCCATCGTGGTAAGGACTGTCTTTGCCTTGTTGGTAGCCCTTTCTGATGCCTAGCACAATTCCTGGAATATAGAAGTTGCACAATCATTATTTGTTGAGAAAAAGAAGGGGGGGGGAAGGTAGATTTATGAAGAAATTGATTATTTTTCAGTTCCATTGACCCATATTTAAGAATATGGGTACATGGAAAGTACTTTGGAAATGTCCATGAGCTAATAGCTCTTCATAGGGTCAGACTTAGAATATTTGAAGGAGGTGATAGACTCATATAGTTATGGGGAGATGATCTAGCCTTATAGACATCACATTGGTATAGAGCAATGCAGAGGTATGTAACTCTTGTATCTAAGATTTTAGACACATGGAGCATCACAGAGGCAGTTATCAACATACAGTATTTGAAACAGAACTTTGAGTTTGATCAGCAACTGGCCTTTTTTTCATTCAACAATGAGAGCACACCATATGCAAAATGCTGTAGAACATCCTGCTGAGATAGAAAAACTGAAGAAAAAGTATCTTAACTGCCTGCAATATAAAGGGCAAAACAGAGTGAGGAAGGGAAGAATGGCAAAATAAACTAAATACAACATTAGAAGTATAGTACAGGCAGAGTTCTATGGGATTCCGGGCACAATATGAGCAGAGAGCAGGTATAGGACATGGCAATAGGCATGGCATACATAGAAAATGACAAAGAGGCCAACTCAGGATTATTGAGGAATGTTGAGTGCCAGCCATATTGTAAGAAGTTATGAAGGCAAGAAATACATAATTCATGTTTGTTTAATTTTTGTTTTTGTTAATTTTTCTGCAAATAACTTTGAAGTCAAGGTGGGGAATAAATGAAACAAATGAGGGAATGAGACAGACAGTGTTAACAGCTAAGAGTCTATTGAAACAATCCATGTATTTGATCAGATTATGCCTCATGTTATTAATGGATCAAATGTACAAAATAGGAAATATTCCTTGGATAATTGAAATGAACATTTTCTCTTGAGTTTTTCCAAAACATTATTTGTAAATAGTGTCAAACTACAGAATAGTTGCATGAATAAAAATAGTATACTTGTATACCTTTTACCTAGATTAATCTGTTAACAGTTTGCCCCATTTGCTTTATCATTTATTCTCTCTCTCTCTCTCCATACACACACAAACACACATTTTTTTTCAGCCATTTTGAGAATAAGTTTCATACATCATGACCCTTTCCTCTCAAACATGAAATGAATGCATTCCATTTTTCATGTTTGTTGAGTAATATGAACTGTTTACCATGAGAAGTATTTAAGAGATTTATAAAAATTAAAACTATTAAACGGAAAGTAAAATCATCTGTAGCCTCCAAGCTTTGTTATATTTCTAATATAAAATGAAAACACCACTCCATCATTTCATTTCGTCAAAGAATCGGATTTGCAGAGAAAATGCCTTAGCACAAACATACTTCTTTATTTTCTTTTTGTCTCCCAGGTTAGTAAAGGCTTTGTGCAGTGCACAGATCCTTCCCTATGATAATTACACATCATTCAGCTAGCTTTTAATCAGGACTTTAAGGACCAGTCTACTCACAAGGTGAAAAAGGCCAAGTTACAATTATAGTGACAGTTACCGCTTTGAATTCCCTGAATTTTCATTCTAAAATATCAGTTACCAATCACTTGGCATGAGTTCTTACTCAAAAACATCAGTTAGTAATCGTTTGGCCTGAATTCAGTATATGTATTCTGTTGTGTGTGACGAAAAGCCACAGGTCTGATTGATGACTTTTAGTAATAGAGTCCTCTAAAAAATACACAGTCATTTATATTATAAAACCCCTTTATTAATGGTAAGTTAGGAGAATATTGTTTTGACAGTCCTCATTTTAAAAGTTAATATTTTTTTTAAAGTGTATTTATTTTTGAGAGCGAGAGAGAGAGCATGTGCAAAGCAGGGGAGGGGCAGACAGAGAGGGAGACAGAAGTGGGCTCTGCACTGAGAGCAGAGATCCTGATGTGGGGCTCAGACTCACAAACCACGAGAATGTGACCTGAGCGGGCATCAGATGCCTAATCAACTGAGCCACCCAGGCGCCCCTAAATGGTAACAATTTTCATAATTACTGAAAAGAATTATTTTTACTTTTTACTTTACTTTACTTTTACTTTACTTTTACTTTACTTTTATTCTTTATAAAGAATAAAATAGTGTCACTTATAATCCTTCTGCACAGAGATACCATCTTCTAATTTATGTTTATATTTTGGCATTTTTTTCAGTCATACATACATTATATTTAATATACTTGCAATCATACTGTTGCACATCATATAATCATACAATGTTGTCTCTATTTTGTTTTCATTCTCACTTTGTGAGAACATCCCCAAAGTACAAGAATCCATTTGAATATCTCATTTTAATTGTCAAATAATATTCAAAATTATGTGTTTATGAGAATTTGACTTACCATCTTTGTAGGCAATTTTGGTCATTAAAGTATTTCCAGATACTTTTGATAATGTAAAATAATGTTTGATGTACATCTTTTTGTATAAATATTTTCTCAACTCTCTGATTATTTCTTTAGAATAAATTTCTATCAATGGAATTCCTACATCAAATTAAACAGCCTTAAAAAATTCTCACTACATATTGCCCAAGGGTATTCGAACAAGTCTATAGCAATATATAATCCAAAACCAAAAGCATACTTAATTGAAATTTTTATGATTTCCCTTTTATGTTTATTTGACTGTTAGTGTGTTGACCTTTTTTTTTTTCTGTTTATTGTGTGGTTCAGTGTATTCTGTGAATTGTTAGTTAATATCTTCTTGTCTTTTATTCTTTTGGTATACCCATGTTTTTATTGACAGCTCAAAGCATGTTTTATATTAAAAATATTATCTCCTTTTTATAAATGAGCTTAATAATGTTTTCCAAATTCCTGGTCAGAATGATAAAACCATTTGTTTCATAGAGAATTTTATTATTTCTACTTTGTAGTTAAATTTTAGTAAACCTTTTAAAAATTTAAAAGGTGTATTTTGATAGGTTTACCTATCAAAATATTTTGTCCTGAGGGTAAATTGTGGATACAGGTATGTCTAGATTAAATTCAAACACTAGTTAAAAATCTAGTGTGGTTGAATTTTTAGAAATCAAGCAAAGTTATTGTTTATAATGATTTTTATAATTGACAGATTTTTTTTTTATAAATAGGATTCACAGTGTTCCACTTCATTTTGCATTCTGTATGATAATTTACAGTACACTTGCACCTATACCACAGGCTACTGGGAGCCCGAATAGTCAGAGAATCTAAGGTCTCCACATTTGGCTTTGACACTTAGTGTGGGCATGGGAAGTATTGTTGGGCTTGACTTCGGTAACTTCAGGCAGTAAGCCTTTCTGGAGCTGACTCTTGGGCAAACATCCTCCAAGTAGTTAGTAATTCAGTTTTGCCTTTTGTTCAAGTCCCTCCCTTCACTGAGTCCAGTCCTACCCCTATTCCTGTCAAAATCTTGTGTTTTCAACTGAATAACCAAATAACAATCATTTATTGCTGAGTAGGAACTTTTCTTTTAGAAGAGGCATGCATGAGATCTTTTATTTGCCAGACTGTGCCAGATATTTTCTATTTGCCCTTACCCCTGCCCCATTCACCTTCCATCCTTCTCTGCCTGGTGAGGGGGAGCTTATCTGTATGGATACCATTAACAGAACATCCATTCCCTGGTTTCCATTTATTTTTAGCCAATGGAGAAATGGGAAAGAAAGAAGAGAGAGAGATTAGAGTGTTTATTCCCCTGGCTAAACTCCATGTGAGGTCACCTGTTTTAACAAAACATTTTCCCTCCTTGAATGATGGGCTGTTGTATGTGAGTCTTGCTTCCTACTGGTTTCAGGAAGTTTTTCCTCCCATTATCTCTTCCATTTCAGTGTGGTAACAATGCCACTGCTGCTAGTCTTAGAATCCCTGAATAGTCCTTAGCAGTTAGTTATTACTTAATAATTACTACCTTCTGATCAGTTTTTCTTTTTGTAAAAATTACATTTGTTATCTATCTCACGAATTACCTCTAAACTTCTGAGCTTAAAATAGTATTAAATGATTACTATGCCACAGTGTCTGTGGGTCAGGAATTTAGGAGTGGCTTAGCTGGGAAGGTTTGAGAAACAATTCCTGGAGCACCTGAGTGGCTCAGTCCCTTGAGTGTCTGACTTCGGCTCAGGTCTTGATCTCAGTTTGTGAACTTGAGCCCCTTGTCAGGCTCGGTGGTGACAGCTCAGAGACTGGAGCCTGCATCAGATCCTGTCTCTCTCTCTCTCTCTCTCTCTCTCTCTCTCTGCCCCTCCCCTGTTCACGTTTTGTCTCTTTCTCTCTCAAAAATAAATCAACATTAAAAAATTTTTAAATAAAAAAAATAAAAACAAACAATTATCCATGAGTCCCTCACATATCTGCATTTATTGAGAGAAAAGTCATTGATTGCTTTAATTCTGAGCTGTATTTTCAAGTATATTTAAAGATTGACCTGCCTTGGAAGATAGATAATTCTGACTCTTACCTGAGCAAAATATAGGCATCTTTAGTGACTATTGTAAAAGATTTGGGTTTCCTAAATTCAGGATTTCTCTCATGTAATGCAATCTGCTGTGTATGCAGGCGTTACTTGGCCCCATTCACATTGTTTTGTGGGAATTAAGACTTGAACCCAGCTAAAGAAAAAGCTAATAATCTGATTATTGTAGTTTTGTTTCTGTTCTGTTACTGTTCTTTTTTCTGACTTCAGGAATCTTATATCTTCTGCAAATATCCATGAAAATGAGGCAGGGTAATATGTTAGTTGTCAAGTAGGGTAAAATCTTAGACCTTCAACTGTTCAGGGTTTCTCATGAGGTTGCAGTCGTGATGTTGGTAGGGACTATAGTCATCTGAAGGCCTGACTAGAGATGGCAGATAGGCTTTCGAGATGGCTGACTCACATGACTGACAGGTTGATGCTGGCTGTTGTCAAGAGGCCTGGTTCCTTGCCACATGAAATTCTCCCATAGATTGGTCTGAGTATTTTCCCAACATGGTAGCCAGTTTCTCCAGAGTAATTGATCCAAGAGAGCGTAAGGTAGAAAACACAATGTCACATGACCTGACCTCAGAAATCACCCTGCCCCTTCCAAATACCCTATTGACCCCACTGCATAACACATTTACTCCACGTGAGAGATAACTACACAGGGGCATGAATATCACGAGGCAAAGATCATTGCAGTCCATTTTGGACACTGGCTACCATGTAAATCATTCTCAAAAATTCCTACTCTGTGTTTAATGTCTCTGTCCTGACTGAAAGTTATTACAGATCTCTTAGCTGCTGTAGGCATGTTTGTATTTGAATTTGCTCTCTTTATTCTCTTAATGCACATACCCCTAGGGTCACTAATTCCATCTACAGGGAAATGTCAAGTTAAAATTTTTGAGTAATTTGACCAAAAATTGCAATCAGTATGGGACTAAAGATACCTGAAATCTACTTCTTCCAATATTCAAACATTTTCTTTTGGATAAGAAATGTAAAAATGAATTGAGAGCAATAATTTTGAAATCTTCTTATGTAAATTGGATTAACATGTAGGCAAATGCTTACTTAAGTGGCATAATTGAAAGAATGTGTCTATCAAAATATTGTTCCCAGTCTTCTACCAGAATGTCTCTAAAGCATCTACTGTAAAAGTTATTGTTGGAGAGCCATCAGGAAAGTCTATATTTTTGTCTTGATTAAGGCATTACGTTTTTTTTTTTAATTTTTTTTTCAACGTTTTTTATTTATTTTTGGGACAGAGAGAGACAGAGCATGAACGGGGGAGGGGCAGAGAGAGAGGGAGACACAGAATCGGAAACAGGCTCCAGGCTCCGAGCCATCAGCCCAGAGCCTGACGCGGGGCTCGAACTCACGGACCGCGAGATCGTGACCTGGCTGAAGTCGGACGCTTAACCGACTGCGCCACCCAGGCGCCCAGCATTACGTTTTATCAGAAGGGCAATATATTACCTTGGGCTTTAGTTAATAGTTTTGAAAACCATTTTTAATAACTAATTTATTTAAAATTAAGTTTAATTCCTAAACAGGTATTGTCACCTAATAGCGCACATTTTCAAGATTGATTTTATTTGGAATAGAGACTTGAGAAATTCCAGGGACCTATGTGGTTTTGTGTAGTGGGGTTCTTGGATAGTTTGGTACTATATTCAAAGGTACTATATTCAAAGGTACCTGAAAGAATGACAGTGTCTACTAGAAATTCTGTGCTCTTCTCAAAATCAACCTGAGTTGACCCTAATAGGAGAAATGCACTAGTAATTCACTTTTTAATGAAAGCAAAAAGGAACAGTTGTACAATTATTGTGTAAACAAGCTTGAAGAGCTGTGAATTGCTTCTTTTCTCTTACAGAAGGTTAAAGTATTAGGTGATTGCAACAGTGTGATATTATGGGTAGGAGTATTCTGAGGTTAGAAATCTTATTTAAAAAAAAAAAAAGACTGCCCCCCCCCCTCGAATTTTCAGTGAAAGTATATTTTGTGTTTGTCAGTATTTTGAGCTGAAATGTTAGTTTACATTTATCTGTACTTTAAACTTGTTTCATTCTTTCCTTTTAACTCATTCCTATAACAATTCTCTTTTCTGCAGTGTCCTTGACAGAAAAAGCTATGGAGCTTTTCAAATCCAATAAGGAAGATTAGAAGGGAGACATCCCTCAACCAAACCTCCACCAAAAGACCTCAGATCATTAGTGTATGGGAGATCTTGAGAGCTATTAATCTGATAGAGCATCTGACATCTTAAAGTGCTTTTTTATAGATGCCTGGGATGGGCACTCCGTTTTTAGTGTAAAACAACTGTACAGTCTGAGATTCCTCAGCTCTTTACTGGGAGGGTCAGAGTATGAGTATACTCTTTCAAGGTATCTAAGGAGAGACAGAGAAATGAATTCAATCATACATTGCACACTTGAATCCCCTGGCTGTGACATTGAAACACACTTTTGAATGATGCTTGGCATATTCCCATAAAGCCCTCTAGCTGAGACAGAAACAAAATAGCCATGTTAATCTAGTGCCTGCTGCCAGAGCTGCTGTTTAGTTTCAGTGTTCAACCTCTCTGAATACTTATTGTGGCAATTGAGTGTGGCTTATTCTATTAGATCTCCAGATGTGGGATTGTGGGACAGACTTCAGTAAAGGATAAAATCACAGGTGCTGTCACAAAGTGCCCCTTTCACTTTCTTCTGCCAACTGATGGCTTAGTCTTCCTTTGCCAGTTGTTAATTGTTCTGAAACTGAGGCAATGAGACTAATAAAACTTATTGTCCATGGTTATGGCTCTCCCCTTCCTCTCTCTTCCCCCCCCCCCCCCCCGCTTTCCCCTCCAGCCCTCTTTCTCTCCTTCTTTGTATCCATCCCCCATCCCCTTCCCTTGCTAGAGATGAATAAGAGAAGCCCAATTACTTTTGGAAACTGTCTTAACCCAGTTGGAGAAAGAGCCATAGGATAATGGACCCGGGAGATAGGAGAATTAAGTCCCATGATGACATCCTTAGGTCATTCTCCTTGTCCTGATGAGACTTGCCCTAACTCTAGGGCAGGAATAGCCAATTTCCTCATTAATGAAGCCACTCTGGAGAGGGTTTCTTTTAGTTGCATTTGAAATCATCCACTCTGACACATAGAACATATGAAAAGTAGAGAGGTGAGCAGAGCTGGGCGTGAGTGGTTCCACTTCCTGGCCATCCTTCAGAATTGGCATAGCAGTCGGGAAGGTGGGAAGTATTGAAAGATTTTTATGTAAATATATGTTTTAGAAAGATCAGTTTGTTGGCAGTGACTGAAATAGAAAAATATGTTTGGAAGATAATATTGGGAAAAATCGTGCCCGATCGGTGTTTTTGGTGAATCTTCCATGGCAGATTTAATATTGTCTTCTAGGAGGTCACATCAGAGCCAGCCATTAGGCCCCTGCTCATTCAGGGAGTTCTTCTCTTATTAGTTTAATATAGTAGGTTTCTGGATGAGATTTTGCTTGGAAAAAATAAAAAGGCTTATCATTTAGCAGTACATACTCATTCTGTCATTGTTCCATGATAAACACGATGAGTGCCCCGGAAACTGCTTATCATATGTGATCCATTTCCATCTGCACTTGACTTCTGGCAAGCCTGGCATCGCTTAGTGTTCTCATGTAGCCTACCCCACCCTTTCTGTATGAGGATAAGGTACAAGTACTTCCGTTTCATCTCCTTGTCTTCCATTCTCCTTGCCAATGCCACTTGATAAGGAATATGCCACTTTGTCCACATTCAGTACAGATCTTCAACCTACGTGCATAGCGAGGCTATTTTTTTCTTCCAGGGATGAATTTGGTTCTAAGATCTCAGGTTGCATTATACTGTTAGAAAAACAAACAAACAAACAAACAAAAAACATTTCGTATTTCTATTAATACCAGCTATTTGTCTTTTTTTTTCTCATTTTGAATCCAAGAAGTTTGTTTACTTGTTTGTTTATCTATTTTTGTGGGGGTAGGTGAATGGCAATTTTTCTTGGATCCAATCGAAATGTACTAATTTCCCTTTTTAAGTCAGTAAACTTTCTGCCTAAATAAGAAACAGTAGTCATAGCAGAAGCATCAACAACCACCTTCAGAAAGAGAAAACAAAATGTCCTAATGCAGGATTTTTTATGTAAAACTGAATTGCTTTGGTAAAATATCTACTGGCAAAGCAGAACCTAAACAGCATTTCATGTGCATCCTAAACAGCTTGCCTGAAGTCTGAAGCAACACTCTGCTTATATACTTTCTGAAATCTATCTATATTTTATTTCGTCTTGGAAAAAGATTAAAGAATAGAATTATATTAGAACTGGTGGAGGCATGATCCATGCCCCCTTGATTATATTGAAACATTAAAATGTCATCAGCATGTTAATTTTGTCATCTCAACTGCACGAGATTTATTCAGCACTTCTATCTATTACATTACTGTGGAAACACAATTTATTCTGATTGTGGAAATGTCATAGGCAGCAACTAAAAACATCTGGAATTCTTGGTTTAGAAAGAATGCCTGGTTTCAATAATGCTATTTCTAAATTAACTTTATCTATGAAGAAGGCAGGAATCATGCATTTTTAAATTATTCAAATTGAAATATTCATTTGGCTCACCAATTTTAACTGAGGAGGTCAGAAATTAAAAAAAAAATTGTGGATAAAGAGCTGCTGTTTTTTTAATGGTTGGGAAAAATAAAATGATCTCCAGTGAAAGTGTAATTTCAGGAAAATATAGTGACCTGGCTTTTTTTGCTTGTTTGGTTTTCCTCTTCATTATAACAAGAAAAGCTTGACTAAGTCTGTGACACATCTAGGAAGTGGAGGCAAGGGAGAAAGATGAGTAATTAATTCCAAGAAGACCAAAGACAGAATTGTCAGAATGGCACAAAGAAATATGAATTTTGCTTTTACGTTTTACTTTTTCCTCTATAAAAATTGTAAATAGAGTACATTTATTTGCTACTATTGAGGTGAGAGCTACTCCCCTGCTAAGGACTTGTATACAGGGTAGTGAGGGAGTAAAGAAGCAAATGTTGGTTGATGATAGTTTAGGGGTTTTCTCAGTATGCATATCTGCAATGTGTTGTCTAAGATACCTAAGTCTTGAAGCTCCGCAAACTGAAATAAATGCCCGTTGAGTGGCAACAATTGGAACCGACCTAATGTGAGGTTATATTCTTTATCTCATTTACCTAACTATTCATAAATTTACTGGAGAATTACTAATTCTAATTACTAATACAAATATAAGCTGCTGCCGCAGACCTCATGTAGACAGTTTTATGATTCTTTCCTAGTGTAACTTGAAAAATTCCTAGAACTTGAAAAATTCTAAGTTTCACAACACATTTTGTTGACAAAGATTCAGCTAAGTGGATAATGGATCTGTAGTAAATTCTAGCGATACACCTCCCTGACTCTCATCGCTACCAAAGCAGGTTATTTCCAACTTGTGTGGGCTTGACTTCAAAACTTCTGCTGTGAGGCATTATTTGAAACACGTACGCTCGTGTCTTAGCTAAATTCACCTCCAGGTTTCATATCTAGTATAAAACTATTTTGGCAGACTCCATGGAGAATAAATACACTGTTATGCTTATTAGATATATGCAGCTGTTGCATTCCTGCTTTTTATTTTTAACACTCTTCTAATTTTGGAATATTTTTAGATTTACAGAAAAGGTACCAAGATAGTACAGAGGAATCCCATATACCATCACCATGTTTCCCTGTCACTTTCCTGCTGTTTTAAAGAAGCTGATCTTACCAAAGCAGGGTGCTCAGATGTGTGCTGATTGGCTAATCAAGTTCCTCTTTTTTAGGCTCTGCACATTGCTTATATTTGTGATCTTTAATTCTTACAACAAGTATATGAAGTGGATGTTAATTTTTGCACAGTTTAGAAAAGAAAAATGGAGTTCAAGGAAGGAAACTGACTTATCTAGAGCAACATTTCTCTCGCTCTCTCTTTTTTAAAGTTTATTTATTTTGAGAGAGAGAGAGAGAATGAGAACAAGTGGGAGGGTAGCAGAGAGAGAGAGGGAGAGAGAGAATTCTAAGCAGGTTTTGCACTGTTAGCACAGAGCCCCATGCAGGGTTTGAACTCACCAACCAGGAGATCATGAGCCAAAATCAAGAGCCTGATGCTTAAGGGACTGAGCCTCCCTGGTGCCCCTGTGGGGACAGTTCTCCTATAACAGAACGAGGTGTCTAACTCGGGACCTCAGTGGCTGTGAAACACAAATTCTCTTCAAAGCACAGCACTGTCTTCAGCCCCTGCCTTGCTGAGTGCCCCCTGGTCAGCAGAACTTGTCTTCCTCTCTGATGCTCACAGTTTGTCCTCTGGCTGAAGCTACTACACCCTCTCTCAGCTTCCTGGGCTGGGGCGGGGGGGGGGGGGGGGGGCACTCCTCAGAAAAGTGTGGGAGTTTGGGAAAATGGGAAGAGAGCCTATGGAGTTTAGCAAGACAAGGAGCAACAGAGGTAAAAACTAGTTTTGCCACTCTTGAGGTTCAGGAATAAGGCCTTTCACAGCATTTTCCTTTGTTTATGCAAAGGCACCCATTAGCATTGGCATGCATTCTTTGCTTTCTAAGTGAAAAAGAGAAAGGATGGAGCTTTAGAGTCTGCTTTTTTTATGTTGTCTCCTTTTATCGGGAGGAACAAGCTGTAAAATACCCTTAGAAAACCACTTAAGAAGCTAAAAGGAAGAATGGTTATGAGACCCTTGGTTTTTTTTAAACACAGCTTTGTTTGTGTCACTCAAAGGCCTGCTGAAAACAGAATGGGGGAAACTGCTCAGAAGCCTCCAGGGTAGAATTGAGGTAAATTAAGTCTCTCCTCAGAGTTTCTTCCTCTCTGAATCTTAGGCCATCACAATTTGGTTCCCACCCTGGTTAGGAGGGATGTCTGGAGGGCAATAAGGACTGTGTCAGGAAAATAGCTTGATCCTTCTGAGTTAATTTTTTTTCAATAAATATGTCATTATACTTGGCTAAACAGTTCATTGTCATCATTAGAGTAACCCTTGGGGTGCCTGGGTGGCTCAGTAGATTAAGCATCCAACTCTTGATTTTGGCTCAGGCATGATCTCTCAGTTCATGAGATGGAGCCCCTTGTTGGGCTCTGCGCTGGGTGTGGAGCCTGCTTGAAATTCTCCCTCCCCCTCTCCCCTGCTTGTTCTCTCTCTCTCTCTCTCTCTCAAAATAAATAAACATTAAAAAATAAATAAATAAAAGGAGGGGCACCTGGGTGGCTTATTCGGGTGAGCGTCCGATTTTGGCGCAGGTCATGATCTCATGGATCTTGAGTTCTGGCCTCACATCCAGCTCTGTGCTGACAGTTCAGAACCTGCTTTAGATTCTCTGTCTCCTTCTGCCCCTCCCCCGTGCTCACTCGTTCTCTCTCTCTTTATCAAAAATAAGCATTTTTTAAAAACAGAATAACCCTCTTTGAACCCCCAAAAGATCTCATATGAAAATGTCACATAGCAATTCCAAGATGGGCTGTGTATAGTTCTGACATCACTAGAGTATATGTGAAATTAGCTTATTTGGTATTTATACGATAGAAATTGAAAAATATTCTTGTGATATTTACAGAGAATAATCCACTTGAAACATCCCAAATATGTCCATATTTCTTCCTATATTAATAATTAAAGCAGCATTGGGCCCCTGGGTGGCTCAGTCGGTTGAGCATCCGACTTCGGCTCAGGTCATGATCTCACAGTTGACAAGTTCAAGCCCCGCGTTGGGCTCTGTGCTGACAGCTCAGAGCCTGGAGCCTGCTTCAGATTCTGTGTCTCCCTCTCTCTCTGCCTCTCCCCCGCTCCTGTTCTGTCTCTCTCTATCTCAAAAATAAAGATAAACATTATTTTTTTTTTTAAATAATTAAAGCAACATTGATGAAAACAGGTGTTTCTGTGGCTCTGAGGCTCCTACTGTCTGGTGGCTCTGTGTCTTCATGACATGGTTTCCAGGGTCATCATGAAGCACCAAGATGTGGGAATCCCATTAGGGACATTTTTATAGGACATTCTTGGGTGTCACTTGTATCAATTCTTTCTATGCTATATTAGCCAGATGTGAATTGTGCTTTATGTGGGCATCCAGAAAGAAAAAGAAACTGGTATGGTGAAGAGCTTACTAGTCTCTGCCATACTTATCAAGTTAAAATAAATTCTCATTTTAGTCAAAATTTCTCCTGCCTCTTAATTCTTATAAATCAAATCTCTTTTTTTCCTCCATATTTCATCCTAATGTATCCTTTTATCCTTTTTTTATTTTTATTTATTTTATTTTTTATTTTATTATTTTTTATTTATTTTTTCAATCTCTTTATTTTTATTTTTTCATCTCTCCCACATTTCTCTTGCTTGATTTCAGTTTTCTTATGTACTATACCCAGGTCACTGAGTTAGCCAGGCAGCCCTCTTTCCATTACCCATAGTAACCTCACTTCCTGGTTCTGCCACAGCTGCCCCTCCAGTCTTTCATACTTGTGTAAGTGAACTTACGTGAATTCTCGTTCCTGGGTGAAGCACAAGTAGAAACCACACCAGGCAGAGTTGTCTCACAAATTAAGCTTTATTTGCAGCAAATAAGCAGATCATAGAGAATAACTTCCAAAGCTGAGACTTCCTGAGCAACAGTGAATGGGTTCCTTTTATTTAGGGTTCGGATGAATATTTGGATAGGGATGCCTTGTCATCATATGTTGACAGGCATAAGATTGTGCATATGCCTTAAGGAAACATGCCTATCCATACGTTGGTTATTATGTAAATGAGGCTTGTGCTTCTCCTTGGGGTTCAGCTGGTGACACCTGGACAATCTAATCTTCTGCTTTCTCCACTTTTGTCCCACATGGAAAACACCACCACTACCACCACCACCGGCAACAACAACAGAAACTCAGTAGTCCTTATAAACCTGTTTCCAACCGCTGCCAAACCCTAATAATACTGTTTGGCTATTAGTGATTTGGGATCAATTTACTTTTTCATTTTCCATGGCAAATATTTCAGACTTTGACAATTTATTTCATTTATTTGTTTACTACCTGCCTTAACATCAGAAGGTCAAATTTTTTTTAAAAGTACATGCCATGTTCCCCACATTTTATCTCTAATCAGTAGGGCCCTGCTTTGTTTCCCAAGACTCTTCTGCTCAGACTGCTCCTGGCCCTTACTTCCTTACTTCTTTCCTTATCTCTTCTCCATTCTCCATCTACTTCTTCTCCCCATTCTGTATCATGTTCCCTTTATGGAGGAAAACTTTGATTCATCCTTCAAAATGCACCTGAAGTATCACCGTTTAGTCTGCTCTGGCTGCTGTAACAAACCACCACAGACTAGGTGGCTTAAACAACAGAAATTTATTTTCTCACTGTCTCGGAGGCTGGGATGTCCAACGTTAACGTGCCATCAAGCTAGGTTTTATTCTGAGGCCTCTTCTCTTAAATTGTAGGAGGCTACCATCTCAGTGTGTGCTCACATGGCCTCTCTGTGAGCCTGTGGACAGAGAAAGAGAGAACAAGTTCCTCTGGTGTCCCTTCTCCAAAGGATCAGAGCCCCACCTTTGTCGTATCATTTGACCCTAATTACTTCCTTAGAGGCTCCGTCTGTAAATACATCCACATTAGGGGGTTGCCTCACCATTGCTTACAATTTCAGCATAATAACCTTTTGACTGTAGCCACACAAATGTGACCCTTGAAAACAATCTGTGTCATATTTTAGACTATGTTCGCCTTTTCAACTTCACCAGATGAATTTTAGAGGGCTGCGACAATCACCTTTACCATCACTTCCCAGTGATGCATCCTTTGAAATGAGGCAGGAAGAGTCTGTGCCCATATAATTTTGAATAGTGTGTTGCACTGTCATCATACTTTAAAGTGTTTTCTTAGGTATCCTCTCTGGAGTATGAGCTAGATAGAGATGGAAATCATGTCTTAGTATCTTTTGTGTCATGTTCAATAGCTAGTACTAAGTCTGCAACAGAGTAGGCTCTCAATAGCTATTTTTTGATCAATCCACTGATCCACCAGATCCTGAAAGTCAGCCAAATGGTAAAAGAAAGATTATGTTATGGGTCATATAGCTTAATAGCAAGAATGATGCATTTTATTGGAATTATTTTGATATCGATTCCCTATATATGGCATGTACTCATTCTTCAATGGAATGTTTAATTCAGCTCAGTTCTGTGATCACTTGGGGAAAATACCATTTGTAAACACCAGCTTAAGTACAGGTATAAATTCCTCAAGAACTAAAATAGAAAAATTTGACTATGTTCATTCCATTGAGCTTGTATACCTCAAAAGGTTGCTAGCATAAAACTGCTAGAATTGGAAGCTTACTGTGGATTGAGCATAGTATCTAGAGTTATAGCTATTTATTTCAAGAGTCCTGGGCAGTTCAAGCATATGTTTTAAGGCCTTAAAGCTCTATTCCTTTTTGTCATCATTTGAGTCCTGGCCTGATTCAAGTTATTTTTTTTCTTTTACCAATTACATCTTGGAATTGTAGAGTAGATTTTTTTTTTTAGGTTGCTGTTTGTGATTATTCTTACTACTTCATCAACTCCATAGTTGTCAGAAAGGCATTTTTGCATGAAATTTAATTTCTGCAATGAAGGTTGAAAAATTATCTTGTCTCATCAATAAGGAAAACTCTACCACATCCCCCACCCCTGTTTTCTGTCAGAGCAAAATAATCTCTTGAATTATCTGTATAAAATATTTTGCATTGTTCTGGCAATGATCTGGCTCCATCCCTGGGTAGGAAATTGGGCATGTGTGGCTAGGCATCCAGAGGAATATGTTTACCAATGAATTATCTTCCAAGGTTTTGACACCACCATCAGTTATGCCAGATGCAAATCATTTACTCTCTGTCAGTTCAAATACACAGTCTTGTTTGGATGACTTAAATCTATGCTGGCACCAAAATATAGCAAGCAGTATTGCTCAACTTTTGAGTTGAAAGCATAGACAAATGTATACAGCGCCAAAACATGGAAATAATACAATGTAGGGTGAATTTTGTTAAGTGTTACTTAATGTTAGCATAGCATGAGATTGTCAAAGGAGTAGTGACATATCCTATTGAGAAAAGGGAATGTTCTTCTACAATGGTAGACATAAATGTTTGACATAGAGTTTTAAGATGACTGTCATGTTCTGTATAGCCCACAATTCTGCCAGATCTCATAAAGTAAAAAAATGAAACTCCTGGTAAATACCTCAGGAAAATGCCATGTTAAATTTTGGGATTTTATAATAATGACTTCAGTGCTTCAGTATTTCATAGAGTTTAGCATCACGTCTATAGACCATGAACTGGTGGATTAATGGTCTCAAGAGTTAAAAAGTTTTGACAGATTTTTCTTTATTCTTTCTTATTTCTGAATCAAGGCAGATCATGGTACAAAAATTGAGATTATTAAATCACTTATTTTTTGGCTTTGGCATAAAGACAGCTGAAGTAAACAAAGTTGACCAATATTTGACTTACTGAATAGATACAATTTCTGTTTGTATAAAATAATGGGAGAATTTAATAAAATATCCCAACTGAGGACTATGGGTTTAGATCACACACAGACCATTAAATTAGAAAACACAAATCTGGCTGGCTCAGTGGGTTGAGCATCAAGCTTCGGCTCAGGTCATGATCTCATGGTTCGTGAGTTCGAGCTCCTCATTGGGCTCACAGCTATCGGTGCAGATCCCACTTAGGATCCTCTGTACTTCCCTATTGATTCCCTATATATGGCATATACTAATTCTTCAATGGAATGCTTAATTTAGCTCAGTTCTATGATTTGGAGAAAATAAACATTTGCAAATACCAGCTTAAGTAATACATAAATTACTCAAGAACTAGAATGGAAAAATTTGAGTATGTTCATTCCATTGAGCTTGTATATCTGCTCCCCCACCCATGCTCCTCTCTCAAAGATGAATATTTACTAAAAACAAAACAAAACAAAAAACAGAAAGAAAATCCAGATTTGAATATTAGTTCCACTTTCTTATCTATGAAACAGGAAGGATACTTCCTAACTTATAAAGACAGTATATTGATTTAAAACTTGAAGGATAGGGGTACCTGGGTGGCTCAGATGGTTAAGCATCTGACTTCGGCTCAGGTCATAATCTCACGATTTGTGAGTTCAAGCCCCACATCAGGCTCTGTGCTAACAGCTCAGAGCCTGGAGCCTGCTTCAGATTCTGTGTCTCCCTCTCTCTCTGCCCTCTCCCTCTCACACTCTGTCTCTGTCTCTCAAAAATTAATAAACATTAAAGCATTTTTTAAATGTGATAGATAAGTATGCATATGTTTATGTACACACTTATGACAACTGGCAGTTATTATAAACATACATCAGGTCATATGGATTTTAATTGAGCTGAGTAGTCAAGATAATTGTAAAAAAAATACTTCCTTTTCTTAGGTAGAACAAGTCTTACCTAATTTAATGTTTCCCTGGCTTCTTTGACTTTGGCCTATGCTTCCCAGTTAGATTTAAATTGGGCTAAGTAATCACATTTCTAGTTATATATTTTCTCAGAGTCAGAACTTACAGAGCATCCCCGGATCTAGCAATGGAAAAAAACACACATTAGTGCCAGAAAATATTTGTGTTACATAAATCTTTTTAAATGTTTTTGTATAAAATGGTTACACAAAATAAATAAGTGGACCATGGAATTATTTTAGAATGTATATATTTATGATTTAAGAGCATTTCACTTTTCCTTGGTCAAGATACTATTTTCACTAGTTGCTCATCAACCAGGATGGTAGTTCTCAAACAGAGATTTTTTTTTTTCCTCTGGGGGATGTTGGTAATGTCTGGAGAGGCATTTTTAATTTTTATAACTGGTGCATGGAGGGGTATCACTATCATGTAGTGGATACAGATCAGCGATTCTATTAAACATATCATAATACATAAGACAGTCCCTACAATAAAAATTGTCTGGTTCCAAATGTCAACGGTGCTGCTCTTTAGAAACCACTTCTATCAGGTTTCTTCTATCATACAGACATGGAGTTTCTCATTTCAGAACTAGTAGAAGACTGATTTAGAGATGATAGAATGTATTTGAACACATTTTCAGTCACACACAGGTAACAGGTTTCAGGAGGAAGTCACACACAAATTATCCTTGCCTACAGACAATGAGCACGCAGTATGAGAAGTTCAAGCCTTCTAATTTGTACACGTGGGAGTGTAATATTTTATAACTTTATTATTCCTGGTAGAGAAGGAACTTCATACACCTGTTGATAGCTAATTTTCTGCAATCAATTAAAAACAGTTCTCTTTGATTATCCATAAGTAGGTTTCACTTTATAATACATATTTTTATTTGAAAGATTGTAGAAAATATTTTCTAAACTGAGCCTTGACTCTCATCATTATAATAAGTGAAAACTAGAGAAGATCAAGAAATCCATCTACTTCTTCATTTTATAGCTGAGAAAATTGGGAAACGACGAGGCTGAGCAACTTTCCCAGGGTTATAAAGTTTGTTGCACATGGTGTCAGGACCATATTTCCAGTCCAGTCAATTAATTGCCAATATTTTCATTTTAATGCTGTCATTCATCATATATGCATTTAAGTTCATTGCCTATTTTTCAAAGAACTGTCTTGGGTCTCTCCTGCCTCCCTGTCACAACTCATCGTTACATTTATTTTTGTCTGACAGTTTTTTCTCCTGGTTTCTTTTAGGTCAGTGAAGCCAACAGTACAAAACCTTTAATTTGATACCTTACCCTAAAGCCTTTCCATGGGCTTTTATACCAAACCAGACTCCCCTAGATTTAAGAGGTGTGGAAAAGCTAGATTAAGGTGTCTCAGGCTAGCTACTCTTCTATTTGGTCAGATTGTGAAATGGCCTGTGCTCCAGAGTTCGCCCATCACTAGAGGAAAAAGCTCTTCTCATTTGTACCGGTTTAACTTACAGGGATTTTAGTGATCCACGAAACAAGTGAAATTTAAGATACGCATCTTAAGCCCAGTTTATAAAGGCTTGCGCTTTCAATAACAAAACTCACAGTGACAGTGATGTATGGTTTTCTTTATGAGACCTGAAAACTGATGGATATGTGATCTTATAAATGCTTAGACAAACTAATGCACATAATTATATTTTCCATTTGAAGTCTATTGCTAGGCATTCTAATACAATATCATTAGTTGAAATGGCCACGATGATACAGCTTGGGCAGTTTGTCACGGTAATTACAGGGTGATTATTTTTGACTGGAATAAAGATTTCAGTTTTAGTATGGTGGAAAGCATCATCACAAATTACAGTCTTGGAAAATAATAATAAAAACTTTAAGATTTTAATGCATTCTGCAGCATTATTCCAAAATAATTTCTCATTAAGGAAAATGTCCATAAATTGGATAAATAAATTATTTTTAAAGTGATTAAAATATAGCTTTGCCAAAAGGATCCCACTTATCTCATTAATGGTTCCTATGTATAAAAATGTCGACATTAGATAAAATTTGAATGTGGTAAATAAGGCTTATGTCATAATTAACAACCTTTGAAGAAAGGATTTTTTTTTTAAGCAGACACAAAAGTACGGCATTTATCTTCACTATTTTCAGAATGGTTGATTAAAGTAGACAGTGTCCTAACATCTATATTGAAAACTATATTAATCAATTGATTAATCATGCAACATTAATCAAAAGCCTCCCTAAGTGTTTTAGTATCTGAGCAGCTCTTAGTATTTTCTATCAGATCCCTTTTAAGGTGTCCATTAAAAAGATTAAATTTGGGTGGTAAATACTGAGGGGTTGTGGAACTTGAGGCTTCTCACTGGAAGGTCACAGACACCGCTCATTAGTGCTACTTTTAATGGGATAAGAAGCAAAAGTTTTGAATATGTGACTAAATCAATTAATCAGTCCCGCAGTTGACTCATTGCAGTAAGCAGTTTAATATTTGCCGAATTGGCACCAGGGCCATCTGGGTGATTTGTCCTCAGTGGGTTGGCTTAAACCGAAGAACACTTTTTACTTAAGAGTTTAAATTGAATGGCAAAAAAAAAAAAAAAAAAAAAAAAAAAAAAAAAAAAAAAAAAAAAAAATGAAGCCGCAACTGCTATTCAATATGTTGGTTTGTACAAACTATTTAAAAGTCAGCCTTTATTATTAAGAATGTATTCAAATGATCTAGGGTGCCCTGTACAATGAGTGTAAAACGTCCTATTACTGGAGTGGATGGTTCAAAATCAAATGAATTATTTCAGTGTTTAGTGAGATTCGATTGAACTTCATAGTACACTCTCAAGCTTACTAATCAGCTGTAAATTTCAACATTGGTGATTTATAATTGGTTTAGTTCTTAGATTTCTAAACTCTTTTACATGTAATATTAGTGAAGCAAATTTGTGCAATAAATATGGAGAATGTCAGCATCAAAAAACAAAATTAGTATAGTTTAGATAAAGACAAATGTAATAACTATTGGGCAATAAATAAAATTATTTATCATATTTTCAGAAGTCACAGCTCTATTATCTTTTGTGTCTCATATCTTTCTAATTTTAAAAAGCAACACTTTTCAATATATCTGTTTATTTTGATCATTTTCCCATATAAGAAATGGTAGGTTCGGCAAACTCTGTTGATCTTACAATCCTTTTCGTTTACTTGACAGAGATTTTTCTTTCTACTACTGAATAAGTGATCATAACGACATTCAGTGAAATTAGATCTTGTCAATTTTTTCTGGATAGTTTTGCCAGCTTTTCAAACAGAATCCAAACCTATAGACATTTAAAAGCATGGTATGGCCCATCTGTTCATCCCTGCTGTTGCTTGAGGAAAGATTCTGTAGTCGAGACAGTTCCCAGAGTTTGTGCAAAGGACTTTATGATTTGGGCAATCTCTAGCTATTGCTGTTTTTCAACAAAATGATTAGGTGGTAGTTTTAAAATTTGCAAATATGTCCTGAAGCTTCAGCAATAGAAACACATATCTAGATAACTAAATTTAATATATGCTGAATATCTTCAGCTTCAAAAGATGCTTGTTTTCTTCTCTGCCAGTTGCTCAGAGTGAAAACAGATATTTTGTTATATATGCTGCCCTGCTGCTGGTGCTCATCTGCAAAAGGATGACGATTGGGAGATAGAGAGGCATGCTTCATCTTTGCGCTTCTCTTTTGCATAAAGTTACCTAAAGAAAGGCAGCTACTTTTTAAAAGACAGTTACCTTTATGATGTATTATGTAATGACACAAATTCTTAAGAAATAACTTTAGGTTTTTATTTAGCATTTAGTACTACAGAAAAAGAATTTAGATAATGCATTTTACCTCCCAAAGTTGATTTCTTACCCTTCTTAGTTCTTTGTTTTCAGCAGAATAGTGCTTAAAAGAGAGTTACAGAATAAATCTAATTATAAGGCATTATAAAAAATTGGTTTCTTTTAGCATGCACAATCTACATTATAATTCTAAGTGTGCCTTTTGGTATGAAGTATCTGAATAATATTCTTAGTTGATTACTATTTAGAGCTATTCAGGTACACACCAAATGCTCTAAATCTTTATTTTGTTCTCTGTTATCAAATAATTACATGAAAAAGAAACATGTCTAAAAATAATCAGAAATAGATTTGGTTATGTCTCCATGTATATATTGTTTCATATTTGAGTTATATTTTCATTTTGCTATTGACGTGAAGCTTGGTTGCCTTCAGCAGGGAAGGAAATATAATCTGCATAATTCCCATTAGTTCTTCATTGGGTAAATGCATTTTGATATTCTATAGTAGGTTGGTTTGTGGCTAATCATTTTTGTACTTAGCAGCAGGTGTTGCTTCTATATTGAAAAACTAGTACACATTTTAGAAATCATGGGTATAATTTAGCCATAAAACACCTAAGTTTCAGGATCCATCATTTCATTAAATAAGTTCACTGGAAACAAGAAAAGCAATTAGTTGCTAATAAGATCATTGTTTCATTACCTGGGTTAACTTTTATACTATTCAGAAAGCATTTTAGAGACAGATTCGTTTTTGGTGGTGTTCTTATGGTGTAATAGGACTACCTGACATCAAATATTCTGACGGAGCCCGATTTCCCAAATGTTGCCTTGGGGCAGCTTTTTAGGGAGGGCACAATTTTGAACACAAGAAAGTATTATATGTTGGTAACATTTTGGTTTATGGATTTTAGCTAAGATTTATATTTTAAACATTCTTACAAGAATATCCATTTAAAAGTAGATGACTCTAGGGGTATCTGGGTGGCTCAGTCAGTTGAGCGTCGATTTCAGCTCAGGTCATGACCTCACAGCTTGTGAGTTTGAGCCCCGTGTCAGGCTCTGTGCTGACAGCTCAGAGCCTGGAGCCTGCTTCAGATCCTGTGTCTCCCTCTCTCTCTGCCCCTCCCCTGCTCATGCTGTCTCTGTCTCTTAAAAATAAAATGAACATTAAAAAAAAATTGAAAAAGTAGATGTCTCTAGTTTTCAACGTGATTACCCCTTAATAGAATTCAAAATTGTGTAATTCTGTGACTGCAGGCATAAACTATTGGTGATTGTGAGTGAAAACCCTTTTGTTCTTTATACCACTCCTCAGACCTTTAGGAGGAGGACCTAGGAAAATTATAGAACCACTTCCATGACCTCATTTTTTAAAAAATTTTTTTTAACGTTTATTTATTTTTGAGACAGAGAGAGACAAAGCATGAATGGGGAAGGGGCAGAGAGAGAGGGAGACACAGAATCCGAAGCAGGATCCAGGCTCTGAGCTGTCATCACAGAGCCCGATGCGGAGCTTGAACTCACGGACCGCGAGATCGTGACCTGAGCTGAAGTCGGACGCTTAACCGACTGAGCCACCCTGGCGCCCCTGGGGACCTCATTTTTAAGAGAAGTGATATGACAGACGTATCTGCCTCACTGTTTTCTGAGGATCACATGAGGTACAGGAATTAATATCATTTTGAAAACTGTCAGTTATGAAAGAAATGTAAATTTGTATTATGTTTAATTATTACTGATTGTGTTATCATGCTATCAATGAGGGCCTTTATGTATTGTTTAGAGCACTACTCCCTCAGCTGAAGTCTCCGTTCCTGGAGTCCTGTTGCCTTATTTCTTCACAACTTTCCTCTTCAACTTATTGTGTGGATTTGCTCAAGTGACCCAAATTCTCTGTACCTCATTTTACTCATTTGTAAATAGATAATAATATCTAAATTATAAGGTTACCAGTAGGACTAAATGAGTTAATACAAAGAGAGCTCTGAGAACATGAGACCAAAAAATGCTGAATCACTGTTTTTGTTGTTGCTCCTGCTACCAGGATCTTGTGATCTGTCCATAATGAAGTTACCACATTCCTTTCCATTCAAATTTCTTGTGCTATAGGCTTGAGTCACGACAGAAGGAGAACTGTGAAAAGAAGCTCCCCAAATGTGTTTTTAAAACATAGTTCTTTGGGGGTGCCTGGGTGGCTCAGCTGGTTAAGTGTCCGACTTCAGCTCAGGTCATGATCTCACAGTCCGTGAGTTCGAGCCCTGTGTTGGGCTCTGTGCTGACAGCTCAGAGCCTTGAGTCTGCTTCAGATTCTGTGTCTCCCTCTCTCTCTGCCCCTCCCCTCTCTGCTCTGTCTCTTTCTGTCTCAAAAATAAAGAAAAACATTAAAAAAATTTTTTTAAAAAAGTAGTTCTTATATTTCTCCATAGTAGTTAACTCCTATTTCTGTACTAGTGGCCTCAAAAGACAAAAGGAAATATGAAGTGAAATTTATCCTGACTGTTCCAGATAATACAGAATTTTCCCTCCAAACATTCAGCCAATGGATTTATTCCTGGGCAATAACTTACTATATAATAAGGACAGTTCTAAACATGTGGCTCCTATCTATAAATGAAAGTGAAGTGAACTTGGTCTATGAAAGATTTGTTTTGATTATAGTCAAAACCATACTTATATAGACAAAATGGTGGAACAAGAAATCTGGAATTTGGTTAAGTGGTAATTCTTTTTTTTTTTAAGTTTATTTATTCATTTATTTTGAGAGAGAGAGGGAGAGGGAGGAGCAGAGAGAGAGGGAGAGAGGGAGAATCCCAAGCTCCACACTGCCAGAACAGAACATGAAGCAGGGCTTGAACTCACAAACTATAAGATCATGACTGAGCCAAAATCAAGAGTTGGACACTTAACTGACTGAGCCACCCAGCCACCCCTAATGGGTAATTCTGATTGAATGTAGTCATCTCAGTAGCTATTGATCTCTAGTCTTTCCATAGGTAGAGCAGAATTGCCTGATTTTCTACTGAGGTAGAGAATCCACCAGTCTAGTTTACTATAGACACCCATGGAATTTATCCTCCCACTACTTAATTCTGCTAACATTCTCTGACCAAACGCATGCCCTTTTCTTTTCACTGTGTTTTTTATGTTCTCTTCATCCAAATGTCATAGTGATCTGAAATTTCTTGAAGGCTGAAAGTCAGGAATAATGGAACAATTTCTTATGTTAAAGATGTGTTTTCTTCTAAACCAATTTCCTTTTCCGAAGAATTTGTACATTCCATGTACCTCGGCCTGGAGAGGGCTGATAGTTCTCTAGGAGTCATTTAATATGATAATCATGTGATAAATATATATCATGTGATATATATATATCACACATATGATAATCATGTGATAAATATATATCATGTGATAAATATATATCACATTTCAGGGGCACCTGGCTGGCTCAGTCGATAGAGCGTATTACTCTTGACCTTGGGTCATGAGTTCAAGCCCCATGTTGGTCATAGAGCTTACTTCAAAAATAAATAAAGACATAGATGCTTACATACATTTTTACATAAATTTCCTTTAATTCACTGTAGCATTAAGAAAATTATATCTCAGCTTTCTACTGAAAAATAAGCCTAACTTGTAATCCAGTTCTATACAAGGGAACATCTTCTCTTAAACTTATATTTAGTTTTATGGGGTGCCTGGCTGGCTCAGTCACTAGAGCATGCAACTCTTGATCTCAGGGTTGTGAGTTCAAGCCCCACATTGGATATAGAGATTACTTAAAAATAAAATCTTAAAGAAAGTATTTAGTTTTATTCTTGATAGTTCCCAAAATCAGTTAACTAGAAAGGGAACACTGAGAGCAATGAACAATGGTAATTGATCAAAAGGATTATGGGTACAAGTAAATAAGACAAGAAAGTAACTAAATAGCTATAAGCTAATTCTATATTTTTCAACATTTAAGAAAAAAAAACCTCATCTTTCTGGTGACTTGTAAGCTTCTTTCATTGAATCAAGGGTGAAGAGGAAAGAAGAAATTCTAAAATATTAATCATATAATTAGACTGCAATATTTAGTTATTATTAGACTTTTTATCTATTAAGATTGAGAAACAGAAAGGTTTAGAAGACTATAGTAATAATAGCATAGGTTTACTTATTTATTCTAAATTCTGAAATATTTAAAAATATTTCTAAATGCTGTTTGTTGAGTTTGTAAACTCACATCAAATTTCAGATACTTGCAAACATTTGTAAAACATCTCTGAGAAATCTCTCCCCTCAGCTTGCAGAAAAGACCATTTATTTTAATTTTACTTTTTTTAGCACAAAAATACCACCAGTTGTAAAAAGATATTTGCTCCTTCTTAGAAAACAAAAATGTTTATTGAAACAAAAATAAGATAATTTTTAAAAACAGGAATAAAATTCATGTTCTCAATGACTGCAAGTATAATTCAATTTTTAAATTATTTTTATTCTGTGAACATTTTTTATTACCAACATATTACAGAAAAGTTACTAATTGTCTTTGTTCAGTTGTGTGTTTCACATAAAAGTATCTTATTTAATTTCTGTAACAACCCTATTGATAGGAAGCAATATCTTCATTTTATAGAGAATTACAGGTAGTAGTTAATTTTATTAACCATGTACATATCATCTGATTTCAAAATCCTTGCTTTTGTCTCACTTAACCCTTATTCTATATTACAAAATAAACAAATGAATACACAGTGCTCTGAAAATTTCAGTTTCCTTAGAATACTTGTTAGTTTTATTGCAACTTTTTACTGAGTGGAATTCCATTTGTGACTGTTTCTTCTTTTTCTACAAATTGTGTCACTTTGTCTTTAAATACACTCAATACATTCCGATTTACCCATTAAAAGTCACATACATTACTTTTAAAGACAAAATTCATGTGTATGCTTAAGCCTAAGAGAAAATCTAAGGAAATATATATGTTAGTAAGTCATTTTATTATGTCAGATGTTTTGGTTATTAGGATTTTTAAAAATCCATATACTCTGCCTGCTCCATTTTTAGGTACAATTACAAATTAAATTTTATTCCTGTGTACTTTGATAGATACATTAAAGTGTCTTTCTTCCTGGATTTTTTTTTGTATGAATAATGATGAATACAAACCACAAACTAAATGAGATTATTATAACTAAATTAGGTGTACAAAACATCCAATGGTAAACCTTAATTTCTCTTACCAACATGCTTTTACTACTACCTTGGTGAACTTGTTTTTAATCAGAGCATATCAATGACATTTGCAAAGAAGTACCATTATTTTAACTGGAGCCATGAGCCTACCTACAGTAATGGCATCCTGTCCAGTTCTGATCCCAAACTCAATCTATTAAACCCCTGAAAGTTTGCTTGTTAATTATTGCCAAGTAAAATTTTCATTTGCTCCGAAATTGCATGGTGAATATAGTTATTACAATTAAGTTTATATTAGAAATTGGCACTAGAGGGAGCTAAGTAATTGTATCATTTATGTGTTTAGGGGAAATTGAACATTCATTTAAAAACTTGTATTTTTTTTTTCAGAACCTGCTGATTTTACAAATATGGCAGCTATGCCTCAGCAAATTATAAGCAATAATGAATTAGTTAATTTTCTTCAGTGAAAACTGCTATGGTAAGATTATTAAATTACTGTATTTCTACTTACTGAAAGTAGCTACCAGTCAGTAAATTAGGATTTCTAGGACTCTTTGGGGAAAGGGATTATTACTATTATCCATGTTTATCATTATTTTGGCCCTAACAGAATTAAAATGCTCATAGTACCATGTTAAAATACAATATTTTGTTCCCAAATTTATGGTTTGATAAGAAAATGGCTTTATTGAATAGGATCTCAGTGTTTTTTCTCAGATGAGAAAACAATTTTACTCTTATGATACAGTCTAGGAATTTAGTTGGTTCGATTACTTTGAAGGGCTGGTTCTGTTTAAGAACAGCGTTCTTCCCCAATGAGCACAGCCTATGGTGAGTTGGTAACATTGTGCCATATCCTGCTTTTATACTTATCTCTGCAATTCATAAAAGTCTGTTTAGGTGTGCAGAGGTAAAAGCTGCAGGATGCTTTTATTTACATGAACTAAAGAGCTAAAAAACAAATATTTAATCCCATGTATTTTCACGTTGACTCCCTGAAAACACATTTGAAAACAGCTTGTATTAAGTCAATATTGTGGGGAGAAAATGGGACGTTTTATCCTCCCCGTCATATTACTTAGGTGGTCACGGCCAAAAAGGCACACATTTTACACATCCTTATGTGAGTTTGTCCTCTTACAGACAATGCATATGGGAATTTGTTCTTTTTTTCACAGGTCTTATGAAGGAAAAATATGGTTTAGATGTTAAAAAAAAAAAAGGTTTCGTTCACATACGATTCTACTTTGAAAATACAATGATGTTGAAAATAGTGATGTAAAACTCCTGATTTTTTTTTATGGTGAAATCCTTTTAGCTAATATTTTATTATAGATTTGAATTGATACACCAGTGTGCAAAGTGAAGTTTCTAGCTTTTTTTCTAGTGGATCAAATGAGGAAACCCTCTGCCTTTAACTACCTCTGCACAGGTTTAGCTTTAATATAAACGTGAATTTTAGAGAAAATAAATGTAAAAAGTAGAAAAAAATTATAGCTGGGCTATACATTATGTGATAAACCACAACTCTGATTTCTTTCTGTTTGCTTCACTTATTTCCTTTATGAAAATGAAGCATTGCTTAACTTTGTTTTATTTTTATGATTTGAATTATTAGCGTATTATCTATCTCAAAGGAATATCATAATTGAGGTTAGCCTTATAAGAGAGGTTAGCAAGTAGCATTTTTTTTTTATTTTTTTTTTTAACGTTTATTTATTTTTGAGACAGAGAGAGACAGAGCATGAACAGGGGAGGGGCAGAGAGAGAGGGAAACACGGAATCCGAAACAGGCTCCAGGCTCTGAGCTGTCAGCACAGAGCCCGACGCGGACCGTGAGATCATGACCTGAGCCGAAGTCGGACGCTTAACTGACCAAGCCACCCAGGCGCCCCAGAAAGTAGCATTTTAAAGACAGGATTTGGGGGGCACCTGGTGGCTTAGTCAGTTGAGCATCTGATTCTTGATTTCAGCTCAGGTCATAAACTCAGGGTTGTGAAGTTGACTCCTGAGTCAGGCTCCATGCTGAACGTGGAGCCTGCCTGGGATTCTCTTTCTCCGTTTCTCTCTCTGCTGTTCCCCTGCTTGCGCTCCTTCACTCTCTCTGTCAAAAAACAAAAAACAAAACAAAACAAAAACAGTATTTTGGAGAAGAAGGAAGGCTTGTATATGGAATACCTAGGACATCTTTTAGATCTCTAAATTAGTGTTTAAAAAACTGTAATGTACATGCTGATCACCTGAGGCTTCTTAAAATGAAGATTCCATTTCAGAAGATCTGGGTTCTTCATTTTTAACGAGTTCCCTGTTATCATCTGTGGACCGCACTCAGAATAGCAATAGTCTTCACTTTCCTTAATCCTGATATGTGTTGCTCTGGCTTGAAATGAGAATTTAGAGCAAAGGAAAGTTGGAATCTAGAACCAAATGATGGCCCTGATACAGTAAACCTGAGATGCCAATTATAGTTGCTCTTGCCCTTTGTGAGCATGTTAGATGTGCAACACTGACAACATACAAGAACAGTGAGTGTGCAGGCACAGGGCCATCTGCAAATTTACACTGTGTAGCTGTAAAATTCCTTTGATTCCACAATATGTAGAAGATACCATAATGTTATCTTTTAAGAATTTCAATAACTTTAAAATCCTTCTTATGAGTAGATAAATCCATTTCACATGGAGGTGTGGGAGATCTCAGGAAACAGTCTGGAGTAGCAAACAGAACTGTTTGCTTTGGAAACAAATTTATCTGGATTCATATTCCAGCTCTGCCACTCATTAGCTATGGAGTTTTAACAACTTTATTTAGCATTGTTTCTTATTGGTAAAATGGAGCTACATACCTACTTTCTAGGTTTGTTATTTTCTTAAATTTTATAATTTCTGGTTTCTTGGCTTTGATCATTGAACATCTAGAGTGTTTTATTTAGTATCAGGAATTTAGCATCAGGAAATGCTCTCGTGTGTAAAGGCCATCAGTACTACAACCATTATCAGCAAAATAGGATGTTGGGCCACCAGTAGTGGAGTGTAGATGAAATGCCTAATTTATGAGATGGAACGATGAGGGAGGAAGGTAGAAAGGAAGATTGGATCAGGTAAGGCAAGGTCTCAGAACTATGCTAGGGATTTGGCATTTATTCTGTAAGGAATGATAAACCATTAGAAGACTGTGAACTGAGGAGTGGTGGGAACAAAATAGTATTTCTTTTTTTATTGGAGAATGCTTTAGATGGGGATCAGGATAAGGTATTTCTTCTGTAATCCAGGTTAAGAGAGTGTAGGGATATCAGTCAAAATACTGGAAATAAAGAGATATATTTATTTAATAATTATTTGGGAGTCAAATACATAAGGATTTGTAGCCTTGAGTTACGATGCTTAAAGTCATTAAAACCCCTAACTCAACAGACTTCAGGAAATTTACTATTTCACAAAATGAGAAGTGCAACAGACAGTCATGTTAGCTTTTCTGTGGATTGTTTTGATACGATTTACAGATTGCTGCACATCCAGACAATCTCCAGAGACAGAATAAGGACTATCTCTTCCTTGTGTCTCTTTTCTAAAGTAAGAGGACTTTTCCTAGAAACTCCCAGCCAATTTTCCTAGGTCTTGCTTAGCGTTGTATCCCAAGCATAGTCATAAACCAATCTGGCAAGGGGAAGAGACAACTAGGAATGACTGAGACTATAAGGACTCTTTTCCTAACATGGGGAATAGAGGTGGCTTTTCCTGTAGTACAAGACTATTTGCAGAAGAGTGGATTGCTCTGTTAGGAAGGCTATGTTTGGTGTAGTGGGGGAGTGTGTGTGTGTGTGTGTGTGTGTGTGTGTGTGTGTGTGTGTCTGCTTTTGAAAGAGCAAAGTTACACTTACTAATAATTGATTATTTGTAAATAAATATTTAATGTCTCTCTCTAGAGTACACTATTAATATCATGAGATCTGGGATATATATATATACACACACACACACACACACACACATACACACATACATATATATATATATATATATATATATACACACACACGTATATGTATATATATTTTTTAATTCATTATTGTATCCCTATCACCTTGAATAGTATCAGACACACTGGTGATTTTCAAGAAGATATTTTCTGGTAAACTACTTTTGAAAGTCGTATGGCATTCTTCTATATACCTAATAGATTTATTTACCCTCTAGTAACATTTCTCTAACCCACTAAACTCTAGTCACACCAAGCTTTATATACTCCTTTAGTCAAGCCCACGTTTTTCCAGAACTGAGCAAGTGTTCTTCTCAAGCCTAGTTTCTCCTTTAGTTTTCTGTTCATATATTACCTCCTCAGAGAGTCCTTTTCTGGTTATCTTGTCTGAATTATTTTCCCACCATGAATTTTTTGTTATTTTATTTCAGCATCTTGGATATTGTCCTCAAATACTAATTTTAATAACTTTTAAATAGAAATAGTATATGTAGGTCTAGATATCTATGGCTTTTCAATATCTAGTTTCAATTTTTTTGTACCAGTATACCTAGGCATGGGACAAGTTTGTACTCTATCAATATTTGCTGCATGAACAATCATGGCTGAGGTCCTTGTTTCCATTATAGGTTGACTAGGGGAATCCTCTTAACTAATCTAGATATTTTAGAAAAGTGTTTTTTTTTTCCAACTGAGAATAATTAATTTGAATAGTTGTACAGTGTGATATTGAAGGAGAATTAAGGATGACTACTAAAGTTTTAAAATTTAGAGTCTGTGGGGCACCTAGGTGACTCATTCAGTAGGGTCCGACTCTTGATTTCGGCTCAGATCATGATCTCTCAGTTCATGGGATCAAGCCCTGTGTCAGGCTCCACAGTAATAGTGTCGGACTTGCTTGGGATTCTCTCTCCGTGTCTCTGTCCCTCCCCCGCTCACACTTTGTTTCTCTCCCTCAAAATAAATAAATAAACATTAAAAAATAAAAATGTAAGTCTGTACCACAGGGGAGAGAAAATGATAATAGAAGTAGCAATATGGAAAATATAATCTATCCTGTTATATAATCATCTGCTTTTCAAAATATTTTACATGTATTTTATATATTTTTATATGCTTTATATATATTTTAGGTTATTTGAGTAAAACTAGGTAATGTGCTTTTCCACCCAAAGTATCTTCTCAGTATTATACTATATTTAGTATTTATTTATTTATTTATTTATTTAGCTACTTGAGTTTCTCAAAATTTTAATTCTATAAGCTTCATGAGGAGTTACCATAACATATGTTTTAAGTTATGTTGAAAAGAAGTAGAGAATCTTAGATCTTGAATTTGGTGATATTGTAATGAGAATGTACAGGTGTTAAAGAGTGATTTTCAAGAGGCTAAAAAGCATGACTTGTGCAAATATAGAAATAACATGTAGCAAAGACTTTATTCAACCCATTATTTCAGGTTTTAACCAGTAAAATGTTGAAACCAGTTCAAAAACTATTTGAGATTTGCAGATTATATATCAAGCTAGTTAATGTCTTCAAGGGAATTATACTTTTGGGGTTTTCTGTTCTACCAGGTAGCAATTATTTGCAACTCTTCTGAATAACAATCTACAAATTAATTCTACCCCTGTGGAATTATAAAATAGGCAATCAACAGAAAATCAAGCTCGGGGTGCCTGGGTGGCTCAGTCAGTTAAGCATCTGACTTCAGCTCAGGTAATGATCTCACGGTCCATGGGTTCAAGCCCTGTGTTGGGCTGTGTGCTGACAGCTCAGAGCCTGGAGCTGGCTTCTGATTCTGTGCCTCCCCCTCTGTCTGCCTCTCTCTCTCTCTCTCTCTCTCTCTCTCTCTGTCTCTCACTCATTCAAAAATAAAAAAAAAAAGAAAGAAAAAGAAAATCAAGCTCAGTATTGAATTTTTGAGCACCAAAAGAGCACATCGTGTGTGTGTGTGTGTGTGTGTGTGTGAGAGAGAGAGAGAGAGAGAGAGAAAGAAAGATGACAGTAATGATTCTTTGCTGCTAACACTACCACCAAACCACTATAGTATGTCCTGCAATTTAGATCTTTGAAAGTTAATCTATTTCTATAACTTAAAAAAAATAAGGTAACCAGACATAATTGACCAAAGCAATTTTTAAAACTTTGGGTGCCAGATGAAATGTGTCTATAGATTCAAACCCTAGGTAACATACATAATGTAAATTTTTCCAAAATAAATCTGAGTGTTTATGAAGAAGTGTCATCAAATCTATCTAGAGGCTCCAGGAACATATCCTGACTTAGTTTTCCTTTAGGATGAAAAAAAAAATTCAAAACTAGAGTCACCTACATTAAAACACTATTGCTGACCCAGTGTCCCTTCTATTGTTATTTCATTCACTGCACTTCATGCAGCTGAACTAGATTGTATCCTTAATGAGAGATTGGTGACACTCTAACAGGGCTACTCAGCATCTATATCATGTAACATATGTCTAGAATAATAGGTGATATTTAGCAAGTTCTTACTGGCAGAGTGACACAATTCTGATACAACATATATCATTTAATCCATACAATGAGAACTTTGAAGTAAACAGTATTTTACAGATAAAATGCAAAGTTCATAGAGATTGAATAACTGGCAGAAGCTCTTATAACCATTAAATGAGGTGGCAATATCTATCCCAATCTAATTGAAACTGCGGTCCTGTCTTCAACCATATTTCTTTTATCCTTAAGATAATTGTTTTCTATGGATACTTTTCCTTCAGGGACCTCTAAGCATCAGTCGGCTATTTTCTCAGCAGCTATATGATTTTTCAATAGGAATTCAGTAATAATAATAACAATATTAATATAGCTTCTACTTATTAAGTATTATTTGTCATCTAATAGTTTTATCTCATGTAATTTTTAACAACAGTTCCCTGTGGTAAGCATTATTATTCTAACCTTATGCTTTGGGAAATTGAAATTCAGATAAACATCCAGAATTGCCCACTACATGGCCAGATCTGACTCCTCTGCCCACATTTACCTCTGTCATGAGAACTGCCCCTGCTGAATATTTAAGAACATCCATTTCTTTTTTTCTTAATTTTTAAATGCTTATTTATTTTTGAGAGAGAGAGAGAGAGAGAGAGAGAGAGAGACAGAGTGTGAGTAGGGAAGGGGCAGAGAGAGAGGGAGACACAGAATCCGAAGTAAGCTTCAGGCTCCGAGCTGTCAGCACAGAGCCCAACGTGGGGCTTGAACTCACGAACCGTGAGTTCATGGCCTGAGCCAAAGTCGTACACTTAACTAACTGAGCTTCCCAGGCACCCCAAGAACATCCATTTCCAAGGTAAACTTCTAGGATGAATTTCAAAAGACTCCCCTTCCCTAGATCCCAGAAGCATTCTTTAATTTTTGTCCCTGTCCTTGGGATGGGACTTAGGGGATTCTTGCTGATTTCTTGACAGTATTCCTGCTCCCCTCATTAAAGTCATCTTCATGGCTGCCTGTTTGGCCAAACCACGTTTGTAGACATGGATGGTACTCTTGGTATAATACAGGAACTAATGTTCTGTCTAACTTTTCTCTATTAGTCTTCTTGTGCTATTGTTTATAGTTATTTTATAGCTCCAATTGAAACTATCATTACTCCTGTATCTCCTGCTATTAAGAAGAACATCTTCTAATGTTGGGTCAGAAAACATTTTTATGTGGGCACTTGGGTGGCTCAGTTGGTTAAGTGCCTGACTCTTGGTTTAGGCTCAGGTCATGATCTCACGGTTTGTGAGTTGGAACCCCATGTTGAGCTCCATGCTGATGGTGTGGACCCTGGTTAGGATTCTCTCTCTCCCTCTCTTGCTGCCCTTCCCATGCTACCTGTCTGTCTGTCTGTATCTCAAAATAAATACATAAACTTAAAAATATAAAAAAAAGAAAACATTTTAATGTGCACCAAAATATGTTATTCAAGTCTGTCTCAGAAGGGTGGTTACATGGATACAGGTGGTACAACAAATACTACCAAGTGTTAAAGGATCTGTATGTTAAAGAATCTATATGAGTCCACACTGCTAAAATATTTCAACTTTCTGTGTAAATACTTTCATAATAAAAAGTCTGGGGAAAAAAATATCTACCTCCTATGAAGTTGCAGCTAATTTGTTTTGTGTTGCCATCCTCTCTCTGATAGACTAGATGTCCATGAGAGCAAGAATCTTTGTCTCTTCTGCTCAGAGATGTGTCCCAATGCCTAAAACAGCAGATGACATATAGTAGCCCCTTAAAAATATTTCCTTAGTGAAAGAGTTTTAAAACTACAGCAAAGACTTATTTGTTGCTTATGGTAAGATGAATTTTTTTTAAAGCTTTGTTCTGGAACACTGCATACTGTGATAAATGCCTCAGGGTGGGGCAGGAGGGGAGAGTAAGGAGTATTAAAAATGTCAAGATCCTTCAAACAGATCTCCTTTCTCTGCTCAAACAGGAATCTGAGGCTCAGTCTTAAAATTTATTATTTTTTTCCCTTCTGGGTTTCCCGTAGGAAGAGTTTACAAAACAGAACCAATTGGGTCCTACCCATCCATAGACAACCAGTGAGTTCAGAAACCTTCACACTCCCCTACCATGTAAGAGAAATCCTCCATACCAGGAGGAACCCCAGGAATATTTGGGTTTCCAATGAGAATGCAAATCTAAGAAAGATAGCTAAATGAAGCAGTTACTTTTTTTCCTCCAAGAAATTATCTCATCCTCAGAGGTAGTAATGTTCCAACATCAGGAAGATTCAGCCTGTAAGTTGGGAATGACTTCTGGAGAATGTGTGACAGAGCAACTGCTCTTCTGGCTCCTCTAAGCCACGCTTCTGACAACCAGCAGAGAGAGAGATAAGAGGTCACAGAAGCCACTTCTGTTCCAGAAGCTGCAAATACATGGGAAGAGAATTCTTGCATGGACATGTGGGAGGGGTGGCAGTATAAGTCTGCCTCTCCTCAATGTTACTTTCTTCAGTCATGTCAGCAATATTCCCAGAAGTGTATGTAGGTGGGGCTCCCTCTGGTACCTTCAATATCACTATTGGTGTCTATGTTGTCTCTTGACTAGACCACAGGCTAGATACATTTTTAAATATATTATGGTGGAAATTTCCAAACACAAATCAGAAGGATTGGCATTAAATAAAAACATCTCATGGAGAAAAATTATTAACCATATAGGCTACTGTGTTAAAGCTATATAACCTCCATTTTATTAAAAATTAAATAAAACCAGTCACCTATTCTTATCATCTCTCTCTTCTGAAAAACTTGTGCCATACTTCTATTTTTGCACTCATTGAATTATTTTCCGTTAATCTGTGAGTTCTAATTTTGGTTGCTCATCACTCACATGAAATCTTTATATAGAAAAAAAGAAAAAAAAACTTCTAGATATACTATGTCAGATATATTCAGATATATATAACCTGAGAAGGTTTATATTTCATAGTCCTCCAGGTAATTCATGTATACCTATTTCAGTGTTGATTCATGAACCAACATTTGAGATCTCTTGTTGCAGAGAATAATGGTCAGATTGAGCATATTTAAAAAAAAAATCTAATCCAGACAAATTAATTTGCTAACTTCATAGGATTTGTGGTCAATCATTAGGCATCTTTATAAGGTTACTTGAAAGTTCATAAAAAAATAAAGCTAATTTTTCAAACTAGTGAAAAATATTCAAAATTCATTTATATTATAATTACAATATTTACAATTACAATATATATAATTACAATTATAATTGATGATATCTCAAAATAAGCCAAACATTAAACAGTCATTTTAAGTATTTCTATTTAATGTGTCTTGAGTGGAAATCCATAGAAGACCCTGTCATTAATTTATCACATAGAATTTGAACACCATCTCTAATTTAGCTCTAAAACTGAATATGTGTATTATGGTTTTGTTCTGTTTGCTATAATCTTGCTATCTAGCAGAATGCTATCTAAAGCATTGCTGTATATAAATATGTATCTTTAACATAGAAAGAGAAGGAAAAACAGTTTCTGTCCCTTTGCTCATGCCAAATTTCAATAGGATAGTGACATTGCAAGATTATTTGATCACTATAACCAGTGGATAGGATCAGTATATTCCAAAGAGCCACCCAGTTCCATGTTGCCCTCTTCTTTTTCTTCCTTCCTTCATGCAGCTGGTTAAGTAAATTGAGCAAGGAACTCTTGTTTGTGTCGTGGGACAATAGGTAAGTCATGACCATCAGACATTGGCCAGGCTAATAATAAAATGAAAATATCTCTATTATTTTGCTATGATTTTTTTTAAAGTATATAGCCCTGACAGCAGCTTCTCTTCAGGAGAATTGATTGGTAAAACAGAATTTAAACTTCTAACATCATCCATCCCAATACTGTAAAATGCCATCTTAAACTTATGTTCCTTCCCAACTTCTTAGATTCAGTAAGAGGTGCTATCTGTCAGATCCACACATTCATGGCACCAGAATCTTGACTATGATAATCAAGAAGTTGATGAACAAGCAGATTAATGTATAAAGTCATGACAGTAGCTATAACATGGAACTCTACTGGGTTGACAAAATGGTATAGTTTAAAAAAATGGACCCTAAACTCTTCAACCCTTCTCTATCTATCTATCTATCTATCTGTCATCTATCCATTCGTTTTTATTGTTATGAATTTCTAACTCCTGCCACTGAAGATCTTTTGATAACTCATCTCAGAAAAGAAGTATGTCAAGGTACAATTTAAATGTACTTTTGTTTCATGCCATTCTATGGAATATGGGCTGCAATGCCTGCTTCTTGTGTTAAGGACCTTATTGATTATTGCAGAAACTGTATTAGATTTGTTTATTCACTTGCTCAAAGAATGATCTTTCATTACTAGGTCTTTAATAGATTGATTTCTATGCTACGTTTGCTTTCTTTTAATATTCTTTGCAAAGTTGTGGCTTCTTCCATTACTAATGAAAGAAAATTGAGGAGAGCTGTTTTGGCTCTCTCTTTCTCTCTGAGGACATATCGCTGTTCTATTTGCTACTGTATTCTCTTTGCCATTTATCAGAATTCTCCTCTGAGCTGTGGAAAGGGAGGACCATTTAAAAATTATTCTTTGGGAAGAATGTACTGCTGTTTGGGCATTGTCAGGACACTCTCCCTATAAAACATTACAAATCTATTGGGCAGGAACTTAAGAGAGCTTATGGATTTTATCACATCCAATGTTGTAAAGGGTAACAGTGCTCAGCAGATGCATATTAATCAATGAATATATGAATGTAGTTACTTGATAGGACACTGGGAATTTTGTTTGCAATATTTGCAATATTTGTCTACAATAATATGTGATTTGATAAGAAAACGTTGATGTCCAAATTGTATATATTTAAAGCAGTGCCTTAATTAAAAAAAAAAAAAAAAGTACCTGAATGACTCAGTTGGTTAAGCATTGGACTCTTGATTTCAGCTCAGGTCATGATCTCAGTCTTGAGATTGAGCCCGGCCCCCCCCCCGCCCCCCGCCGCCCAATCAGTCTCAGGCCTCCATAATGTGCAGTTCAGTTGGTTAACCGTCCAACTTCAGCTCAGGTCATGATCTCTTGGTTCGAGGGTTCAAGCCCCGCTTCGGGCTCTGTGCTATAGCTCAGAACCTGGAGCCTGCTTCAGATTCTGTGTTTCCCTTTCTCTGCCCTTCCCCTACTCACACTCTGTCTCTCAAAAATAAATAAACAAATAAACATTAAAAAAACCTAAAATCAAAACAAAACAAAATTTCACATCCATATTTTGTTTCACAGTTCTAGTAAGTCCTTTGTGTAGCTAGAATTTTAATATGTGTTTCATCCCTTTTGTATAAATTTGACCCTAGGATACTACAGAAAAAAGACTGTTCAAAGTTATTTCTTTACTACCATTATTCATTAATTCATTAAAATATGTTCCACTAAGAATATGTTCCACTAGGCATATGTTCCACTAAGAATCACAAAATGTGAGAATCAGAATAAACTTTACGAGTCCCGTCTACTAATACCACATTTTATATAGAGGATAACTGAGGGTCAGAGAAATGACTTGATTTGTGCAATGTGGCAACTAGTTGGTTACAAAGTTGAGAATAGACTGTATCATAAATGATTTTGATCTTATGATTATCTTATGATACTTAGAATTGGATTATAAATAATTGCTCAAAAATCACTCGTGTTTAATTTTTATTTGGTAGAAATTTGTCATTTACTGCAACATCAATGAAACTTCTGTGAATATGCAGAGTCAAAAGAGAAATAAATCTAATGAATTTTTTTCTTCTGAAGTACAATTGAATATTATATTAAAGAAAGATTACTGTTGTTAGCTAATTTTGCCACTATATAGGGCAAAGAAATCTATAACAACAGATCTTTGAAGCATGAGTGATGTAGAAGAGTTATGGATATTAATTCAGTCTTTCCATGTGGTGTTTAGTGAAATATTAAGCTTTAGATTCTGTGTGGGAGTGTATCTAAATATAGTTGTTATTTTGCATTTTTACTCTGCAGTTTCTCAGACATATTCATGGCAGGGAAGGAAAAAAAAATGTCTGCCATAAAGGCATGATTCCCGATAGGATGCTGAGAGGTCATTTCTTCACAGCCAAAGCACAGTATAGCTAAAATCAAGAATTCTGATTCTGTCTTCCTATCTCTCCCTTCTTGCTCTGCATTCTTCAGGGTGACTTCAAGAGTACATTTTTTCCAGAGATGCTGACTTCCATGAAAAATTCTTGCACAGACTGTAACTAATTAGTTTAACTTCAAATTACAATTGATCCATTTTCTGGCAGTCCTGTCAACAACCTGGGGTGCTGATGAGGTAATGGAGATCAAAAGTTCTAGATTAGAAATTGGAAACTCTTGAGCCAAGTATTCAGACTTGACCCAAGAATATGTTTTTTTGGACAGGCACGCTGTCTTAAAGTTCTAAGTTTTTTAATGTTTTTAGGAATATCTGTGTATTCTTGAGTTTATCATTCCCTATTATCTTTCACAAACCAGCTTCACACATTGATTTTATTTGCCTGCTATAACCGCTGCTTAAATGACCACATCTAGGTAATGTAATATATCATAGAATCATAGAATTTCAGATATGGGAAAAACTTCATCATCCAGATTAAGCTGTTGCTTTTTTAGATAAAGAAATGGATTCAGGGAGGTAAGCTGATTTATAGAAGATGAAACATGAGTAAGAAAAAAAGAGAAAAAAAGAAGCTAATGTTTATAGTGAACCTGAATGCCAGGTAGTGAGCTGGACACTTAAACTCACATCATCACATTTAATTCTGATACTTACAGGTGAAAAAAATGATATTTATGTTCACATAGGGCAAAAAAAATCAGACTTAAAAGTCAAATATTGGTCAGCTTGACCCAAAACACCTAGTCTTCCAAACAGAACCACATATCTATTCCTCTGTCAGTGAACTTTCAACTATATCATATTGCCAATCAATTAGGCAAATGATTTGGGATAAATAATTATGCTTTTCATTTTAGAAATGCTCCCCTCTGAGGGGCACCTGGATGGCTCAGTCAGTTGAGTATCTGGCTCTTGATTTCAGCTCAGGTCATGATCCTGGCGTTGTGGGACTATGGTGCGCTCTGTGCTGAGCTTGAAGCCTTCTTAAGATTCTCTCTCTCTCTCTCTCTCTCTCTCCCTCTGCATCCTCCCTCGCTCAAGCGCACTCTCTCTAAAATACAATAAAATACAATACAATAAAATAAAATAAGCACCAATCTGGTAAACTTGCCACACACTTACCTTGGGCATTTTTGCTTAAAATGTAGAAGAGGCGCCTGGGTGGCTCAGTCGGTCAAGCACCCAACTCTCGGTTTTGGCTCAGGTTTGTGAGTTCAAACCCCGCATCTGCATTGACAGTGTGGAGCCTGCTTGGGATTCTCTGTCTCCCTGTCTCTCTGTCCCTCCCCAACTTACTCTCTGTCTCTCTCAAAATAAACATTTAAAAAAAATGTAGGAACATTCCAGGAAGAATCCCAAACTGAACTGTATCTGATGCCTTGTGTTCTTATCCTGTCTCGAATATGTCATCTAAAAATAACAGAGGTAAAGTGGCAGATGTGGCATTTCTCTGTGTAATTTATCAGTTGGTGGATTCAGTACAAAATCATAAGGCTCCACTATTTGAAGGCTACATAAGACATTCCTCATTGCCTCATCTTCCTGACCACCTTAGCACATCTGCTTCTTGGTGTACGTAAGTACTTGTCGACCTAAGCTAAGTCATCACTAAGTCATACCAGTAACAGTTTATACTTTATACAAGTTTCTCAACATTCATACAGAACCATAACAATTCTGCCATTTTTTTTTTTACCTACACTTCACAGCATTTAATGAGCTGCATCTTTGTGGGTCTATGTATATGAGAAGGTTGTCAGGCAGGATGTGTAGCAAATGATTTATTAAATGTAAAACAAAAATGAAAGCCTACACACCAGCCATACCAGTCACCTTCTTAAATATTGAAATTCCCTTAGAAGATATGTCTAGAACGTTCATCAGAATCACTTATGAGTCATATTTATCAGTTAATACAATGGAGGAAAAACTTATCAGCTGTCAGGTTTTGGAATATATCCAGACAAAAGTGATGCTAGTGGTATTATAGTTGTGAAAGATCTATTAATGGGAGATGAATTAGACATGGAAGCACATACAGGAGGTGTGTTATGCAGATCTCAGGAGATGGATCAACCTGGATCACGAGACTCTGCAAAGAGAAAACAGGTCATTCTGTATCACAGTGCATAAATATGCAAAGAGATTTATTTTTTAAATAAAAAGCCCTGACAAGCTTGTTAGATTAAATATAAAATGAGAACTCTTGCCTGCTACTACTGAACATTCATAAATCCTTTTGCCAATGATAGCCTCACATCTTTTCAGCTACATAGACACTCTGAGAAGAAGGATACTGGTTCACGAGTACGCATAATTATTTTGACATGTCATTTACTTCATGTGCAGAAATCCCCCTTTATCCGCGGAAGATGTCTTCCAAGGTGCCCAGTACATGCCTGAAACTACCATAGTACCTATTTATGCTATGTTTTTCCTATCCATACATACCTATGAGAAAGTTTATTTTATAACTTAGGCAAAGTAAGAGATTAACAATAATAACAGAATGAAATAATTATAACAGTATACTATAATAACAGTTACGTGAGCGTGGTCTCTCAAAATATCTATTGTACTATAGCATTATCTTTATAATAATGTATAAATAATAAGTAATATACAAATTTAAGCAATATATAAAAACAGTACCATATTGTAATATAGTATTATACTCAACCTTCTTCTTATGGTGATGTGAGATGGTAAAATGCCTACGTGATGAGATGAAGTGCAGCACATGACGTAAGCACTGGGATGTAAGGTTAGGTTACTCTTAGCCTTCTGGCAGTGTGTCGGGAGGATCATTTACTTCCAGACCGGGGCTGACCACAGGTAACTGAAACCACAGAAAGTGAAACTGTGGATAAGGGGGACCACTGTGGTGTATATATATTTAAAACTATGCATACATAAAACTTTTGTATACATTGAATTGTGATTTTGCTTCAAGGAGTTCTAGAGTATGTATTTTTGTAGTATAAATGACCACGTGCATATGTGCACGCACACATGCACATGCACGCACACCCCTAACTGATCTAACCTGCTTTGTGAATTGAGACTTTGTAAAAAAATTTTTTAACATTTATTCATCGTTTGAGAGAGAGAGAAGAGAGACAGAGTGTGAGTGGGGGAGAGGCAGAGAGAGAGGGAGACACAGAATCTGAAACAGGCTCCCAGCTCTGAGCTGTTAGCATAGAGCCTGATGTGGAGCTTGAACTCATGAACTGTGAAGTCATGACCTGAGCCAAAGCTGGATGCTTAACGGACTGAGCCACCCAGACACCCCATGATTTGAGACTCTTAATGAGAAGTATTACTGTCAGCCACATGAGTAGGTGAATATGGTTAACTGTGCAGTGCAGCTTTGGCCCATATTACCCTTGTCTTATTCTGGGGTTCATCTGCACTGTGCACTAACAACTGGGCTGGTGTCTTTACCCTTGAGTCTGTTTCAGGCTTGATGCAAGGCTGCTATGTGCCTATGTTCTGTAGAGTAAGAATATAAAGGAGAAACACAGGAGGTAGGCTTGAGGAAAAGTCACATTTACATCTGAGTCGTCTGTCCAGGTGATTTCTGCTTCTGGTAGAACCAGCAAAAAAGGACAATCTGGATAAAGCCCAATTGGTTAGAAAACTGACACTGGTTAAGTGGATGATCAAAAGTGAATGGTAGAAGAGAGAACCTAATAAAAATTTGGAATTTGTAAAGGAGTGGCTTTATAGCTTTTACAGAAGTATCTCCATTCTCTGAGTAGCATGGAAGTAGCTGTTAAAGCCACTGGCCTCCGATAATTTATTTACAGTAGGGTAGGTCATTAGAAAGGTGAAGCATGCCAGGAGATTGAGGATTGCTGATAGGTTTCATCCTGGCTGCCAAGTCTGTTTGATTTGTAGTGGCTGCCTAGAGAGATGTGGATAAAAGGACTTTAAGACCTTATCTAAACCCAACAATTTAGTGTCCTGTGATTGATTAGTGATGTCTACATGGGCACAGAAATGTGAGTTATTGACATCATGTAATGTGTCTTTAATCCTGTACCAGATATCTCTCAATAATTGGGTAGTTAAAAGGGTCCACATCTGACTAACAGAAATTTAGCTTATCATTTGAACACCTTGATTAGCTTTAACGAAATTCCAGAATCCTTGCAACTTTGGCAATTGATTGGTCTGAATAGGTTAAGAGGATAGATAGAGTGGGATTTTCTCATATGTTCTTAAGCATAATTTGGGAATACAGGTTTTGCAGTACTTGAGAGCAGGCTAATATTTTTCTTTAGCCTGTCCAAACAACCCAACTTAAAAATGAGGCACTGGAATTCTGGGTCAGAATTCAGATCAAAACGGAATACTAGCATGATGCAGAGTTCTGTTCTTTAAAGAGAATGTATTGGTTATGAGAACATGACTAGTTCTCTGAACCAGGCTTTGGCACATCGGCACAGATAGTTCCTTCTCAGAATTCCAAAAGGCAAATGAGTGTGACTTGCAAATTGTCAACTGAGGACGCTACTAGGGCAGTGGATGTCTGCAAAGAAGCATCATAGTAGGGGTGAGCCTAACAGGAAGGAAGACAAAACAATAAGCCTTGCCATATTGGGGGTTAACCCTTAGGAATGAACTTTGTGTATGCTTTAAAGAGTAGTGCCAAAGCTTGGATCATCCTGATAATTAGCATATAAGTGAACCATTAAATAAGGAAATTAGGAAGTCTCACCATGGGAATACCTGATAAAATTAGGACAGGAACCTAAAGAGAGTGCTTGGCCCAATCGATTTTCTTATAAATGAAATTATGTAAGTGGAGTTTCAGTGTTTATCCAGAAGTCAGGATTTCCCTCTTTAATTTTTAAAGTTTTCTGGTAAAGGTATCAGATTAAGTGTTAGCAGACATTTATATCATACTATGAATGAGTCTGTGAGAAACTTTCCTAAATACACATTTTGCAAATCACAAGAAAGCTGCTACAGAGAAGCTGGGAAGGATACCAAAGGAATAAGTTAGGCAAAATGAAAGGTGGAAGTAGGGGGATCCATGAAGACATGGACACAGATCTTAGATCAGTGATTTCTTGAACAAAGAAGTTATTGCTGAATGCAGAGAATAGATAAAAGTCCTCAAGAATAATAGAAATGATGGTTGATGAAAATTATTGGCATGATTCTTGATGGGCCTTATTAGGTCTCCCAAAGGCTGCTCTTGGGAAGTGTATAAAAGTAGGGTTACCAGATAGTCCTAGTTTGCCTAAGACTTTCCAGATTTTAGTAATACAGTTCCTTGTTCAGGAATTCCCTCATTCCCAGGCAAATAGGGGTGGTTGGTCACTCTCAGAGATGTAAAATATGGCCCTTTTCTGAGGAGGGGGGAAGTAGTGCTTTCAGAAAATGTTTTAACACCTGAAGATGATCTTTGCTTGAAAAGCATGGCAACAGTAATATGGTCATCCTTTCAGGCATCGGTGAAAAAACCTGGAAAAGAACCTCTGTCCCACTTGTTCCCATCTATTTGAAGGGATGTGTGTGTGTTCACTCACATAGAGGGAAATCTGTTTCCATTTTTTTAAAAATTTTTTTAAATGTTTTTATTCTATTTTGAGAGACAAAGAGAGAGCATGAGCAGGGGAGGAATAGAGAGAGAGGGAGACACAGAATACAAAGCAGGCTCCAGGCTCTGAGCTGTAGCACAGAACCCGATGCGGGACTCGAACCCATGAACTGTGAGATCATGACTTGAGCTGAAGTTGGACACTTAACCGACAGCCACCCAGGCGCCCTCGTTTCCATTCTTCAAGCTGTGAATGGACAACCTTTTGTTTTGGGGTTAGCAGCAACTGAAATTAGTATTTACGGAATCAGCGTACCTCTCTCCCTCAAGGAACATCATGACTGAATTTGATTAGGAACTTGGTGATTTAAAATGTACATCTGATGCATATTAATACACATGTGTTAGGGCTACTGTTTTTTAGGGATAAGAATCATTATTCTTCATTATGCTCATAGTTTTATAAATCTGGAACTGGATTTTTGGATTTGATTATGATTGCAGTTTTAAAACTGGTTTTCATTATAAAAGAATCTCACTGGCCACCTCTATTTGACTTTACCATTTTGTACTTGATAAATTTCTCTTCTGTATCCTGGCTTTGAAATTTCATTAGAAATTTAAATGATAATTCCAATACCCTTACCAGAGAAAATCTCTACCAAATGTTATGTGGTGGAAGAAAATAAATAATAGCACTTAGACTGGAATACATAGGGAATGAAAGAATAATGCCAAAAGTCACTTTAAGTCTTTAGGAAAAGTCATAGTAACCATTTTGTTTTTGAAAATGGTTGAAGTGAATTACTTAGGTAATGAAGTTCTCTAGTATTTGGTGCTTTGAGTTTAATTGGTATCAGTGAATACATATATTGTTTGCAAGATGCTGAAAAACTGGGGATTACACACAAAGAAAAATATATCAAAAATGTAGAGGAACTAATCATAAGCATCATTAATTTACTTGGAGATTTCCCAAGTACTTTCAGTGATCAATTTTTAGCTTTTTTGAGAATGGTTTAGTTATGGCTACTTAGTATATTTAAATGATCAGAAAAGGTTATATTTTAATGTGGATGTGTGCATTTATGTGTGTTTATGACTTCCCTTGTTTTACTTAATAGTGGTGGGCAGATGTATTTTGGTGTGAATATCATGTGCTGTGTTTATTGATATTTAAGCCCTACCACACATTAGTTCAAATCCTTTGTTGTATATATAGATAAAAGAGTAACTTAAAGACCTGTAGTCTTAAAACTATAAAACACTGATGAAATAAATTAAAGGTGACACAAGCAAATGGGAAGATATCCTATGCTCATGGATTGGAAAAACTAATATTGTTAAAAAATTTCCATACTACACAAAGCAATCTACGGATTCAATTCATTCCCTATCAAAATATCCACATTTTTTTCACAGAATAAGAACAAATAATACTAAAATTTGTGTGGAACACAGAAGACCCCAAATAGCCAAAGCAATCTTCGGGAAGAAGAACAAAGCTGGAAGGGCACCTGGTGGCTCATTCGGTTGAGTGAATGACTCTTGATTTCAGCTCAGGTCGTGATCTCACAGTTCATTAGTTGGAGTCCCACATTGGGCTCTGAGCTAATGGCATGGGGCCTGCTTGGGATTCTCTTTCTCTCTCTGTCTCTCTGCCCCTCCCCTACTTGGGTTCTCGATCTCTCTCTCTCTCAAAATAAATAAGCTTAAAAAAGAAAAAGGAGGAGAAGGAGGAGGAGGAGGAGAAGAAAAAAGAAGGAAGGAGAAAGAGAAGGAGAAGAAGAAGAAAGCTGGAGGTATCACAATCCCAGATTTCAAACTGTACTACAAATTTGTAGTAATCACAAGACTATGGTACTAGCACAAAAATAGACACATAGATCAATAGAACACCGTAGAGAGCCTGGAAGTAAACTAATGCCTATTTGGTCAGTTAATCTATAACAAAGGAGGCAAAAATACACAGTAGAGAAAAGACAGTCTTCAATAAATGATGCTGGGAAAACTGGACAGCTACATGCAAAAGAGTGAAACTGGGCCACTTTCTAAAGCCATACACAAAAATAAACTCAAAATAGATTAAAGAACTAAATGTGAGATCTGAAACCATAAAAACACTAGAAGATAAAACAGGCATACTTTCTCTGGCATTGGGTATAGCAATATTTTTCTAGATATGTCTCCCAAGACAAGTGAAACAAACACAAAAAGAAACTATTGGGACTACATACAGATCAGCTTTGGCACAGTGAAGAAAACCATCAAGAAAACAAAAAGGCAACCTACTGAATGGGAGAGGATACTTACAAATAGCCTATAAGAGTTTAATATCCAAAATTGTAAAGAACTTATACAATTGAACAACAACAGCAACAAAATCCAATTTAAAAATGGGCAGAGGACCTGAATAGACATTTTCCCAAAGAAGGCATGCAGATGGCCAGCAAACACATGAAAAGATGCTCAGCATCATTAATCATCAGGGAAATGCAAATCAAAGCTACAATGAGATATCACCTCACACCTGTCTGAATGGCTGAAATCAACACAAGAAACAAATGTAGAGGAAAATGAACCCTCCTACACTGTTGGTATACCTCAGAGATTATTATGTGGGAAGCAGAGGGTAAGGGGCTGAGAGAGGACTGTGTATGTACTTGTCTTATTTCCCTATTTCTATCAAACACTACATTTTATTATCTTAATTACTAATAGTCTACTTAGGACAAAGCTGTGTGGTTAAAAAAGAAAAATCAAATCAATTTAAAGGTTTTGGTGTACAGGATGTATAGGTGTACAGGTTTAAAGGCTTTTGAGTACAGGATATGAGTTCTAATCTCAACTTGACTTTCTACCAACATGGGAGAAAGTCTAATATTCAAAGATATAAATAAAAATGACATATATATGTATTATTAATATATATTATATATATCATATGATATATATATATGGTATATATAGTATATATATATATATATATATATATATATGTGATATATATAGTATATATATACATATAGTATTTGAAACAAATTATTTCCAAGACTTATTGAAAACAGCTTACATTGTTCCTACAGTTTACCTATACTACCTTACCTGTATTTTGAAACATTTTCCCCACTTCTTTCTTCTTTCCCCACTTCAGCCAACTAGACACCCTGCCACTGCCAACATTTTCCAAAATCCCCTCCTCATGTAATTTCTTTCACGTACATATCTTTTAGAGGGGACTGGCATTTTATCTTTCTTCTTTTATATCCATCTTTCAATATCCTGCACATCTAAGATGTAACTTAAATATCATTTCTTCTCTGAAGCTTCTTTGATCACCCCACATGTGATATTTTTTCTCCTCTGAATATCCTGCAGCATTTTGTAGGTCTCTTCTGGCATGTTTTGTCTTTGTTCTATATTATTTGCATATGTGTGGTTTGCTTATCTAACCCCCCAAATTGTAAATTACTTAATGACTTTAAGGTGAGGATTTTAAGCAAGGCTTAATTTTCATAAAAATGTTTTTGATCTGTCTTCTCTGTAAAATTATCAAGATCTGTGAAAAGTTTCCAATTAACTATTTAGGCTGTGGAAGATTCATGGATACTAGCAAAACATATGAGCCACTGGATTCAGACATAACTGACAGTTTACTATTCAAAGTAGTAACAGAAGCTAGACTATTGGAATTTTCTTGTACAAGTTTCCCAATTTCCAGTTTCCACAGGACTGTAAAGAGGACCAGATATAAGATGCACATACACAGTTGGTTGCAATACAAGAGAAGAAGTATGAGCTTAGAGAAATTCATCTTATATACCAAACAGGAAGCATGCCAGCCCATTGCCCCTAAGAGAGCCACTATCTCTACCTTCCAAGGCTATTTACTGTACAAATACTTTGGAGCCAATTTGATGCCTCTGCTCACAAGACATGCTGAATTATGAGAAGTCCAAGGAGAACTGTCTCACTAAGAAATATTCATTCAATGGAGCACTTGGGTGGCTCTGTTGGTTAAACTTCCGACTCTTGATTTTGGCCCAGGTCATGATCTCATGGTTCTTGGGATCAAGCCCCATGCCAGACTGTGCACTGACAGCATGGAGCCTGCTTGGAACTCACTCTCACTCTCTCTCTCTCTCTCTCTCTCTCTCTCTCTCTCTGCCCTTCCCCTGTTCTCTTTATTGCTCTCTCTCAAAATAAATATGTGAACATTAAAAGAAAAAGAAATATTCAGCAAGTATTTTGTGAGCACCATATGCCCTAGTTCTAGGCACCAGAAAATTAGGTACAAGTGAAGCAGTAGACCTTTGTTCCAATGATGTAACTGGAAAAAATATGAAATCCATGAGGGCTTTGGCATATTACAACAGTAGTACAGTGCATCCTTCCAATATAGGAGTGATTTTGGTTTAATTTTGTCCTCTGTATTATATCTTCCTTTGTATTGGTATCGCCCCTCTTAAAATGTAATAAGATGAACAAATCATAGTTTGTCCTCTGCTATTAAAAAGAACATGTCATTAGAAAGTGTCATGCTTAACTACAGTAATCATCTTTAGGAAGTAATTAGTATACATATTACTATACATTCCACTCTAAGTATGCAAATTTGTACCTGGATATTTGATGAATACATTTCACTTTATGTATGAAAAAATGATCCTTATTATTGAATGAACTAATTAGTGACAAAAATTTCGGCAACCAACTCTACATTTTCGTAGAGAGCTGATAACTACCATGACTACTACTGTCAAAATTAAATATTAAAAATAAATTTATTAAAAAGTCTTGCTAATTGTTATTGCATGTTGCCAGATAATATAAAAAAATTATTTTTTACTCTGAATTGTGAACATCATAGCTCCATGTCACAAAGCATCACTAAACATATTATCATCAGAAACATTGATATCTTATTTTCCCATTGATAACTTCCACTTGTAATGGTGAGACATGGAACTTGACTTCAATTTGACCATTTCTGTGATCTCACTTTATTTCATAAATTCTTTTATCTGGCCAATTATTAAATGGCATGTGATTGCATTTCTGGAAAACCATGGTGCTTCCCCAACAGAAGTAGGACATTGCCAAGGTTTCAAAAGGTAAAAAACAGTTATTTTGTTCAGCTTCTACAGAGGCTGTTCTCTGCTCTTTAAAAGTTTTGCAGGAAGTGAATTAATGTAATAGTTTTACAGTCTGTATAGTATAAAATAGACTCAGATTAAGCTAGCAGACTTGTTATTTGACAGTTTATAAAATATTTTAGTATCTTTTTGGCAGTAGCAGTTTGAATGTTGGCAAATGTACACATTGCTTGCAGTTTCAAAACCTTGTAATGAGTATTTTCCACTGTAATAGCAGAGAGCTGAAATTTGGATAAACCACTTAGACTTGTGAACTCTGACATGCATGGTAACAATGTCTTTGTAAAAGAATTTTGTCAAGTATTGGAGCTCCTACTAATAGCACATCCATCTTTCTGCACACCATAAATCTTAAGAAAATTTCTATTACTCTGCAATTTGTCTGGCTTATGCTATTTATTAGCCATTTTATTCTGCTGCTTTAAGAAGTAATGTGATGTTCATTTTATTGCTGGTTCAATAAATTGTTAATTATAATGCAGTGATTGCAGCTGACGTGATTTAAAAGCCACATTAGCACTATAGCATTAAGTTTTAACTATTTTACCCTTCAATTCCCTGTTTATACAACAGTAAAAGGAAAATAGCCTTAGACTAATTTAAAAAATGAAGGTACTTATATCTATTGATCACATGACACATTAGAAACTTTTTTTTAATAAAGGTTACACTTTTGTCTTAAAAAGTGGGGGAAAATGAGTGAACGATACACAATAGAACACTTAAGAGAATGGCATATGACTCCAAGACAGGTAGAACATAAGTGAAGTAACTAGATTATATTTATGAATGTTAATATTAGAGGCGTCTATAAACTGTTAAATAGAAAAGCATATGGGTCATGCTAATTTTGTAAAGGTATTCCTTCTGAAATAAAGAAAAAGTTAATAAGAATACGATAGGTGTGACTTTTGAAGAATATTTAGTTTTATGCTCTAAATGATCAAACACGATCATCATTAACAACCCTATTCTTTTCAGGCTCAGACTAACCTAGATCATTCTTGCTTGCCTAAAATACATGAATTCTAGCCCCATATTGTATTCCCATTGAAATATGTCAACTCACACTCTCTTCAACATGGAAGCTGTGACACTTCCTATACCATACATGTTTGCTGTTAAAAATGTACTGCTCCGTATAATTTCAGAGTGTAAAGTCTGTCTTTTCATGCAAAGTATGGAGTTTGCTCACTGACTTCAGTTCCCGGAAGCCAAGGATTCTGTTCTTGGTTTGTTAGCCCCCCCCCCCCCCCCGTACCCAACTCCCTCAGTATCCTGCAAAATCCCAAGCATTAATATAAACTCTTCAAATAAATATATTGGTTCCAGAACATTTCTCTAAGGCTGTATCTGTACGTTTTAAATGATGTATAATCTATGAGGTACCATTTCTCTTACACTGATGAGTGAGGGGCTAGTGAATATGCCCATTAATGCCAGTAAATTAGATTGGCTTTCTTTTAATTTTGTGATTCAGTTTGCAAAACAGGGAAAGGGACCAGGAGTTGGATGATTTGGGTGTCTTTGTGCCTTTCTCCTAACCCCCTTTTTTCTGGCACAGTATGAATTTGGGCAAATCAGTGGAATTGTTCTAGGATTTGGTTTGAGTATTGTTTTGTTTTATTCATCATCTCCAAGTCGAGAAACTACCATGTGCCAGGCACTCAACTATATACTGGGAGTACAATTGTAGATAACCCTTCTAAAGTTTACCTGCTAATGAGCATAGATATGTAGATACCCAGATGCCTTTGATTTTTTCCCCTGCAATAAAGCATTGATCTAACAATTTATAAATCAGTATCGTGTGCTATCTATAGCACTGGGCTTTCTTCTTTTTTAGTGCTTTGTCTTATTAAAAAATGTATAAAATGGATGTTATCTATATATGCTTATTTAAATGGAGAATTTGGCAATTATAACTATTTCTAGTACTAAAATATTAGAAATCAAAAAAGATTTAAAGCCAATTAGTTTGTAATTTTACTACTTCAGGATAAATTTTACTACTTCAGGATTCAAATTATATAGCTCTTTGGCTGCACTTCCAAAAGTCTGATTCAGTAGCTTGGGTTGAGATCCTGGGATCTGTATTTTCCTAACTCTCCCTGCGTAAAAGCCATTGATCTAGCTCACATCTTCGATCTTACGACACAGAACAACTGAAGCGTAGATCAGGATCTTCTTCATCAATATGGGACAGAACTTTCCCACCCTGGGCCTGGGCACTTGCTGTCCACCCTACTTAGAATGTTCATTTTCCTAGATTGTTCCATGGCTGGCTCTTTCTTTTCCCTCATATCCCAGCTCAAATTTCACCTCCTGGGAGAGACTTCCTTCAAAGGGTTCCCTTTCATTTGCTGCCTTAAAAAAAAAAAATCTGTCCAAAATGACAATTATCTTGTTTAACTCTCATTCTCTCTATGACAATGTAAATTCCATAAAGCAGAATTCTTTGTCCCATTTTTCATTATTATAATCTAATACCTAGCATACTGCTGGAGCATAGCAGGCAGGGGAACATAGGGTGTTGAATGAATGAATGAATGAATGCATGCATGAATGCTTTGTTCAAAGTCAGATAAATTGTATCAAGAGGGATAAGACTCTATATAGGCTTAGTGTTCTCACTACCAGGGCCATGATACCTCCCTTTTGCAATATCCTATTGTCTTTTACAGTGGGATAAGATTTTAAAAGTTCTTTGATTCAAAGTGTTTAATTTTTAGTTCAGTAAAGTGTGCCACAGGCTACAGAGTTGAAAGGTTTTGCCTAAGGGCATGTATAATTGGTGACTTAATTAGGAACAGGAATGCAGGTACTGTATCTGTTGATCCAGTAGTCTCTTTATGTTATAACTTAGCCTGAGTTTTAAATAAATATGTTGTTTTCACTGAATTATTCAGATTTCCCCACTCTTTCTTTACTTTTGAATGTAATAAAATTGCTTTTATCCATAAAGAGGGTTTGTCTAGTAACAGTCTAAGCATTTCTGTGTGTATATGACAGTTGGAAAAAAAAAAAGTGGCTATGATCATAAACTTGTGGGTTTCATATGCATAAGCAATGGGTGCCCATTCCTGTCTTTATTTAAAAGGGGAGACCTCTATAGAGCTCTGGATTGACAAAGTGAAGTGGTGTTTATTTCTCACTAGTGCATTACTCTTTGTGAAGAATTAGTCTATCTGAATATTCTACAAATTCTGTATTATATTAATCTAGATTCAATCTTTCTTTCTTTAGTAAACCATTTTGAGAAGCCAACCACCCATCTAATAATTTGAATTTTCACATTGATTTAGGAAGCCCTCCTTTTTAGGCAGTCTTTTAGTAGTATCTTCAATATAAAATTGATCTTCATTTCTGTTTTGGCATCTTTGCTCAAGCTTTTCTGTGCATATTGGTCAAGTTATAATATTTCCAACTCCTTGTCTGTGTAGCATTGGGAAAAAGAAACAAGAGGTGGAAGAAAATAACTTCCTCTCCATTATCCCTTGCTCACAACTCAAATCGGTGTTTTAAAATGTGTTTATTCATTTGTGGTCCCATTTAACATGACCTAGTATACTCTAGATCATGTAGCTGGCACATTAAGACAAGCTTCCCGGGTTAACGTGTTAAGATTTTGGACATTTGATTCCAAAATTAAAAATAGTACACAGCACAGGCTACAGGAACACTTCAAAATTATTTCTTAGAACATATTTGACTTCCATTAAGACAAAATGTCTTAAATGCTAGAAATCTCCATAGATTCTTCTTTTGTTTCATTAGTCCATTTCAGGATTTTTTGGCCATAGTGGCATATCTCACTGATTTACTCAGATTCTGTATGGGTGAAACCCAAATTTTCATATCTTGAAGAAGCTCCCCAATTGATTCTAGCAAGCTGTAAAAATTGAAAAACCACTAATCTCATTCTTTTAGGACATCATCCTATAGCTTCACCAGATTAGAACCTTTGTTTTTCTCTTACATGTAGAAGTTACATAACAGGGAATCTTTGAGAAATTGTGACTTATGAAAGTCCAAAGTGTTTTGTTTTTTTTATTTTATTTTTATTTTTTTAATTTTTTTTTTTAACGTTTATTTATTTTTGAGACAGAGAGAGACAGAGCATGAACGGGGGAGGGTCACAGAGAGACGGAGACACAGAATCTGAAACAGGCTCCAGGCTCTGAGCTGTCAGTACAGAGCCCGACGCGGGGCTCGAACCCACGAACCGTGAGATCATGACCTGAGCCGAAGTCGGACGCTTAACCGACTGAGCCACCCAGGCGCCCCAAGTCCAAAGTGTTTTAAAACGTCAGAGGATCTGTTTGCCAAGGAATTATACAGAATCTTTTACTCCACAAATAATACTACTTCTGTATGACATGTAGACCTTGATAAAAATATATGCTTCCTGAGATAAGCTTGAAGAACATCATGGGTATTGTTCAGTGAATAGATGTTCTTAAATGGCTATGAACAGGCTTTGCATTATTTTCTCTAGCTTCCCTTAGCCTCACCAATGGTCCTGACTGCAGGGTAGGAGGACAGCTGTGTCTCAGTGCCATGACAGCTAATGTCCTTTACTGCTGTTCACTTGATCTGATTTTCATTTTTTTCCTGAACTTTATTTTTCTGTTTATGATTTCATCTCGTCTTCTAAGTGAGACATGTGTTATTATTTCACTGATCCTGATCTCCAGGTTCCCTCCTCAAGTGTAATACTTAAGCCCTACTTCAAAATTGCTGTACTGTTTCCAGCTACTTAAGATAAAGAACTCATTTGTTCTTATCTAAGCCTCAGAATCCTAAACCTTGGTAGAAACCTCTTGTTACTGTGACCATCGTCATGTTCTGATAAGAACTATGACCACATCTGGGGTACATCAGGAAATATTGATACTGGATCCTTCGTTGGCCTTATATGTTCTCCAGCTGAAGCACTGTTTTTTAGAATGATCATTTCCTCTTGTTTTATAGTTGACTGTATCAGTTGCACTTGCTACCTTAGAAATATTCACCTGCATTAATTTCCATTATTTAATTGGCAGGATTACTTTCTAAGAGAGAGCTTCAAATTTTGGTTATATTGGTAATTACTGTGTATTACCTTGATAACTATTTCTCCTCCTGAACTCTGTCTGTCACCTCTACCCATGCTCAGAACCTAACCAGAACATTTCTTCTGTTTGTTCTTCTTTCACTTTTATGACATTTCAACTGAATGTCTCACAGCAGGTCAACTTCAATGTATTCAACCCTGAAACTTTGATATATAATGTCTTGTCTATGAAGTCTTCCTCGATCTCTACTTCCATAAATAGCACCAATGTTCTCCTAGTTGCTGAAGCCAGAACTGTAGTCATCATTCTTTATTCTTCTCTCACACCTTATATTCAGTCAACCACATAATTATATTTAGTCTCCAAAATGTCTAAATTCCAGGCACTTTTTTTAATTTCAACATCCATACGTTTTCTTTGATATCATCAACTCTTACCTACGAACCCCACTTAATTTCTTGCTCTCTCCAACCTCATAATCTATTCCCTCTTAGGGACAAGAATGCTGTTTTAAGGTAATAAATAAGGTTATATTACTGATGTGGGAAACAAAGGCAGAAGGAAATGGCAAATTAAATTAAATTTCCTTATAACCTGCAGCCATTGACAAATACTTGAGGTAGGGAGAGTATAACATTCCTCCAGGAACTTCCTACTGTCTTAGTGTTAATGCTTTGCTAGAGGGAAAAACAGCCTTAGCTTGACAATAGCTAGGCCTGCAGTATTCTGTGAGTCTTCTTTAGCGTATGAAAATCCTCTTGGAAACTTCCCCTCGACTTTACCTCTCCAAACTCCCAAATCTATATTCAGTCTCTCCTCAAGGGGCAGCTCTTCCTGCCCACTGGTCCTGTTCCAGTATTTTAATAAAAACAACTTTTTGCACCACAGATGTCTCAAGAATTCTTTCTTGGTCATCGGCTCTAGACCCCTACCACCATTCCAAAATTACATCATTACTACGATGCTATGTACAAACTAACCCCTCATTTCATTGCTCACTTTACCTTGAGTCATTCTCCCTGTTTGTACAACAGAATTTTCTCCCACTTCCATTCTGCAAACACATTGGAGTCATTGCCAATTTAGGTCCCTGACAAATGCTATTTCTTCTGCTTGAAATGTTTTTCTTCTTATTTTTTCTATAGGTAGCCATTTTCAATTCTTCAAGATGAATTTGACCACTGTGCATAGAATAGATTGTGGGGTGGAGGGCACATTCTGGGAAGAGAAATGATGGTGTTCTGATTAAGGGTGGTATTAGCAGAGATGAACTGAACACATTTAGAATAGATTCTTTTTTTCTTTACATTTTTTTAGTGTCTATTTTTTTTTTTTTTTTTTTGACAGAGACAGAATATGAGTGGGTTAGGGGCAGAGAGAGAGGGAGACACAGAATCTGAAGCAGGCTCCAGGCTCTGAGCTGTCAGCACAGAGCCTGATGCAGGGCTGGAACTCACAAGCTGTAAGATCATGCTAAATAGGACTGAGCCGAATTAGGACTCTTAGCCAGTTGAGCCACCCAAGCACCTCCAGAATAAATTCTAAAGTTAATAGGATCTGATAAAAATTACATATGTGAGAAGGAAAATTATAAGAATGATTCCTAATTTCTTGGCAAAAGTAGGTGATAACATTCACCGAAAAAGCAAAGTCTAAGGGAAAAGTTTTAGGTCTTGCTAGTGGGAAAGGAGAGGCAGCAAGTATTTGCAAACTCATTGTAAGGAAAATCAGCATTCATTTTGACTTACTGAAGGTGGGAGATGTGGGTGATGGAGAATTCAAGGATGACTTCAGCATCTGGCTTCAGTAAGATGCTGGGTCACAGAGGAAAGTTCTGGGAGTAAGTGATAAATCTACCAGCTCTGGAAACCTGGAACTGAAAAAAGATTAAGATAAGGACCATAGTTTTGAGTTATTAGCTTAGAGGTCATAACTGAAGACAAGGAAATAGGTAGTATTATCTAGAATGTAGAGAAGCTGAGGCTAAAACCTGAAGGGTTGAGTGGAGAACAACTATCAAACAAGTCCTAGAATTTTGACCCAAGAAATACTAGAATAGTGTGTTAAGGATGTGCTGTAAGGGACAGACCAAAAAAAAACAAACAAACAAAAAAAAAAAACTTTTGAGAAGGTAGGCTGTTATTGGAGTGAAGTCTTCCCTAAAGCATTTCTGCCCTAGATAGGTTTTGAGAATTTGCAATACAAAAGATTTGATGAAAGGAATTTCTTTCCTATAATATTAACAGGTAACAATGGTATTTACAGACTGCAGTGTTGACAAGCTTTGTTTCCTTTAAGTGAAAATGCCCTACAAACTCTTATTGGCATCTATATGAAAACAAGGTATTCTGATTCTTAATAGCTGATAAAAATGTTCATTGAAAAATATTGGCTGCTTAAATGAAGGGCCTTAAATAAAAAGACAGTTTTGGAGGTCAGCTCTGTGCTAGATACTGGGCATTGATAATAAATAACTCAAACTTACTGTTCTTCAAGAGTTCATTCTAATGAGGGAGAGGTTAACAGATAGCAACTAAACCAACTACCTAAAAATTATAATGACATTTATAATAATAGTTATAGACAAAGAGCTATCCAAAAAATAGGAGGTAAAAGATGCTTAATTCTGTCTATGGTAGGGAAAAACAAGTCTGGTAGTGGAGGTAATATTCTAGCTGATATTCTATGCATTGGCATATCCTCTACTTTACTTTTGTTTTAAAGTTTTGTTTAACTTCCACAGATATTTCATAAACTTTTAGGGTAGCTGTCTCCTTGAGAATCTGTTAAATCATATGCCCTCTTTTCATAGAAACTGGACACTGCAGCCATTCACAAAATTTCAAATATTTAAGGACTTCCTGGATCAATATGATATTGCAGAAATAAATGGAGACCTTCTGTGTGGTTCTGATTTTTTTAAATGTTTATTTTGGGAGAGAGCATATCCTCATGACCAGGGGTGGGGCAGAGAGAGATGGAGAGAGAAAATCCCAAGCAGACTTTGGGCTGTCAGTGCAGAGCCCGCCTCAGGGCTCAATCTCAGGAACCATTAAAACATGACCTGAGCCAAAATCAAGAGTCTAGACACTTCACTGACTGAGCCACCAGGTGCCTCTAATTTTTTTTTTATTAATTCTAGACTTTAAAGTCTAGAACATTATATAAGAATGATATATAAAGTGTTATAATTTGCAGTATTCTTTTCTCTTCTTGTAGAATCTCATCCCTATTGTTGTAATTTACATATCACTTCAGACTAACATTCTAAAAGGACCACTTTGATTATATCATGACATTCTTCTGTTTTATCCCTATTAATACCTGAAGTCTAAAATTCTACATCTTGCTTTTATAGCTCACCATAATTTCTTTTTTTCCTATAATTCAAAGATTATTAAGTTTTGCTTGCCCCTATTCATTATCACTTTCGTTGTAGTTCGTCAAATGGTTATTAAGCCTGGCATTCTATGCCAGCCATTGTGCTGCTATTGGAAATTAAATAAGAAATAAGCCAGAAACTGTACCTGGGCTCAGAGAATATATTTTCTTTTGAATGATACACAGTATGTTCTTGAGATAAACTTGACAACTTGTTATTCTTCAAATTCCTTGATTCTGCTGTGCTACGTGATACCTGAAATGAGTTCTAACACAGACTCTTCCCATGCCCTTCCTTCCATGATTTCAAATTCTGAGCCTATTCAAATTTCTTCTCAGTGTTTTGGGAAGTCTTTGATTATCCCAGATTGATCAAGGGCTTCTCTTCCTTACATCTTACAGCTTTTTACTCTATTAGTTGTTATTTATACCAGTAATTGTAGGGCAAGTCAATATTCTGTCATTTTCCCAATGCTTATTATAATGTATAATTATAAAATTTTGAAGAGTAAGAGTGGCATTTTATCCTCCTGTGCAGTGACTGTCTTTGGGCATTAAACCAAAATACAAATGAATGACTTTGTGAAATTGGGCCTGTCACAGCTATGCCACGTTTAAAATCGTGATCTATAAAAATTTCTACTAGAAAGTGAGTTCTCTGAGTGGAGATTGCATGACACCCTCTTGCATATTATCCACATAACCTGCTACAGATGCTAAGTATATATTGAGTTAATAAATTAATGAGTAAAGGAACACTTTACTTTTTAAAAGATTATTCTTGACACTGCTAAACTAGATTTTACATGATGTTTCTATGTGAAATATTTTTCTTTTCAGAACTTCTAGTTCCATTCATGACAACTTTTTGGCATTTTTAAAATACTCCTTCCAGGGACACCTGAATAGTTCAGGTCATGATCTTACAGTTCATGGGTTCAAGCCCCATGTTGGGCTCTGTGGTGACAGCTCGGAGCTTGGAGCCTGCTTTGGAATCTGGGTCTCCCTCTCGCTGTGCCCCTCCCCTGTTCCTTGCACTCTGTGTGTGTCTCTCTCTCAAAAATAAATAAACATTAAAAAATAATAAAATACTCCTTTCAAATATTATTTCTTCTTTCTTCTCTTTTTGGTTTATGAGGAGCAGAGGAGTGGAATGGGTAGAAGCTGTCTCTTTCCCAGCTTTAGTTGAAGCCTGAGGCAAAGAACCTCTTGGTCCAGCTGCAGTCCAATCTGGTATCTCTAATATCTGTAATAAAACATTTACCATGAAGTAGACTATTTTATGGAAAATTATTCATGTATCTACCTCCCTGGATCTTTACATTCCCCCTTTCTCTTGTTCTCTGCATTACATAGGATGAGACATGGAATGGGAAGAAAGAATCCAGCTATTTCATTAGAGTGCTAACACGCTTTCTGTAGAAAACGTCTATCATGATAATTTAGGAAAGGATTGCTTTGTTCCCTTGATGTATCCTTCTTGGGCAGGGAGATTGTATGTTTTTCTTTTCCCCTGTCCTCCCCCACCCCCCACTTGCCCTCCATAAGTGGGTAGATTGGCTTTTCTTTTTTTTAATGGGAAATTGGTTTGGAGAAATATCTGGGGATTTTGATGGTTATCAAAATTGCTTCAGTGTGTAAAATGTAGAAGTGGAGTTTTCAAGAATGGACTGTTGTAAGATTTCTGACCTTCCACTTCTCTGTGCTAAAAGGAGAAAGCACAAAACACAAATATCTTGAAAGAGTTACATCCCTGCCAGTCATGTCATTGTTCAGTTGGGATAAAGTAACTTTTCCAAATTTGGAAAATAAAATTGATATTAACTCTAAAAACCTGTGAAGTTTTACTCCAGCCCCTGGTTAAGAAACCCAATTCCTGAAAGAATTGAGCAATATTTTTACTTTTCGTGTGTTCTTTTTTCTTTTAACTTTTTTTAATGTTTATTTATTTTTGAGAGAGAGGGCAGGGGAGAGAAAGGGAGACACAGAATCTGAAGCAAGCTCCAGGCTCTGCCCTGTCAGCACAGAGCCTGACACGGAGCTCGAACCCATGAACCGTGAGATCATGACCTGAGCGGAAGTCAGACTCTTAACTGCCTGAGCCACCCAGGCGCATCTCATGTGTTCCTCTGTCCAAAGAAGAAAACTAGGCAGAGGTGAAGTATTGAGAAGCAAATGAAAGGGAGATTGGTTAAATATAGGTAAAGATAATATATGCCTAAAGATGATGAATAGTGAAACAGGCATCTGTTTATATATGAAAACATGTTAGGAAGGCAGTGTTGGGTAGAAGCTAAGAGTGAAAGTTCTAGAGTCAGAATACCATGGTTCACATTCTGGCTCTACTAGTTGTGGATTATCATGGACAGTTAACCTGTCTGTGCCTCAGTTTCTTATTCGGTGAAAGGCAATACTACTATCTAACTTAAGAGTTTGTATTGAGGATTAAGTGAGAAACTCTACAAAAAGTTCATCAAGGTCAATATGTTGGAAGATCCCAACACAAGATAAAATTAATATTTTATCTTAGGTAGGATATGGAGTGTATAGAATATAATGTGAGTAGTGTTTCCTGGAACTGTGAAATGTGGTGGTCTTAAAAGTACTTAGCACAATGCCTGCATACAGTTTCGAGAAACAGGAGAATAGTTTAAAAGCTGGTAGTAGCAATAAATATTATTCTTACCCATATACTGTGTGCCAGGCAGTACACTAGATGTGAGAGACACAGAGATTAATATGATAGATACACTTCCTGCTTTCATAGAGCTTATAGTTTTGCAGGGAAGACACATAATTTAAAAAACAACAGCATAAAATATGAGATACTCTCCTATAGGAGCTATGAGAGCAATTAAGATAAGTAGGGCATGATATACCTGCTGATAAAATAATGTTACTTCTAATTCTGTATTGCTCTATTCTTTAGATATAATTAAGGCTATAATGAGCAACATTCATAACGATTTTAGAGCCATAGAAATATTTTAGTTCAACCTATTTATTTTACAAAATTAAGGAGATAAAGACCAGAAGTGACTTACCAATACTACACAGTTTGCAGAGATATAACATTGTTCTTTCCATAGCACCTTATAGCAGAAGTAAAACAATTACTTATTTTTTATGGTCAATATTTATAAGCATTTATAATTGGAACATTCACATGCCTTACTTACTTCATATGCCTTTTGTCTTACTGCGTTAAAGGCAAACTGGTAAAGACATTTCCCAACTTTTTAGAAACTAATGAATAAACAAAAAGCAGAATCAAACCTATAAATACAGAGAACAAACTGATGGTTGCCAGAGGGAATGAGGGCTGGGGAATGGGCATTATGGGTAAAGGGCAATGAAAGATACAGGCTTCCAGTTATGGAATGAAGAAGTCACAGGAATAAAAGGCACAGCATAAGGAATAAAGTCAGTAATATTGCAATAGGGTTATATGGTGACAGATGGTTGCTACACTTGGGTGTGCATGGCATAACTTATAGAGAAGTTGAACTGCTATGCTGTACATCTTAAACTAATGTAACTTTGTGTGTCAACTACACTCCAATAAAAAAAAATTATAAAAAAAGATTGTCACATGTTACAAGAAAATGTCAAGCATGGCAATATTCTCATTTGAAAATAAGATAAGCTAAGAAGTATATTTTAAACATATTATAGATGATTTTTCTTCTTTTAAGCCAGAAAAGCAAAATTATAATGAATTCTGATTTTGACATACTTAAAATATTGAAACTCAAAAAGAAAACTATGTATGAGGTAAATTAGTCATGGAATAGACATATGCATAATTGGATTTCGATGAATTAAAAGTTATACCCTAAAATATTATAGCCTTATAAAATTGCCTTGAGGATAAAGTAGATAGAATTGACATATTACTCATAATCAGTAAAACATTAACAAGAATAGGAATTAACATCCTATCTTACTTTACTGTAAGAAGGAGAGTGGAGAGAGAGAAAGAGACAAGGAGGAGGTGGAGGATGAATGATGACTCTCTTTTAACTTTATTTATTTATTTTGAGAGAGAGAGAGCGCGCGCATACAGGAGGGGCACAGAGAGAGGGAGAGAGAGAATCCCAAGCCGGCTCCAAGCCATCAGTGTAGAGCACAGTGCAGGGCTCAAATTCACAAACCACGAGATCATGACCTGAGCTGAATCAAGAGTCGGATGCTTAACCAACTGAGCCACCTAGGTGCCCCAGATAATGATGACTTTATGGAGAACAATCTTTATCCCCAGTAATTTAGGCATATTGTTATGTTCTTATTCTACATTCACTGCATTTTCCACTGCCAACATCACTGTGATTTTATCTAATTCAGTCTTCGTCCGCTCTGTGCTCTGGGAGGAGTCCTCTAGTGGACCTGTGATTTGGGCCACATCTAGCAGAACATGCAGGTCCCTCAGCCACAGTGATTGCTTTGTGGGGGATGGGGACTGGACAAATGCAGATCCAATGTGATGCTCCTGGCAGTGTTTCAGTTGACATATAATGTACTTACAGGGAAATGTACAGGTTTAAGTTTACAGTTCAATGATTTTGACAGTTGCATATACCATTTAATTCACACCTTACCAAAATACAGACTTTTTAAAAAAATTTTTTTTTAAAGTTTCTTTATTTTTGAGATAGAGACAGAGCATGAATGGGGGAGGGTCAGAAAGAGGGAGACACAGAATCCGAAACAGGTTCCAGGCTCTGAGCTCTCAGCACAGAGCCCGACGCGGGGCTCGAACTCACGGACCGCGAGATCATGACCTGAGCCGAAGTCGGCCACCCAACCGACTGAGCCACCCAGGCGCCCCCAGACTTTTTTTTTATTATTATCTGGAAAAATGCCTTTTGTGCTTTTCAGTCAATCCATTCAAGGCCTCAGAGGAGGCAACCAGTTTTCTCATTCCATCCACCATCAAACGTTTTTGCCTTTTTCTAGATCAGCTCTGACAAGTTGCTAGATCATTTAGATTACCACATACAAGTTCACCTATTTCCAAATCATCACATAAATGAAACCATACTGTATGTAGTTTTGTGTCTGGCTTCTTTTACTCAGCAGAAGCTTTCTGAGTTTTATCTATGGTATTATATGTTTTATTAGATTATTCCTTTTTATTTCTGAGTATATATCACAAATTTTTTTATTTCTCATATTAAGAGGCATTTTATGTTGTTTCTTATTTTGGGCTTTTATAAATAAAGCTACTGGTGTGAGCATTTTTTATAATCTCTTTGTGGGCATATGTTTTCCTTTATCTTGGGCAGACACAGAGTAATAGAATTGCTAGGGCAGTGTATGATTTACTTTAAGAGAAAATGACAAATTTTCAAAGAGCTTGTGTCACTTTATGTTCCCCATCCTCATCAACACTTGTTGTTGTCACTTTTTTAAAAAATTTAGCGGGGTGCCTGGGTGGCTTAGTCGGTTAAGCGTCTGACTTTGGCTCAGGTCATGATCTCAGATCCGTGAGTTCGGGCCCCGTGTCGGGCTCTGTGCTGACAGCTCAGAGCCTGGAGCCTGCTTCAGATTCTGTGTCTCCCTCTCTCTCTGACCCTCCCCCGTTCATGCTCTGTCTCTCTCTGTCTCAAAAAATAAATAAACGTTAAAAAAAATTAAAAACAAAATTAGCTATTTCATTGTAAGTGCAATAAAATCTCATTATGGTTTTAATTTGCATATCCCTGGTGTTTAATGATTTTCAGCACTATTTCATGTGCTTATTGGCCAATTATATATAATAAATATATATTGTATATAATAATGTATAATATATAAATAATAATATATGCAATATAATACATATAATAATATATAATACATGATAATATATATAACATAATATGTAATGTATATATAATATATGTATATTCCTTTGTTAAGTGCTGTTCAAGTTTTTGCCTTTATGACAATTCTTCCATATACCCCCTCCCATCTTTTGTTCTGTCATTATACATTTTCCTTCTAGAGATGTTATAAACCTTACAAGGCAGTGTTTTATGTGTTCTCAACAGTCAATTTGCTTTGAAAGAATTTAAGAAACTAAAGACAAAAATATTTGACTTTTAATTTAGGCATATATTTGAGTTTTCATTTCTTTATGTTGTACTTCAATTGGTACTATTTCTCTTATGACTGAATTCTACTTTTAGCGTTTTTTATTGTGCTCATCTGCTGATGACACATAATTTCAGCTTTTGTTGGTCTAGGCAAATATTCTTATGTGAAGTGCTGTCCTATTTTGTTAAATTTAGATATTTAGATTTTTTTTTTCTTTTAGCACTTTGAAGTTGCCATTCTATTATCATCTAACTTATATTGTTTCTGATGGAAAGTCTTTGATTTTCTTATTGTTGTTCCCCTGTAGGTGATGTGTCTCCTTTTTAAGATTTGGGTTTTTGTTTGTTTGTTTTTTTTGTTTTTTGTTTTTATTGATTTTCAAAATTTCAGTATGCTATTCTTTGGTGAATTATTCCTTTTGATTATCCCTGTTGCATTCATTAATATTTTTGGCTCTGTCATTTTACAGTTTTTATCGAATTCAAAACATTTCAACCATTATTCCTTTAAATAATTTTTCCTACTCTAAATAATTTTCCTGCTCTCTCTCTCTTTCTTCTCTCATGTATTTCAGTCACATGGATTTTTAATCTGGTATACATTACTAATTTTTTTTGAATGAGAGAGTTTGCACATGCACACACAAGTGGGAGATGGGCAGAGAGAGAGAGAGAGAGAGAGAAAGAAAGAGAGAGAGAATGTTAAGCAGGCTCTACAACCAGTGTGGAGTCTGATGCAGGGCTAAATCCCATGACCCTGCGAACATGACTGAGCCAAAATCAAGAGTCCAACACTTAACTGACTGGGTACCCAGGTGGCATTGCTAATTTTTTATCAGCCTTTTTCTTTTGTTGTAAGTTTGGATCATTTTTCTTTTTTTTTTTTATCTTGTATTTAAATATACCCATTTTTATTGTACAATCAAACTTGATGTTGAGCTGATCCAGCAACATTTTCATTATAGACATTACAGTGTAAAGTTTTAGAATTTCCATTTTATTTGTTACAGTTTATGTTTCTCCACCGATAATTTGGTATTTTTTATTCTGTTAGTATATAACTTTAAATCGTAGTACATGTTTATAATAACCATTTTAAATTCCTTATACTCTAATTCTGTTATATCTGACTTTTCCAGTTTGATTTGTATTCAGTAATTTCCTTCCTGGTTGTTTGTCATGTTTTCCTGTTTCTTTTTTATGTCTAGTGACTTTTGATTTGAAGTTGAACACTGTGGATCCTGTATTATTCTATGTCTGAATTGTCTTCCTTAATGAAGTACTGAATGTTATCAAGCATATAGTAAATCTACTTGCAGATCAGCTTGATCCTTTTGAGGCTTTTTTTTTTAAATCATAGTTTATCCAGAGTAGCCTTTCTCCTTGGTCTAATTACTCCTCCTTCTAAGATGTGTAATTTCTGGTATCCCTACTGGAGGTCCAGAGTGTGCAGGAAGGTCTCCCTTTAGCTGCTGGAACTACATGTTTCCAAGAGTGTGTGAACTCAAATAGTTATTTAGCTCACAATGCCCTAGCAAGTGTTCATTCTCTATTGGTATTTCTGAAAAGTAGTAGTGATTCTTTGACTGGTCTTATGGAATTTTTCCCTGACTATTCAAGGCTTAATATACAACCAAAGTTGTAAGGGCAGCCTTTTGCCAGTTTCTAGAGTTTCTTTCTTTTAGAGTTCCCTTCTCTGAAGTACACTGTCCCGTAACACCCAGCTACCTCAGAAACCTCAAACTCTGATCTTTTTCTTCTCATCTTATCAATAATGATATGCTCTGTTGCTTTTTCTGTCCTCTCTACCATGGCCCAGAACGTGTCATTATGCAAAAAGCCAGACCAGTTGTGGGGCTTATGCTCATTATTTCCCTTCACTAAGAAATCATAATCCTGCACTGACCCTAATAAAACTCTTGTAAATAATTATTTCATTTGTTTTGTCCAGTTATATAGTTTATGGCAGCAGGACTATCCTTTCATGGCTGAACGTAGAAAATAAAATGGATTCAATGCTAACGGCTCTCTTTGACTATTGGGAAAAAAAGGTATGCTTTCTTTTCCTTCATTCTTTCTTTCTTTTGCTCAGTTTGAACCTGGGATAACATAGGCCTAGAGGTGCCATTATCTATCTTGGTGCCATATCAAGTTTGAGAATGACACAGCATGGAAAAAAAACAGAGCCAAAACATGAAAGGAGTCTATGACCTGATGATTTCATTAAACTCAACTCTATTTGACTTAGATTTATGGTCTAATAAATGGCTGCATGTCTCAAACATATTTTAGTTAGTACTTTTGGTCTGCTTGCAACCCAAAGAATCTTAATACATCTTACAAACGACAGTGTTTTCTACCAGTGCCCTATGTTAAGATTTTATGTTCTGATTAATATCAATTGAGTATGTACCATAGGTCAGGTGTTGTGATAGTAATTAGTGTTATTTATAATTCTAGGCTGCATGGATGATTTGATTTGATTCCGTGTGGTCATTTGTATCATATTCAGCTTTATAATAATAAAAGTGTTATTTAACTAGCAATTAATTAAACTTTATTTTCTAAAATTGATGGTTATAAAACCAAAGAAAACAAAGAATTTGCAATTTAATAGTACTACATATCCGTTTGGTACAATTTAATATACTTCTCTAATCAAATTTAAAATTTTCAATATATCATTTTACCTTAGATTACTAGCATAACCAAAGGAAATGAATTCTTACACTGAGATACAAAAGTCAATAGTTATACCATCTATTATTACTTTATTCATTATGGATAGCTTTAGCTTGATAAGTATGTGTGTGTGTGTGTGTGTGTGTGTGTATATATATATGTGTGTGTGTGTATATAATGCATATATATTACATATAACATATATACCTATATATGCATGTGGGTATGCATATAGTATGTTTAGATAGAATTTCCACATTAGTGTCCAAAAGTTTCTTGTTTAGTGGATAGATAAGAATTGTAAAACAGATATTTCAAGTAGAGAACAATGAGAGTCTAAAAGATCTTTGGTGCAACATGTTCTTGTATAAATGCAGTTTAGAAAGACACACTTAAAAGTATATTTAATATTTAGAATCAATATACCTATAACATGAATCTGGTGTAGAAGTGGGAGTAAGCAATGAAATTTTCATGGTAAATTATGATACTAGGAGAAAATGTAGGAGTGTACTGGGGTTTAAGAATCTTAGTGTGTTCAGAAGCCAAAAAAAAAAAAGAAAAAAAAAAGAAAAAAAAGAAGCCACAGATAAAAAAAAAAAAAAAAGACCAGACTTCACTAGAAATGAAAAATAACGTATTCACTAGAAACATATTCAATACATCTTCTGTGTAAGGCATAAGAGGCAGAAATAGGTTATTGAAATACATATGAATATAAATTGTGTATTAGTTAGAAAGCTACCAAAAATTGTTTATGCAGTGAATACTTCGTTACCCTTCGATTTTCTGTTGCTTGTTTAGTTATTTACTTCTTATAGTTCTTATCTAAGGTGCTTTCTTAGGCACCAACAAAATGACATATGCCAGTATCTGACACTAAATTTTAAAATTGACTTAGTCCTTTTTTTCTCCTTTGAAAATAATTGAGAAAGCTTTGTTACTATAGCATGTTCATTATAGAAAATTCAGGCTTGTGTGAACATAAGATATGTTGAAATGGTCACCTTTTTGTAAGCACCTTATATTTTTTATGCCTACCAGAGAGAGGATAGGATTAGAAAGTTTGGGGGATAATCAGACTTCAAAGAGTGTTATGATTTATGCAGTGGTTTTCTTTAGCAATTGTGAACTCGTGTTTCTTTCCTTTAAAACTAGAAGTCTTTGATTTATCCAGCCAATAAATATTTGAATACCTACTATGTGAGGGATTCTTGTTACCCCTTATGAACCAAGCATCATAGTGTCTTCCCTCATGTAAATTTAGTCTACTGAGAGAGATTGACACTAAAAATATGAACTGATAAAAAATAATTACAACCTATAGAAAGAGCTATGATAAAAAACAGAGTTGACTAGTATTCCATTGTATGTATATGCCACATTTTCTTTATCCATCCATCCTTTGATGGACATTTAAGTGATTTCCATATCTTGTTCTTGTGAATACTGCCATAACAAATGTGGGAGTGCTAATATCTCTTTGAGATTCTGATTTTAATGCTTTTGGGTACCCAGGAGTGGTGTTGTAGGTTTAAATGGTAGTTCTATTTCTAATTTTTTGAGGGACTTCCACACCATTTAGAAAATAAGGAAATCCTTATGTGCAACAACATGGATGAAACTTGAGGACACCATGCTTAGTGAAATGAACCAGTCACAGAAGGACAAATAGTGCATTATTCTATTTTATATGAAGTACTTGAAATAGTCAAACAAATAAAAAACAGTAGAATGGTTGATTCCAGGGACTGGAGGAGGGGGAAAGTGGGAGTTGCTAAACAGTGGGTATAAAGTTTCAGTTATGCAAGATAAATACAATCTAGAGGTCTGCTGTACAATACTGGACCCACAGGTGACAATATTGTATCATACACTTAATTGTCTGTTAAGGGGATAGATGTCATAGTAACTGTTCTTGTCATAATAAAAAAAAAATGTTTAAGTTAAAAAAAATAAGGTGTTTGATAATAAGGTGGTTAGAAACGGCCTGACAAGTAATGTTAAATGAGCTTTAAAAGATAAGAAATTTCATAGAGGGCAAAATTTGGGTTGGGGGTAGAGGGTTCTGGCAGAAGAAATACAATTTGCAAAGGCTTAAGGCAGAAATAACTTAGTTAGCATGTTAATTTTTGTTCCTAAGAAGCTAACCCTGAGAGAGAGTTCATGTGCAAGTGACTTGTTGAGGAAACCTTAAGAGAACCCAGTATGGGAATGACAAGGGCAAGAAAGAGAAAGGGAAGAGCCAAACAAGGGTGGGATTTAAGCCTCAGCCCTAGTCTCAGTCTGACCCTACTGCAGAGCCCTGCAGTATAAATTATAGTTCAGAGTGATTCCTACATGAGGCCATGGAGCTGTTTTCCATTCTCCTATAGTCATCAGTCATTGGTTAGGAACTTGTCCAAGGGATACAAACTCCCAGGCATTTCCAGGGCTTTGCATATGCAGGAAAAGAAACTTCAATAAGTAGCCAAAAACAGTCTTCTAAAAAGAGCCACTATATATAAGAAGTTAGAAGCAATAGTCTAACAGCCTCTGTGCACACAGAAGCCAGAGCGAGTGTGCACAGAAATGCTAAATGGGATTTAAGGGATCTGTTTGGAGCTCCAACAGTATCTGCCACAGCTTGTCAGAGGAAATCTGTAAGGAGGCTAGAGCGACTCTAGCCATAGGCAGAGACAGATGGATGTAAGCCAAAGTGGAAGGTAAATCAGGGCTACCAATGTGGGATTTAGCAGGTGATGGTATAGTGTTGGCATTCTATTATGCAAACAAATGGGTGCCAATACAGAAGAATGACACAAACAGATATATGTTTCAGAAAATATCTGTGATTATTATATAGAGGCTGGTTTAGAAGAACAAGTAAGGGAGCCAGGGTTTTTTAATAATCAGAAAAGAGATGATGGTAACTTGGATTAGAGTGGTTGCAATGAAGAAAAGAAATAAGTCGGGACACTTGATACACATTTAGGAATGGAAAATTATTGGGCGTGGTAACAGATTGAATATAGAATTCAAGTAGAGGGGGGATTGCTATGGGAGGTGTCAGATGTGCAGTAATAATAGGATCTGACAATAGGGAAATCCTCTTTGGCAAAGAGGAAAGTAACCGGATAAATTGACCTTAACCTTAAATCCTGAGAGTCAAACCTTCTCCATTACTTCTGTGACTCCAGGGTACTGAAGAGCACAAATCAATTCTGTCAGGTTTACAAAATCCTAACCATCTGGTTATTTACACAAATGTATATTGATCATTGACTATGTGTCAGATTTATGAATACAAAAATGAATAAAGACAGCCCTTTTCCTCAAACATGTACAGAGCAGACATGTACAACTTAAATTCAAAAAAAAAAATAATTGAGGAAACTTAGGATCAACACATCTTCTCTTAGAATGCACGACCCTTTTATTTCAAAAGTGATAATGTAGGCCAACACACCCAGAGAAATTCAAAATCTAGCATTAACTCCTGAATCTCTCTAGTCACACATCACATACCACAAATGCCTCATTTCGTCCTCCATAACTAAGGACAAGTTTTAATAGAGAATATACAATCCATAAGAACTCACAATTTATGATTTCACAATTTGTGATTGAAGAAATCTTACACACAATTATTGGGTGTCCTCTATGATTAGATATATCCTAGCGGACCCAAAGATACTGGAGATACAAAGTCAAATTAACTACTGACCGTGTGCTTAAGGAACTTGCAGGCTACTTATGACTTCACCCACAGTAGAGGGATTAAGGTATGGTGTGAGGAACTAAGAGGGTAGTCACAAGGTGTGCTGCATTATGGGAGTACTTAACCTTTGAGAATACTGGTGATATCGGTGTGCAGGTGAATTTGAACCAGAGGAAGTTGCTTGATTGGTATTGTACCTTTTTAAGCCTAAAGGATAAAGAAGAGTTTGATGGAAAATAATTCCCTAACTTCCGTCCTCCTCTTTCCTGGACTGAGGAAAGTGGATTTCAGAGCCTCGGGTATCTGCAGTAGAATTGCACGTGCAGTAGAATTAGTGATAGATTGCCCAGGATGGGGTGGGCATGTTGGGCAAGCTGGAGCTGCACAGCAAGAGTATGTGCATTATACTAGGAACATGCAAGGTAAATAGTTTTGATTTTATCAGGGAATGGAGACACTGAAGACTTTTTAAAAAATTTTTTAAATGTTTTATTTATTTATTTTGAGAGACAGAGAGTGAGTGAACAAACATGTAAACAGTGGAGGGGCAGAGAGGGGAGAGAGAGAATCCCAAGCATGCTCTGTGCTGTTAGCACAAAGCCTGATATGGGGCTCGATCCCATGAACTATGAGAACTATGAGCCAAAATCAACAGCCAGACACTCAACTGACTGACCCATCCAGGCCCCCCAACACAATGAAGAATTTTTAAGTAGGGATGTGGAATAATCCCCTTATACTTAAGAACAGTTACTTGAAAAGGTAAGTATAGGGGACTTGAGGGCAGTTAAATAGCTTCTGCAATAGTCAGGGATAAGAAATTAATAAAGCTTGGCCAAGTTCAGTAGCTGAGCAAGTATAGAATTACAGATACACCCATGAGACATTAGGAGATAGTCTATGAAGTATAAGAGTTCTTACATATGAGAGGTGGGGAGTATTGGGGGTACTGAAGAGGTCTCATTTTCAGAATGAAATAACTGGTCTCATTCATCAAAATTTGAGAAGTCACTGAATGAGCTTTTAGACTTTTTGGGCAAAGAAATATCCTGTTTTCGATATGTTGAGTTTTAAAGTCAATGGTTGTGAAAAGGAAAGTAGAAGTACCCTATAGTTTATTGAGTACACCGGGCTGATTTCAGAAAAGAAGAGGTTGGAGAGACATTAGTGAGTAAGTGTAAAGGCCATATGTGAAATTATGAGCCAAAATAAGGCCACGCAGAGAAAGTATGTAAAGATAAGAGAAAAGGGCCTGGAGAAAAGAGCACCGATGTATAAAGAACTGAGAACAATGAAGCTATGGAAAGATTGAATAGAAGGCAGTAAGAGAAAAGCAAAAGACAACGTAGTCATAGGGACCATATGAGGAAAAGTATCCAGATAGAAAGTGTGGACAATCAAGATTAAATATTGCAGGTTAGCTAAGATAAAAAGTAAAGGGTCTGTGCTCTCCCCACCCCCCCAACCCCCATCCCACAGTATGTAGCCCTAGATTACTGAAAAACATGTTTAGAAATTTTCAAGAAAATGGTTAGAGAAAATTGGATTGCAGTGTGTTTGCAAATGCTGTGAAGATAGATGACTCATTTGTTTGGCTCTGAAATACAGTAGATAAAGTGTGACTAGAGTGTATGTAGCATGTTTTCAAGGGAGGTTTCATTTTTTAATATTTTGAAACAAGTTAGAGATATATACTTTTTTTTATACAGATCGAAGGGAACAAGTTACAAAAGAACAGACTCAAGTAGGAAATAGTAGGGATTAGTTGATATGTTATCTAGAATATAGGTGGCAGCCTTACTCCAGGGCTACAACATGACATTCCTGTTCACTGGAATGGGAACAAAAGGAGAGTAAGATGGGATTTGATGTAGAGACATACATATTCAGAACTGATTGGGGGGGGGGGCAGCAATTTAAAAGGTTCTCACCTCATGGCCTCTAAATGATCTGTCCAGAGTTGGATAGCAGTGGTCCTTAGAAAAAGGAGCTTGAGAAAAGCCAAAGTTCTGAACATACACCTATGGAGACTGGGAAAAGAAGCTGAGCAAAGAAAAGCTGAAGGATTTTCAGGCAACTCTGGGGGGTCTCCTGAGTCTGAGACTACCCATATGTAGTGGACAGACCTCCATGGCTATGAGTCATCCCAGTGAGCTAACCCACAGTTAATCCTTCTCTGGTGTGCATGGGGATACTTCCCAATCACATGTATGCCACTACCTTCCCAACTTCCTCTACTTGAAACTTCCTTGTTCAATTCTACCCTGTTAGAAGCAGGTTTGGCTTTCTGTGTCTCCCCAAGTCAAAATAAAGTAACTGAATAAACAATCTGTTAGCAGGTTAATGATACAGGGATAAAAGTGTTACGTGTTCTCCAGTGAGCTGCTGAAGATGATATATTACAAGCTTTCCTCTCTAAACTGTCTATATTTTAAAACACCCCCAAACTAAAACATTAAGGGAAAAGATGCAACGGTTTAGATGGAGATAATCTGTTTTTCATTTTCAGGCTGTGTTAATACCTATTCTCTAGGGAGTTGAGGTTTCTGGTCTGTGTGTAGGAAATGGCAAAAGCAGAGAAGCACAACGCTCCACACTTTGGTGGCCACTCTCCCTTAACAAGTTTAATTGCCTCTTCTGACAGAAAATATTTTGGAAAACCAGCACTTGTTTTCCTTTACAGATCATCATGGCAATTCACAAGTGTACAGTGAGCAAGTTGGCCATGAGCAGCTCTGAAGGACGTACTGGCACCTACATGATGCCAGACATCTGGAGGCAAATTTTCATCTGAAGAGTAGGTGGGGCTGTATATTTTGGAAGCATAATGCTGAACATCTGGATATTTGGAAATCAACTCATTGCCTAGCATTTTACATAGAAATATTTTGTTTTTGGTAGAGACAGTCGCAGGCTCTTTACCCTTAAAAGCAATATAATGATTTATGTTTATGTTTGCTCTATTAAAATTTGAAATTATACAGCACTGACAATGTGAGTTAAATATTTAGATCACTAATTAATGTTAGGTCACTCTCTCAAACTTTAATAGTACATTTCAATCAACTGGAGAAATTGCTCATAAGTGTTCTAATTCAGAGCACCCTAATTCTGCATTTCTAGCAAGCTCCTTGGTGATTGTACTGCTGCTTGTCCTCACTTATGACTCATTCAGTGGCTAGGTTCTAGATCTGCGCTGTCCAATATGGTACCCACTTGTCATCTGTGACTTCTTTAATTTAAATTGTTAGAGTTAAAGATTTAAAGATCAGTTCCTCAGTGCCACTGGCCACTTTTCAAATACTCAGTTGCCAAATATAGACAGTGTAAATATAAACCATTTTCATCACTGCAGAAAGTCCCACTGGGTGGTGGTGTTCTAGATGCATGATTCCATAGCTTTGTGCATTCACAAAGACTTGGAAAAATTATTTGGAGTTTGCTTATAATTAGTCCCATTTAAAATCACGTAAAAACTTCTACAAAAATGGAGTTCCAAGTTGAATACAATACAGCAGATCACAATTTTGGAGTCTAACATTTTATTTTAAAAACATTTTTTTTTTTAGTAGCAATGGACACTGACGTTTGTCTGAATTAGAATATATATTTTAAAATGGTCTAACTGTTGTACTAAACTCCACCAATATATTTAAATATAATATATTCGTCATATAATTCATCATAGTGCAAATGCAGATGCTTCTATCCTGATTTATCTTTTGTACTTTTCCTTTGTTTTGCTTCATTACCACTTTTTATTATCGTTGTTGTTGATGTTGTGTTGCTATTTCTGTTAGGTGCTGTACGCATACTTATTAGTATTGCTCTACTTAGATCCCCAAGCATCAACAGGTCCTTGAATAAATAAACACATAAATAATGCTGCAAATTCATTCAGTAATGAATTAATGAGGTATCTAGATACCATTCATAAAACCAGGTTGCAAGTCCCTGGTCTGATTCATTTCAGCTGTATAGTTTAGTAAATTACAGAGTCTCTTGAAGGCTCAGTTTCTTTGTCTGTGAAGGATAGATGATTCACAAAGATTCAATCAAATAATGAATGTAAAAGTCCCTCTAATACTGAATCAGTGCTGTGCACATGTATTATTATTATTATTACAGAATGATTTTTTTTAATGATCACTTAAAGTAGTGATGCCCAAATACTTTAATGTCAGTATTAGGTTAAAATGTAAAGTTCACTGGGAAGATGATTATCACTAAAATGTTTCATACCATGTAGACCTAGAGGTGCAACAACATAAAATTGAATATGCAACTTGAAAAATAAACCTGGGCGTCAACCTTAAGGTTTTAATTCTCACTTACAAACTCTGGTTCTAGAACCACCTTAATGTAATTAAGAACAGTTGCCAAATAATATAGACAGAAAAGTTTTATGCATACATGCACATATATTCTATTTAATATAATATTAAATAGAGTACTGCAAATATAAACAGTACTCTCAGTTATAAATTCATGAGTGTCAGAGCAATTGACCAATGATATTTTTCCACTAGCTTTATGAAATGCAAATTATATTGCACATACACTAGTGCTTTTCTCTCTCTTCTCTCACTCTGCTTCCACAGTTTATGGTAAAGTTTCAGTGCAGCTTACCTCCTGTGAAGGTTAAGCTTTTCAGATAAGTACTTACTTGCTCTAAATCTTGCCTATGAACATATCCTATTTGGAATTGCAGAACTGCAGAAGTAGATTTCAAGTTTGCATAATGATGCAGAAGATCACAGTTTTGAGATATAGCACAAATTAAATGGTAGCCCAGATCTACTTTTTATATAAGCACACACCAATTATCTCTTAAACAGTTACTCATGAACATTATTATTAAAATAAAGTAGTCCATGTAGGACAATCAGTTGCACTATTCAGACTTCCCTGAAAATTCTTTTCAGTGCCAACTGGAAATTTTGCATTAACCATGAATAAGTTTGAGACATTCTTCATTCTTACATTCAAGTAAGTTTTAGCTAAAATGTTGGAAAACTTCTGCCTAAGAATGTGGTGAACTTTCCTCCCTCCCTTCCCAGTTTTGATTTTTGTTTTGATTTGTTTTTGTGGTATTTGGTTGAGCATTAGGTCTTTACATTGAACACTTAGCATGTCAAGGAAACTAATGATCTAACATTGTAAGAGATTTTAAATAGATCAACCTGCCTATTTCTCATGCCTGCTTGAGAACTTTTTTAGAGCCTTTCCATTCCTTTCCTTCTATGCTTGCCTGGAGATTTGGATCAGATGAGTCTGAACAGAATCCTATCTTATTCTTTGAAACAACACTTGGTAAAAACTGGAATGTCAAGCCCAATATATTTAAAAATTACCAACAGAGAAGATTGTGTAGGTTTTTACAAAATCTGGAATTTACACAATTATATTTAATCTTTGTAAGGCAAATACTCAAGCTAAGCTTCAATGCAAGAAGGTGGATTGGTCATTTTAATCCAAGTAGTTAGTGCATTGAGCTAAAGTCCGAGCTTGAAGGTGGTGACTGCATTGGTCTTATGGAACTTGGCACTTGGGCTAAGAAGCTGGTGATAGATCCAAGTCAAGTAAGATTCACCATTGCCTAGGTAGGAGTTTGAGCTCAGGGATCCTTAAGTAGAATTTGAGACTGAATATAGGTAGGATAGGAACTCTGTATGCAGGAAGAAGAGGTGGATGGGGAGTCTGAAAGCAGGATGATAGAAGATGGGCTTCAAATGAACTGGGCTCCTTTGATGTTGGAAATGACTGGCATTGAGCTGCTAGAGATGGAGAGTGAATTAGCTCTCTTTCCATCCTCTAAACTTATTTTTATTTCCTGGGAAAAATCATCTTTTCAGCAGAGCTCCCCTTGTTTTGATATCCATTCCTTTGAAGCTGCTGTGGTTGGTGTCACACAACTCTGATTCTGAAACCACAGCCACATACACAAGATTTGGGAAGTTGACTCTCAGTACCAATACGTACTATAGGATGGCATTTACATATCAGGTCTTGGCAAACAGTGCTTCTAGCATGTCTATTTGCATCTGAGTCAGTGTGGTGGTCTGTCTTATTTCCCAGAAGTGGAGAAGTGATGGTTAGATACAGACATTTGATTAAGATGAGAGATCGTGCTAAGGGATGGAGGAGTGAAGTCAGCTCACATGGGGCAAGCAAGGCAGAAGAGCTTGTTTCACGAAGGGTAGGCATATTCACTTAGCCCTTAGTGAATTTGTGGTGGTGGATTGAAAAACAAATAGGTACGCAGACAAGTAGGTAGAAAGAAAGAAAGAAAGAAAGAAAGAAAGAAAGAAAGAAAGAAAGAAAGGTCCTAAAGATTGGCATTGGGCTAGTTAGAATTCTTGAGTAAAATTAGAATCACAACAGTCTCATAATGTCAAGTCTCTGAATTTCCAGGAAGCAAGGGTACACATTTGTAGTGCAAGTCTGCTTCCCTGTTCGTTTTGAGGCATAGAAACTGAAGATCCTGCAAGTGATTTTAAATTTTCAGAAATTTGGATTTATAGCAGCTGCAGCATAGTTCCCTGCTTCCTCTTGCTGCTTATACACCCTTAATAAATTGAGTTTTAGTAGTTGAACAGGGTGAGTAAAAATGTAAGGTTAAAAAAAAAACTAGTCAGTATTTTTTCATGTTATCTAATATTAAAATTCTATAAATTCTCAAGAAAAATTATAGCAACTGTAGAAATTTAGGCAGCCACCTATTAATGAAAAATGAAGAACTGAATACAATGTAATATGGTTAATAATTTACACATTTTGAATTAAGGTCTGGCAGAAAAACCTAATGGAATTATATAAATGATGGTTTCATTTATTTTAAATTAAATTATTTTTAGATTTATGTTTTGACATTTTATTGACATTAGGTTTTTAGCCTAGTTGTTGACATTAGTTTTCTTAATACATCCCTCACCTCCCAATAGCAGTGGAGAATTTGTTATTAAGGATACAGTTTGAGGACCATAACCCTTTAAAAGTTATGTAGTCACTTCATCTTGGAAAAACACATTTTGAATGACATCTATGCTCTTTACTTAAGAAACACTTTGGAAAGCAGAAAAAAGAATTATTTAGATACATATGCATTTCTCCATATCCTTCAGTTGTAGTTGTTAATATAGAATTACAGTGATCATGTAATTCATTGTTCAAACTTGGATCCTTTGAGGATGATATAAAATGCATTGCTGGGCAAAAAGTTTCATCTTGGACTGTGTTGGCCAACTAGAACATAGGGGTACCGTCTCCAGAATATTATTTCTGAATACTCATCAACAGACCATATATTTAAGTATTTTACCTTCTTTACTGCTAACTTGTTTCAGCCTGTTTCAGCTTCTGTGTCTCCCTCTATCTGACCCTCCCCTGTTCATGCTCTGTCTCTCCCTGTCTCAAAAATAAATAAAACGTTAAAAAAATTTAAAAAAAAAGTTTGAGTGTATATACTGTTTTAGACCTAAAAAAATTAGCGTGACTGAGATTTGGGACCAAGGAATCTAGATCCCTGTACACTCCCCAGGTGATACTCATGCATACTTAAGTGCTGGCATAAATAGAAGATAGGGGTTTGTACAACCTAAAATGTATCTAAAATACGAATCTGACTCCTTATATCACATAGTCTGTCAAGTTAACAATTTTACTACTTTTATTCCAGTGCACATAGATATGAACAATGAAAATCCAACTAGATGTAATGTAAAATTTTATTTTTTATTTTTATTTTTATTTTTTTTAATTTTTTAACGTTTATTTATTTTTGGGACAGAGAGAGACAGAGCATGAATGGGGGAGGGGCAGAGAGAGAGGGAGACACAGAATTGGAAGCAGGCTCCAGGCTCTGAGCCATCGGCGCAGAGCCCGACGCGGGGCTCGAACTCACGAACCACGAGATCGTGACCTGAGGCGAAGTCGGACGCTCAACCGACTGAGCCACCCAGGCGCCCCAGTAATGTAAAATTTTAAACCATACTGAAATTTTATTTCTGGATGATGACATTAGTAAGCTTTTACCCTTTCTTATCTCACCTAATAGAAGGGGGTAATTGAGTGAGTTCTTGCCACTAGAAAGGATAAACTTGATCCTCCTTACTCTTGCTCTCTCCCTACCTGCATCTGTCCCTTAAGCTAGGTGAGCTAACTCAAAGTCTACCTGCCTACCCTCCCATTAGAAAATTGTAACATCTGGGGAGTCCGGAAGATGGCGGCGTAGGAGGACGCTGGGCTCACCGCGCGTCCTGCCGATCACTTAGATTCCACCTACACCTGCATAAAGAACCCAGAAAACTGCCAGAGGATTAGCAGAACGGAGTCTCCGGAGCCAAGCGCAGACGAGAGGCCCACGGAAGAGGGTAGGAAGGGCTGCGAGGCGGTGCGCGCTCCACGGACTGGCGGGAGGGAGCCGGGGCGGAGGGGCGGCTCGCCGGCCAAGCGGAGCCCCCGAGTCTGGCTGGCAAAAGCGGAGGAGCCGGACGGACTGTGTTCTGACAGCAAGCGCGACTTAGCGTCTGGGAGGTCATAAGTTAACAGCTCTGCTCGGAAAGCGGGAAGGCTGGAGGACAAAGGGAGGGAGAGCTGCTGAGCCCCCGGACTACGGCAGAGCTCAGCTTGGCGGGGAACAAAGGCGCTCGCCAGCGCCATCTCCCCCGCCCATCCCCCAGCCAAAATCCCAAAGGGAACCAGTTCCTGCCAGGGAACTTGCTCGCACAGCGCAAACACCAAACTCTGTGCATCTGCGAGGCCAAACCTCCGGCAGCGGATCTGACTCCCTCCCGCTGCCACAGGGCCCCTCCTGAAGTGGATCACCTAAGGAGAAGCGAGCTAAGCCTGCCCCTCCTGCCCCCGTGCACCTTGCCTACCCACCCCAGCTAATACGCCAGATCCCCAGCACCACAAGCCTGGCAGTGTGCAAGTAGCCCAGACGGGCCACGCCACCCCACAGTGAATCCCGCCCCTAGGAGAGGGGAAGAGAAGGCACACACCAGTCTGACTGTGACCCCAGCGGTGGGCTGGGGGCAGACATCAGGTCGGACTGCGGCCCCGCCCACCAACTCCAGTTATACACCACAGCACAGGGGAAGTGCCCTGCAGGTCCTCACCACTCCAGGGACTATCCAAAATGACCAAACGGAAGAATTCCCCTCAGAAGAATCTCCAGGAAATAACAACAGCTAATGAACTGATCAAAAAGGATTTAAATAATATAACAGAAAGTGAATTTAGAATAATAGTCATAAAATTAATCGCTGGGCTTGAAAACAGTATACAGGACAGCAGAGAATCTCTTGCTACAGAGATCAAGGGACTAAGGACCAGTCACGAGGAGCTGAAAAACGCTTTAAACGAAATGCAAAACTAAATGGAAACCACGACAGCTCGGCTTGAAGAGGCAGAGGAGAGAATAGGCGAACTAGAAGATAAAGTTATGGAGAAAGAGGAAGCTGAAAGAAAGAGAGATAAAAAAATCCAGGAGTATGAGGGGGAAATTAGAGAACTAAGTGATACACTAAAAAGAAATAATATACGCATAATTGGTATCCCAGAGGAGGAAGAGAGAGGGAAAGGTGCTGAAGGGGTACTTGAAGAAATTATAGCTGAGAACTTCCCTGAACTGGGGAAGGAAAAAGGCATTGAAATCCAAGAGGCACAGAGAACTCCCTTCAGACGTAACTTGAACCGATCTTCTGCACGACATATCATAGTGAAACTGGCAAAATACAAGGATAAAGAGAAAATTCTGAAAGCAGCAAGGGATAAACGTGCCCTCACATATAAAGGGAGACCTATAAGACTCGTGACTGATCTCTCCTTTGAAACTTGGCAGGCCAGAAAGGCTTGGCACGATATCTACAGTGTGCTAAACAGAAAAAATATGCAGCCGAGAATCCTTTATCCAGCAAGTCTGTCATTTAGAATAGAAGGAGAGATAAAGGTCTTCCCAAACAAACAAAAACTGAAGGAATTTGTCACCACGAAACCAGCCCTACAAGAGATCCTAAGGGGGATCCTGTGAGACAAAGTACCAGAGACATCACTACAAGCATAAAACATACAGACATCACAATGACTCTAAACCCGTATCTTTCTATAATAACACTGAATGTAAATGGATTAAATGCACCAACTAAAAGACATAGGGTATCAGAATGGATACAAAAACAAGACCCATGTATTTGCTGTCTACAAGAGACTCATTTTAGATCTGAGGACACCTTTAGATTGAGAGTGAGGGGATGGAGAACTATTTATCATGCTCCTGGAAGCCAAAGGAAAGCTGGAGTAGCCATACTTATATCAGACAAACTAGACTTTAAATTAAAGGCTGTAACAAGAGATGAAGAAGGGCATTATATAATAATCACAGGGTCTATCCATCAGGAAGAGCTAACTATTATAAATGTCTATGCGCCGAATACCGGAGCCCCCAGATATATAAAACAATTACTCATAAACATAAGCAACCTTATTGATAAGAATGTGGTCATTGCAGGGGACTTTAACACCCTACTTACAGAAATGGATAGATCATCTAGACACACAGTCAATAAAGAAACAAGGGCCCTGAATGATACATTGGATCAGATGGACTTGACAGATATATTTAGAACTCTGCATCCCAAAGCAACAGAATATACTTTCTTCTCGAGTGCACATGGAACATTCTCCAAGATAGATCATATACTGGGTCACAAAACAGCCCTTCATAAGTTTACAAGAATTGAAATTATACCATGCATACTTTCAGACCACAATGCTATGAAGCTTGAAATCAACCACAGGAAAAAGTCTGGAAAACCCCCAATAGCATGGAGGTTAAAGAACCCCCTACTAACGAATGAGTGGGTCAACCAGGCAATTAGAGAAGAAATTAAAAATATATATGGAAACAAACGAAAATGAAAATACAACAATCCAAATGCTTTGGGACGCAGCGAAGGCAGTCCTGAGAGGAAAATACATTGCAATCCAGGCCTATCTCAAGAAACAAGAAAAATCCCAAATACAAAATCTAACAGCACACCTAAAGGAAATAGAAGCAGAACAACAAAGGCAGCCTAAACCCAGCAGAAGAAGAGAAATAATAAAGATCAGAGCAGAAATAAACAATATAGAATCTAAAAAAACTGTAGAGCAGATCAACGAAACCAAGAGTTGGTTTTTTGAAAAAATAAACAAAATTGACAAACCTCTAGCCAGGCTTCTCAAAAAGAAAAGGGAGATGACCCAAATAGATAAAATCATGAATGAAAATGGAATGATTACAACCAATCCCTCAGAGATACAAACAATTATCAGGGAATACTATGAAAAATTATATGCCAACAAATTGGACAACCTGGAAGAAATGGACAAATTCCTAAACACCCACACTCTTCCAAAACTCAATCAGGAGGAAATAGAAAGCTTGAACAGACCCATAACCAGTGAAGAAATTGAATCGGTTATCAAAAATCTCCCAACAAATAAGAGTCCAGGACCAGATGGCTTCCCAGGGGAGTTCTACCAGACGTTTAAAGCAGAGATAATACCTATCCTTCTCAAGCTATTCCAAGAAATAGAAAGGGAAGGAAAACTTCCAGACTCATTCTATGAAGCCAGTATTACTGTAATTCCTAAACCAGACAGAGACCCAGTAAAAAAAGAGAACTACAGGCCAATATCTCTGATGAATATGGATGCAAAAATTCTCAATAAGATACTAGCAAATCGAATTCAACAGCATATAAAAAGAATTATTCACCATGATCAAGTGGGATTCATTCCTGGGATGCAGGGCTGGTTCAACATTCGCAAATCGATCAACGTGATACATCACATTAACAAAAAAAAAGAGAAGAACCATATGATCCTGTCAATCGATGCAGAAAAGGCCTTTGACAAAATCCAGCACCCTTTCTTAATAAAAACCCTTGAGAAAGTCGGGATAGAAGGAACGTACTTAAAGATCATAAAGGCCATTTATGAAAAGCCCTCAGCTAACATCATCCTCAATGGGGAAAAACTGAGAGCTTTTTCCCTGAGATCAGGAACACGACAGGGATGCCCACTCTCACCGCTGTTGTTTAATATAGTGCTGGAAGTTCTAGCATCAGCAATCAGACAACAAAAGGAAATCAAAGGCATCAAAATTGGCAAAGATGAAGTCAAGCTTTCGCTTTTTGCAGATGACATGATATTATACATGGAAAATCCGATAGACTCCACCAAAAGTCTGCTAGAACTGATACATGAATTCAGCAAAGTTGCAGGATACAAAATCAATGTGCAGAAATCAGTTGCATTCTTATACACTAACAATGAAGCAACAGAAAGACAAATGAAGAAACTGATCCCATTCACAATTGCACCAAGAAGCATAAAATACCTAGGAATAAATCTAACCAAAGATGTAAAAGATCTGTATGCTGAAAACTATAGAAAGCTTATGCAGGTAATTGAAGAAGATATAAAGAAATGGAAAGACATTCCCTGCTCATGGATTGGAAGAATAAATATTGTCAAAATGTCAATACTACCCAAAGCTATCTACACATTCAATGCAATCCCAATCAAAATTGCACCAGCATTCTTCTCGAAACTAGAACAAGCAATCCTAAAATTCATATGGAACCACAAAAGGCCCCGAATAGCCAAAGTCATTTTGAAGAAGAAGACCAAAGCAGGAGGCATCACAATCCCAGACTTTAGCCTCTACTACAAAGCTGTCATCATCAAGACAGCATGGTACTGGCATAAAAACAGACACATAGACCAATGGAATAGAATAGAAACCCCAGAACTAGACCCACAAACGTATGGCCAACTCATCTTTGACAAAGCAGGAAAGAACATCCAATGGAAAAAAGACAGTCTCTTTAACAAATGGTGCTGGGAGAACTGGACAGCAACATGCAGAAGGTTGAAACTAGACCACTTTCTCACACCATTCACAAAAATAAACTCAAATTGGATAAAGGACCTGAATGTGAGACAGGAAACCATCAAAACCTTAGAGGAGAAAGCAGGAAAAGACCTCTCTGACCTCAGCCGTAGCAATCTCTTACTCGGCACATCCCCAAAGGCAAGGGAATTAAAAGCAAAAGTGAATTACTGGGACCTTATGAAGATAAAAAGCTTCTGCACAGCAAAGGAAACAACCAACAAAACTAAAAGGCAACCAACGGAATGGGAAAAGATATTTGCAAATGACACATCGGACAAAGGGCTAGTATCCAAAATCTATAAAGAGCTCATCAAACTCCACACCCGAAAAACAAATAACCCAGTGAAGAAATGGGCAGAAAACATGAATAGACACTTCTCTAAAGAAGACATCCGGATGGCCAACAGGCACATGAAAAGATGTTCAACGTCGCTCCTTATCAGGGAAATACAAATCAAAACCACACTCAGATACCACCTCACGCCAGCCAGAGTGGCCAAAATGAAGAAATCAGGGGACTATAGATGCTGGAGAGGATGTGGAGAAACAGGAACCCTCTTGCACTGTTGGTGGGAATGCAAATTGGTGCAGCCGCTCTGGAAAGCGGTGTGGAGGTTCCTCAGAAAATTAAAAATAGACCTACCCTATGACCCAGCAATAGCACTGCTAGGAATTTATCCAAGGGATACAGGAGTACTGATGCATAGGGGCACTTGTACCCCAATGTTTATAGCAGCACTCTCAACAATAGCCAAATTATGGAAAGAGCCTAAATGTCCATCAACTGATGAATGGATAAAGAAATTGTGGTTTATATACACAATGGAATACTACGTGGCAATGAGAAAAAATGAAATATGGCCTTTTGTAGCAACATGGATGGAACTGGAGAGTGTTATGCTAAGTGAAATAAGCCATACAGAGAAAGACAGATACCATATGGTTTCACTCTTATGTGGATCCTGAGAAACATAACAGAAACCCATGGGGGAGGGGAAGGAAAAAAAAAAAAAAAAA
>NW_026057584.1:82760199-82761192 GCF_023721935.1 Panthera uncia
TGGATAAAGGACCTGAATGTGAGACAGGAAACCATCAAAACCTTAGAGGAGAAAGCAGGAAAAGACCTCTCTGACCTCAGCCGTAGCAATCTCTTACTCGACACATCCCCAAAGGCAAGGGAATTAAAAGCAAAAGTGAATTACTGGGACCTTATGAAGATAAAAAGCTTCTGCACAGCAAAGGAAACAACCAACAAAACTAAAAGGCAACCAACGGAATGGGAAAAGATATTTGCAAATGACACATCGGACAAAGGGCTAGTATCCAAAATCTATAAAGAGCTCATCAAACTCCACACCCGAAAAACAAATAACCCAGTGAAGAAATGGGCAGAAAACATGAATAGACACTTCTCTAAAGAAGACATCCGGATGGCCAACAGGCACATGAAAAGATGTTCAACGTCGCTCCTTATCAGGGAAATACAAATCAAAACCACACTCAGATACCACCTCACGCCAGTCAGAGTGGCCAAAATGAAGAAATCAGGGGACTATAGATGCTGGAGAGGATGTGGAGAAACAGGAACCCTCTTGCACTGTTGGTGGGAATGCAAATTGGTGCAGCCGCTCTGGAAAGCGGTGTGGAGGTTCCTCAGAAAATTAAAAATAGACCTACCCTATGACCCAGCAATAGCACTGCTAGGAATTTATCCAAGGGATACAGGAGTACTGATGCATAGGGGCACTTGTACCCCAATGTTTATAGCAGCACTCTCAACAATAGCCAAATTATGGAAAGAGCCTAAATGTCCATCAACTGATGAATGGATAAAGAAATTGTGGTTTATATACACAATGGAATACTACGTGGCAATGAGAAAAAATGAAATATGGCCTTTTGTAGCAACATGGATGGAACTGGAGAGTGTTATGCTAAGTGAAATAAGCCATACAGAGAAAGACAGATACCATATGGTTTCACTCTTATGTGGATCCTGAGAAACATAACAGAAACCCATGGGGGAGGGGAAGGAAAAAAAAAAAAAAAAA
>NW_026057584.1:82761292-82800574 GCF_023721935.1 Panthera uncia
AACTGAGGGTTGATGGGGGGTGGGAGGGAGGGCAGGGTGGGTGATGGGTATTGAGGAGGGCACGTTTTGGGATGAGCACTGGGTGTTGTATGGAAACCAATTTGACAGTAAATTTCATATATTAAAAAATAAAAAAAATTAAAAAAAAAAAAGAAAATTGTAACATCTACTTGATTCACAGCAAATTGCCCAGGATTCCTCTTGAATTTTCTCAATCTGATTTTAAAAAAGGATGTTCCTTTCTGAAATAATAGTGAATGTAAAATATTGATGCCAAAGCATACAGAGAATGTTCAGGATACCAAGTAAGAGTTAACTTGGGGACAGATCAGAAGAAAAGATCAATAACAGGTAATCTATATGTATATCTATCTATCTATCTATCTATCTAGATATTACATATCACCTTCAATGCTTCCACATTTGCCAACTACATCAACAACTATGCTATCCCTTCACAGCATTCTTGTAGGCTCCCTCAGATAACTCTATGAAGAGTGGTGTTATTAGTAGTCTTGAGCACATCAAGGCAAATAGAGAACTATTAAAACTAATCTTGTTCAGTGTAGCCTTTCAGTTTTAGGTATGTGTCTCTTGAGCTGTCCTTTATTACATGTTCTGCTCAGCTCTTTCATTCAAGCCCTTATGGTATAGACACTGTGATACATGCTGACAGAGTTATGAAGAATGATATACTATGGCTATTCCCATGAAGGATCTTACAGTCTGGTGTATGCTGTAAGATTAGATACACAGAAGTATGTTTAGTCTGTTACATACATGAAAACAGCCCCACCTAGAAATATGATAAAGAAAATCAGTATCAAAGAAGTGGTCCAGATAGGATTTTGCATTAGGGCTTCTAAGGAGTGAGAATCCCTTCCAAGAGAGAAGCCTGAAGAAGATCTCAAAGGAGAGAAAGGCAATAAATAGGAGGGTTGAAAGATGGGTAGGATTTAGAGAGATGGGGTGGGATTTAATTAGAGTATATTTAATTTTAATAAGGATTCGATCCAAAGAAAAGAGTTTAAACTTAGTGGAATATCAAGAATTTACCACTAGGAAGTTATTTGACCACTCAGCCTTTCCTATCTCCCCAAAATCTTCCTGGGTGTATGTTTCTTTTACCTGGTTATTGAATGACCCGTACTACCTAGATTTTGAGATCCAGAACTTCTTATGGTGTGTACCCTTTTATGTGTTTCTGCTATGGCAAGTATGGCATCTTCCATGTATTAGGAAAGTATTCATGATCATAATAAATCTATGGTGATCTGTGAAAACATTTCTCAAATGTAAATGTGCATACAAACTGCACAGGGATCTTATAAAACATGCTAACTCTGATAGATGCGGGATGATGGCTACAGGTGTGCATTTCTAGCAAGTTGCCAGGTGAAACAGATGCTGCTAGGCCATAGATCACATTTGGAATAGAAAAGTCCCACACTTATAATTTGAAACACCAGATCTTCATGGTGTTATCCTGTGTTTTTATTCAGGTTTTCACTTATGTGGTTCCCTGTTCTCCAGTTAGCATTTAAATTCATTTGTGAAAGAGCCCCTTCCTGTATTGATGCTCTCATATCAAAAACAAAAAACAAAAAAACCCACTTAGTTGAATGTTAAGCACATGGAAAATTATCATATCCATATAAAACATATCACCAATCAAACACCAAAATAATAATTTCAAAACAGTAAATAAAAACAAGTTTTACAGATCAACTAGTTACCAGACCTCAGTGCCACTTTAAGTTCTGATAGGTTTTTAATTATAACTTGTGTGTTCTAATTCCTGTGTTTTCAAATAATGACCTCTCTTTTTTTGTATTAAGAGAAATCAAATTAGTGATATATCACATTCCTGTATGCACACACAAAATTACTGATTCAAAGTAAATTCACTGTCCATATACAAAGGTTAAAGAGATGATCGTAGGATCCTCATGCAAGGTCTATATACTCTTAGTTTATACTTATGTCTAAGAAGATTGGTTTTGCTCTTCAAGATCACATTCATTTAGACTAATAACCAAAAGAGAGAAGATAATTTTTATCAAATGCATAAATGGCAATGAAAGCTAAAAGCTTTCAATATGATGGGAAAAAGAGATGGGAAAATAAGTTCAGAAAAGCAGGCCTTCAGATCTTTAAAGCTGAACAGTTCAGTGTGATTTTACGTAGAGACAAATGACTCTTCATAGTTCCATAGGCCCTGGGGTCTGCATTTTAATATTCTTAGTTAAATAATTGGTATTAATAGGAACCTAGGGTACCTATATAAAGTTGAAACATATTTAATATTTTTCAGAGAAAATAAGAGATTTATAGTGAAATTCTGTGCCTTAGTGTTCAGCAGTTTAAATTACCATTAAACAGATAAATCTGTTTTATTTTTTGGTATGATTGTAATTTCAAATGCTTATTTTTGTTTTATGCTTAAAAGTTATATTTTCCACTATCCAGAATGTATCATTATGAAAGATAGCATAAGTTTAGTGAAATACTAGTAAGTATTTTTGAAAAGAATTTAAGCAATTTGAATATTTTTTTCTTACCTTGGACTGGTGGTGCCATCTCTGATTTGTTAGATGGGATTTGTTAATAATTACCAAAATATAATATGCTTTACAGATATTACTTTATCATATATACCACCTGGTACATATAGCATGTACAATATAATTTAGTATTTCAATTAAAAAAATGAACTTTAACAAAGCAGAAAATAAATGCAGAATGGCTTGAACGTTCTGTTATTTCAAATTCATCCCAGTAATAAAATTAAATTAAAGTACAATTATTCTAATTTTGCATTTGGCAAGTACATTGTCTCCTAGACCTTTCACTCTTACTCTTCTAAATGTAAAAATCTTGGCTTCTCAAAAATACATAATTTCTGTATTCCATTTAAGCATTTATTTTATAAAGCAAGTTACAACTGTATTTCAAAGAAAATTGAATATTGTAAAACTTTAAGTGTGGGGATAATTAGACAGGTATTTAAGTATAATTTGGGGTTCTAACAGAACTTGGAAACAATATCATGACTTATAGGGAACAGAGATTCTTAAAGAAAATCTTCATGACAACACAGAGTGAAAAGTTCAACTGCTTCTAACATCTTTTCCATATTATCGACTCATTTCTCCTATATGTGTGCTTTGGTTCTTTTCTGTGTGCTGCATATTCTAAGGCCCAGCCCTTCTCCCTGCGGGTGCTCAACATGCATCTGATGATGATACTTAACAGTGATTGCCTTGTGGGGAGAAAACGTTAATTTGTTCTGACGCTCCCAGATTTCAATCTAATGAAATGAAAATGTAGACTGGAGTGGGCTAAGCTCTCTGGTGCTTTTCCTTCTTAGAACTTGGGTAGTTTCCTTTTGCATGATTGAAATCATGCCTATATCATCCCCTTAATGTCTGTAGTACAGTGCTTAATGGCTTCATCAGGATATATCACTTTCTTTGGCACAGAGCTGCCAGTGGAACACAAATCATTTAGAGAGAGAGATCGTTAGAGAAAGATAGGGTGCAGTGGCTGAAGGATCACAGTTAAAAGTCAGGAACATAGAGAAAAACCTAAAGTGTTTGGAAAATTAAGAAAAATTCACAGAAAGCGTATTAAAAGTTTTAAGTTAGAGATGGAAAAAATAGGGAGATCATTATAAGACTACATTGATACCAATTTATAAGTGGCATTACTGACAAAAAAACTGTATTTTACTTGTTTATCTTAATATCTGTTATCACTACTAAAATACAAACTCCACACAGCTGGAGATTTGTGTTTGTCCACTCTATATCTCTAGAAATTGGAACAGTACCTAGATACCAGTAAATGCTATTTGTTCCAAAAAATGAATAAGAGAATCCTAAAATCTGTATAAAGAAAAAAAAAGGCAAAAAATCGTGAAATATAGCAGGATTAACCCATAAAATAAAATTTTATATCCTAAAAGGATGTTTAAATGTTCTTTTTTCCCCAGAGCTGTAGGGAAATTTAATAGACTACTTTTTATTTTTTCCTTAATAGTTTCAATATTTCTATATCCTATTTGATAGTGTACATGTTGTCCTACCTGTTTGTCACATCCTCATGGAATCTTCCCACATTTAAGACAAAATCAAGGTCATAAATAAAAACAACAAGTGTCAACATTTTTAAAATAATGAAAATAAAATTTTCCAGGACATCTTCAAATGCATTTACGGATGTCTGCAGGCCACTTATCTTCTCATAAACAAACTAGATTAATACAGATTCTAATTGAAGGCTTTGGACAGCTGCTTGGTACAAGACAGAGTAGAAGTTGAAGATATACTAGCACAGAGAAAGAGTTTGCATAAAAAAAATAGTAGGGGTACACACTTAACTGATGACCAAATCAGTTAATCCACTTAAAATGCCCACTGCTCTCATACCAACTCCTTACTTCTGAAATCATTGAGCATCTGTTATAGAAGATGTTACTTAAGAGCAGATTGTTGCTAACTTATTCATCCTGTTTTGAGAGTGGTACTTATTGAATAGCCTTTGGGGAGCCAGTGCAAGGGGAGGAATATGGGCTGCAGGAAGGGTAGTTAAGTATTGGAGCTCTGTACCTGCTTGGAATTTTTTTGTTTTACTTAATAAGATGATATTTTAACATTAGGCTTTGCTTGAATACAGTTTTTGAGTTGAAAACCAATGGTGTGTAAGAATTCACAAGAAAAATACTCCTGCCAAGTTTGAGAAGATGTCTTCAGATCAATAAATGCATAACATATATTGATTATTTTGTAAATACTTGGTAAAATGTAATTCTGAGAAATATGTCAGATTTCCTAGGTGTAATAAATTATTTATTAATATAATACAAATTTGTAACTTATTACTAGTTTAAAAATACACAGTGAAAAATAAGTAGGGGTGCCTGGGTGGCTCAGGTCATGATCTCCCAGTTCCTGAGTTGGAGCCCGCTTGGAGTTCTGTGTCTCCTCTCTCTCTGCCCCTTCACCGCCCCTGCTCACACTCTGTCTCTGGCTCTGGCTCTCTTTCTCTCAAAAATACATAAACATTTTTAAAAAATCAGTAATAACCAGCATCTGGGACATAAAAATCTATATACAATAAGAAGCCATTAGCTCTCTCCATACTATTTCATTTTAATTAAAGTCAACAAACTTTTATTTTGTACTTTTATGTGTCAGCCAAGAGTATACCACGTGATTCATTCATTCACTTAATAAATCAGTATGATTATCTTTCTTTTTTTTTTCAATATGTGAAATTTATTGTCAAATTGGTTTCCATACAACACCCAGTGCTCATCCCAAAAGGTGCCCTCCTCAATACCCATCACCCACCCTGCCCTCCCTCCCACCCCCCATCAACCCTCAGTTCTCACTTTTTAAGAGTCTCTTATGCTTTGGCTCTCTTCCACTCTAACCTCTTTTTTTTTTTTTTTTTTCTTCCTCTCCCCCATGGGTTTCTGTTACGTTTCTCAGGATCCACCTAAGAGTGAAAACATATGGTATCTGTCTTTCTCTGTATGGCTTATTTCACTTAGCATAACACTCTCCAGTTCCATCCATGTTGCTACAAAGGGCCATATTTCATTCTTTCTCATTGCCACGTAGTACTCCATTGTGTATATAAACCACAATTTCTTTATCCATTCATCAGTTGATGAACATTTAGGCTCTTTCCATAATTTGGCTATTGTTGAGAGTGCTGCTATAAACATTGGGGTACAAGTGCCCCTATGCATCAGTACTCCTGTATCCCTTGGATAAATTCCTAGCAGTGCTATTGCTGGGTCATAGGGTAGGTCTATTTTTAATTTTCTGAGGAACCGCCACACTGTTTTCCAGAGCGGCTGCACCAATTTGCATTCCCACCAACAGTGCAAGAGGGTTCCCGTTTCTCCACATCCTCTCCAACATCTACAGTCTCTTGATTTGTTCATTTTGGCCACTCTGACTGGCGTGAGGTGGTATCTGAGTGTGGTTTTGATTTGTATTTCCCTGATGAGGAGCGACGTTGAGCATCTTTTCATGTGCCTGTTGGCCATGCTGATGTCTTCTTTAGAGAAGTGTCTATTCATGTTTTCTGCCCATTTCTTCACTGGGTTATTTGTTTTTTGGGTGTGAAGTTTGGTGAGGTCTTTATAGATTTTGGATACTAGCCAGTATTATTATCTTTCAAGAGTATAGTTTGCCAAGGTAACTCAAAAGTGAAAAAAGGGGGTGCTCTGTCACTAAGGTGCTGCCCATTTAGTGACAAAATACAGCATATATTATTATATAAACCCATAAACAAATGTATACAGTATGATTAGAAAGGGGCAATGATCTAAATTTGCCACAATTGGTATTAGAGAACAAAGGGAGATAAAAATAATTTCGCTTGTCAGATGTCATAAAGGCTTTCCAAAGTAGAAAAATCTTTAGACTTCAGTTAATCTTGAAAGGATAAATAGGGCTTATCACCTACACAAAAAAGGAACAATATGTTTCATAAAATGGAGAAGCAAATGGTAACCTCATATGTAGTGTATTCATTCTTAAGGTAAAGATGGAAAATAAGCTGTGTTGGGGTCTTCTGTATTCCAGTCGCATTCTGCAAGTTCTGGAGAGACGTTGTTAAGAGAATAAAAATCTGGTGAACAAATTTATGCCGAATAATTTAAAGGGAGTATAATGAGTGCAAAGAGGCCCTAAACTGTGATGATGGCAATTATGATGTGGATGAGGGAGAGGAATAAATAAGTCAGAGAGAAGTTGGAGAAAACCTGGTAATCAAGTAAAGAGAGGAAAAAGAGCAAAGTTTTCTGAAAGGCTTTGCTGAGAAAATGGTGCTGCCAACAATTGAGATACAGAGAGAGGAGAGCAGGTTTGGGAGTGATAATTTGATCATTACTGTTCTTTAAGATAATGATGATTTCCAGTTGTCTTCTGAGATTCAAGGGTGGTGGCTGAGAGTGAGAAACTGAAGATCAGATCACAAGGGAGGAGGTGTGGGGAGAGATGAGATATGTGTGTTCAGGGGACTTTGGCCTTTATTGGTAATGAAGAGTATGAAAAAAATGAGATTTTAGGGGAAAAAAGAATTCATAAAAGACAGGTTTAAGTATAAATTCTAAAGAATACTTCCATTAAAGAAATGGAGATGGGAAAGCATGCAGAGAAGAATATTAAAATGATAAAAAGTATGTGAAGAATAAAGTGAATTTTATTGAGCAGCTAGTATATGGGAATAATCATATTCTCATTTAATCGAAACATCAATCATTCTTCCAGAGAAAAGTTTAATATTCTTATTTTACTCACAAGAAAATAATGGCTCAAAGTGGATCAGCAATTTAGACAACATCATTTAACTAGGAAATGTTGGAATTGATATTAAAACCTGTATCTTCATGACCTCAAAACCCATACTTGTGGTATTCCAAATGAGAAATCAGTTTGACACTCAATAAGCTAAAATTTTTCAAGTATAAGACTTTTGTATCATTCATTTCTGCTCTTGGAAACTATTTGATCTATATATTCTTAAATGAAACAAAAGCAGTGTTGAAAAACATGTTGAACAATTAAACAACAGATGTCTCTAAATACTAAAACAAACACTGACCAAAATATTTGAGTCAGGTGTCAGTTCAGAAACGTTTTTAGATGTATCATTCATTTTTCAGGTGTTGTTTTTCTCATTCATCTCTCTTTAGCTCTGGAAACTTCCAGATATTTCTGCAGATATATCATCAGAACAAATATGAGATTTTATTAGAAACACATTGGGGGAAAAAAAGTAATAGGGCTTGTAAATCTTCCTGAGACTTAATTGTATATTCAAAAGAAATGATACTAGCAACATTACCTAATGGTGTTTAATACATATTTTATAATGTTTTTTGCTTTTATTATAAATGATTAATAAGCGACAATGAATTCTGCCTTGTAATGTCTCCTTCAGGTGTGGCTTACACAGAGTCCTACTTTGTACCTCATCTCTTTTCATAAAGTTATGATGGCTCTGAGTTGCTGACATTCTTATCATAGTTGCTACTAGGTCACTAAGTCACAGGACACTGAATTTTCACTTACATGTCAGTATTCATTCAGATTCCCTGAATGAAACTATGTGCAAAGAGAAATGCTGTCAATTTTTTTCCCCTTGGAAAAAACATATATTTATATGCAAAGTGTTTTTGCAGTTTGATTATTTTATTACTTAAATAATGGAAGATTATTATTTTTGTGGAGAATAAAGAGTTGCTTTGGAACTTTTGTATCCTTTTGCACTAAGGAGAAGGAGAAGGGAAGAAGGGGATGGGGAGGGGGGAGGGAGAAAGAGGAGGAGGGGGAGGAAGAAAGAAGAAGAAAGAAGAAGAAAAACTTGTTATAAGCCAGGTTCTTGTTAGGACTTGAGTTTTTGCATCTCCACAAGGATTATTGCGGAAAATAAAGATGCTTATACAATTTTTAAATGATTCTTGGGATAAAGCAGTGGGTAATTTAAAAATGTACAATAGAGTAGAAATAGAATCAATGGCTGGTGGTGAAACACAATTGGCATCTTGCTCCAATTCTTCACTGTTTATGATGTTATAATCATTCCAATTTCAAATGGACCTGATTTGAGACACAGAAGATGATGTCATGAGACAAGTAAGTAGCAGGACAGATGAAGTCTTAACAGTAAAGGAGGCTGCTATGATGCAAATCAGTTTTCCAAGGGATGTTAAATATTTCTGAAGTTAACAATTGAAACAAAAATACACTGTCAATAAAAGGCAGATAAAATAAACACAGAAATCACATGCAGTCCTAGGAGAATTATTTTTGAATAAAATGCTTTTTCAAGGTCTTCACAAAGTTGTCAGCAGCTCTTTTAAATATCAAGTCAATGCATTTGAAGCAATTGTTCATAAGATACGACTGGTTGGTAAATGATTCTGAAACTCCATCCAGCTGTTAATTTTACATAGCTATTCACAAAGTGTGCAAGTATTACAATAAATAATACTTCCAAAACACTGTAACATGATAGGTTTCTTATAAAGCATTATGATTCTCTGCATATTGAAATACTTGCCCCCTTAACTTTTATGTTTCATTTATGGTGCATTTTTTTTCAGTACATTGATCGACATTATCACATAATGTTCAGTGCCTATTGCTAGTGAATAATAGCATGTTTATTAATAAAAACTGTTATTACAATTTTGGCAGGACACTGAATTGATTGAGTTCCTCTTTAAAGAAAGGAAGGAGGGGGACTGCTTTTAAATAGAGCATTGAAATTGGATTGGGGAAAACTACCAGATAACCTCAAAAGAGACCAATTTTGGATTCTATAGGATATAGAAGTTAGAGTAAAACAGGGAATAAGACAGGTATGTCCCTGTCTTTTTGGAGCTTAATTTCTGGTATAGGTGATAGTCCAAAATTATATAAGCATGCATTAAAAATGAAGTAGATTAAAATGATAGAGAACAGACTGCTGATTGCTAAGAATTAGGGATGGTGTGGGGAGTTGTGAGGGGTAGGTATGACTAAAAAGAGGTATCCTGAAGGACATCTTTGTGGTGATGGAATAGTTCTGTATCTTGATAGCAGTGGTGTTTACATGAATCTACCTACACATGTTGTAGAATGGCATAGAGCTATACACACATTGTACCAAAGTCATGCTTTTAATACTATACTATAATTATTTAAGATGTGCCCATTGAGAGAAAGTGGATAAAGGAAATAGGGACCTCTCTCCACTGTTTTTGTAACTTCCTATGAATCTATAATTATTTCAAAATAGTTAAAAAATAAGGTGGATTGAGTGACTGATGGATAGATACTTGTTTAAGAGAATTTGTCAACATTTTAACAATTTTAAGTTGACCGCATTGTAATAAATGCAATGAAGGAAACAAAGACTAAGAGAATACAGAAGGATCCTAATTAAGGCAGGCTATTCAGTGAAGACTCCTTTGAAGAAGTGACTCCAGAATAAAGATGGATTTATTCATGTAAAAGTCCAGTTCATTCTAAATCTTTGGATAAACATGTTCAAGGGAGGAAAGAACTAATGGTTTCCAACAATGATACAAATACTAACGTGGTTGGAACTTAGCGAATGAGGGATAGAATAAAAAGATAGGTGTCTGATAATATAGGGCAAGCATCAGCAAACTTTTTTTGTAAAGGCCAAATAATGAATTTTAGGGTTAATGAAGACATAGGGTCTCTGTTGCAACTATTCAGCTCTGCCTATATAGTGTGAAAGTTAGATAATACATAAATAAATGAGCACAGCTTTGTTCCATTATGACTTTATTTATAAAATGAGGCAGCAAGCTGGATTTGTCCAGGGGACTATAGTTTGATGACTTCTGATGCAGAGTCTTGTAAAATAAGGTGTTCAAGTTTGAGGCCAAAAAGAAGTAACTGAGTGGTACTAAATAGGAAAATTAAGTTTACCATTAATATTTTGTGAAAAATAGGAAGAAGGTAGAGATGCAAAGTATAAAGTGTATTAATTTAATTAAAGAAAAAGGATGGCTTAGGGAAATTCACTTGAAAAAGTTTTAGAAAATCACTGTCTTTTTTGTAAATGTTCACAAACTTCCTATGGATACTCTATGTACCCTAATACAGTGTAACATAATAGTCCTGTCGATGCAGTAGTTGTGATATGGATGGAGTTGGAAGCAAGATTACTTGTGCTTAAATCATGACTAGGTCAGGTACCATCTGCCACTACGCAGTTCATTGACCTCTCTATACCAATTCATACTACTTAAAATAATCAGGAACGTTATTGTTCTTTAGTAGTCTTAATAATATTTTCCAATAAGATAGCCTTAGAATCAGGGTTTCTGTCTGATATATCTGGGATTCATATAATATTCTTCTTGCTGTTTAACAAATTTTTGGCTTTCATTATTATGCTATTACTTCATCATCTGTGTATACTCTGATCTCTGATATTTTCCTCTTTCATATTTTCTATAATTTTCTGGGTCAATGATTATTTTTATGCTCTTTGAAAATGCTCTGGGGGGATACATTGAATCTGTAGATAGGTATAAGAATAATTTAAACATGGAAACTGAAATTTTAAAAATGATTAGCTGACTGGGTATTTTTTTAGGATCACCTGGAAGTATACACATGTAATTATAATACAATATAGGAATTTAGTGTGTGTATTATTAGAACCCAAAATGCATGATTAATTATTTTTCCGTTATATTAGGTACAATAGATTGGCTTTAGAACTTTATATATAATATATAAATACATATGCATTTATATATTATATATTTTCTGATTTGCCTTGTTTACTACAGATTCTCAAAGGGTAAAATCTACTTCTTCTAGCTTGTCTTTTAGCTAAGGTCTTAATATCATTAGGTCTTTCCGATCAGTGCACTCCATGAGATTTTATTTGTAACTGAGTAAAGTGGGAATATCTATTTGTTCAGCTCATACAATGTAATTCTGAACCCAACAACATCATCAGTAACTTTATGATCCCTAGATCACATCTTAGGTAGTGTGTTCCAAGATACAAGAATTAAAGCTGAAATCTTTAATTCTCTAGCTTCCTCATTGTGGCAGAAGTATCTGCTCTCCTTGGTGACCAGTTCAGCCATGGTATTGTGGGAGTCATTTCCATAGGCTCTGGTTATAGCCTGCTCTTCTCATTTTTCCAGTGATTTGTAAGTACCTAATTACCTGTATCTTATTCTTTTCTGAATAAAATGGCTGCAGTACCTATGGACCCTGACACTGAACTTTGGTTGTTCCCATGTTTGATACAGAAATGGTTGCAGGTAAAAACTCAAGGATAGGGATTTATAATTACTTACCTGGCCTCATTGGATTTGAAGGCATAAGAGGTTGGGATACTAATAGTTTTCAATGCCCAGAGACAAAAGATAGTTAATTTAGTGTGTATGATCATCTCTTTAAATTGTGCCTTTAGAGGACTGACAGAGACATTAACAATGTGATGAGCAAAAGGATAAGAAGGACAGTATGGTAGGTAGCCTACTTCTAACCACACTGCCAAACATAAAGGGACATATTCAAACTAAAAAACAAAAAAAAAGTTTATTTTTTTGAGAGAAAGAGAGACAGAGTGCGAGCGGGGAAGGGGTAGAGAGACAGGGAGACACAGAATCTGAAGCAGGCTCCAGGCTCTGAGCTGTCAGCACAGAACCAGTCAGGCCTGAACTCAAGAACCATGAGATTATGACCTGAGCCAAAGTCAGATGCTTAACAGACTGAGCCACCCAGGCTCCCCCAATATTCAAATATTTAAATTGGTTTCAGAAAATATTAGAAAACCCAGATTTTCTAGGATTTCTCTAAAATAATTTCTTGTATCTTGTATTTCCAGAATTGGTATAGTCAAAAATCAGACACTAACTCTGATTCTACTGGTGACGAAAAAAAAAAATGTAGATTGAATTCACGCATCAAATTTCACACGAGAAGAATAAGGACAGGGCTTGGAAAGACGCACCCCAAGAATCAGAGTAGTAACAACTGAGAGAATCCAGATAACTAAATGTCTCCTGAATCTAAAATTTTCCTGAGGCTTCTGTATCAGCAGACCTATCAAATCCTCCTCTGTCTAATGAATCTGGCCACACCATACACAGATATCTGCTTCTGATTTTGCTTGTGCAGTACCTTATAACAAGATACCAATTCTCCACATGTCACACCCCTACTATCCCATTTGCCTCCATATTGATAACTATAGTCAGTACTCTGAATTCTGTAGGGTCAAATTACTAAGTAACATGGTGGAAGAGAAGGCTTATTCACCAAAGAATTGCAAACTGTGCTCATTTATATCAGAATAAAACAAGTGAATATATGTAGAAGGAAATTGCCAGAGAAGAAAGAATGTACTGTTAGACTGGGCTGACTTTATTGCTATGGATTCAGTATGCTAGTTTACTGATTCTCAAAGGTGGCCTGTGATGAATGAAGTCGACATGCCTGAAATTCGATGATGTGATGTAGACAGAATTATGATAATAACTGAGCAGATTTACCACGTGTGTTCATCTCCCTGCCTCCTTTCCTGGTGGCCTTAGATGACCTGGAGGACATTCCTTCCACCAAAGCACTGAGTGAGTAGAACACCAACATTTTTGAAAAGTGCTTGACCTTTTTAAGCTGAAGATGAAAGAAGGCAATATGAACATTGATAGAAGATCCCTGATTTCAGAGCAAATGTCGGGATCTCAGGGCACTTAGATAACTCTTAAGTATCAGAAGCCAGGTGGCCAAGATTGCCCAACAAGTAGCAGGGGCAAAGTTATAACAGAATTGCTTGACTTAACTGCATATTTAGTACTGGCTAATTGATTACGAAGCCTTTAATGAAGAAAAAGAGGCAGCCATCTAAGGCAAAATTTGTTAGTATAACAAAAGAACTCTAAAGATGGTGACCAGAAACCTGACTTAATCGCAATAGCAAACAGCACTCAGGTCCCAATTTTCAGATCTAAGTTATTTTATTAAAACACTTTTTTAAATGTTTAATTATTTTTGATAGAGACAGAGTGCGAGTTGGGGAGGGGCACAGAGAGAGGGAGACACAGAATCCGAAGCAGGCTCCCCACTCTGAGCTGTCAGCACGGACCCCAACACAGGGCTTAAACTCACTGTGAGATCATGACCTGAGCCGAAGTCAGACACTTAACCGAGCCACCTAGGTGCCCTAGATCTGTTATTTTATAAAGATGGAGCTCTTTATATTAAGAAGAAATCAGTTTTCTATGAGAAAAGATCCTAAAATAATAAGTTTGGAGCCATTTGCCAGTATGATTATGCACTAAGGACAGTAAAGCACTACTGTTAATTGTTGGACACTGTCTTTAAAATGATGCTACTTCTTAGGGATCTATACATTACTGCAGTCCAGCAGTCAGAATGGGGATCTGTAGGAAACATTGAGCATGATAAATGGATGTCTGGCACCCAAGTTTGTCTTATCGTGAGTTAACAGAGTCCTCAAACCCACTGATGGTTTTTACTCTAGCTCTTGTGTTATATGATTAAAATATCCTCACCAACTATCAGAATCTCTACATGGGCTTCCACCCATGAAGTAAGGACTGTCATGACAGGAATTGAGAACTTGAAGTCCTGGAGTTCAGCTTCTTTATCAAAGCATCACGTTCTTGGGGAATTACAAAATAAGTGCCACCAACTGATCCTTGAAAGACACAGTGGTGCAATGTCTTTCTTATTTTCTTTTAATTGGACTGCTTGTCCCACACAGAAGACAAATGGATCTTAGAAAATTAAAGTAGATTATCATACCTTTAACAAGGTGTAACCACAAATAAGCCAATTGTTTTAGGTGTAATTTCAGTGTTAGAGCAAATAAGCATGGCTCCTGGTACTAAGTAAGTAGCTATTGATCAAACAAATATAGTTTCTTTTTCTAATCCAGTAGGCATAGAGTAACAGAAAGTGTTGGCTTCCTCCTGGTGGAGACAGCAGTATACCTTCATTATCGTTCTTACTCTCCATCAGGACCCTGATTTAAATCTGAGAGACCTTGATCATCTTACCATTCAGGACATCATGTAAATTCACTGTATGAAATCTTGTTGATAGGACCTGATGAGCAGTAAGTCACACATGTCCTTGATACCTTAGTGAGACATTTTTTGCCATAGAATGGGAGATAAACACTATGAAAATTAAGGAGTCTGCCACTTTTGTGAGATTTCTGGTATCTGATGGGCTAGGTCATGGTGGAATACCTACAATGAAAAGAAAAATAAGGTGATGAATTTCATACACCTTTCCTCTAAGAAAGAAGAATAGTGTGTTTAGAGGAAATCTTGCCAGCTTTAAAACTTGCATCTCTGAGTAGAGCACAGACTAAGGAAGGTTATCTAGCTGACCTAGCCTATAGTTCAATTAGCTCTGCCATTTAGCCCTTATGATTTATCAGAACCAGTGTTACATTAAGTGTTTATAGCATATTAGAATCCCATTCTGAGCCTATAGCAAATCTAGGTAAGAGAACAGTTTCAAACCCCTGAAATTTACAGTAAGCCATGTCTTCTTTGTAAAATACAGTTCTTACTTTCAGAGATAGTTCCTGCTTGATACTCAGTTCTGGTAGGGATTTAACTGGTAGCACCATAAGTCACTAAATAACCATGTTGTAAACCTCAACTCTCTGTCATGAATGGCTGCTATGTTTTATTAATCCATAAAGTCAGGCATATGTACCCAAAATTCATCATCAAATGAAAATGGTTCATAGAGTCACTATACATCTCAATTTTCCCAAGATAGCCTCAATTATTGTCCAAGCATTTCATCCCATTTACCAATTTAGCATTCAGAAGAGTCCTAGATTGAGTGATACATTATATAGTTACCAAGTAAGTCACATGAGGAAGTGAATCATTTCTTAGTGTGTCTACTCTTATTCTACTGCTTCCTCTGCCTCAATCTACATCCCTGAGTTTATAGGACCAGTTAGCTGAGAAAGAGAAAAAAAAAATTGAGACTGTTTTATAGATGGTTCTGAACATCGTATTGGTATATGTAAGAAGTAGACTATTGTAACATTTTAGACCAACTGAAACATTTTTCTTTTATGTACTGACATCTAAACCAACAGAGCTTAGTGGTGTGGCTTTAAAAAGCCAAAAAAGTTAGCTGTAACAGTGATTAGAGCTATTCCTGCTTCTACCATTTCATTGATCACTGGAGGCTGCTCATTATAGACTCTACCAGTGGAACCCCTTGCTCTGTGCTTTTGGGTTGTGTTTGGCCAATCGGGAGTACAAAGAGGAAATCAGAAGGAGAGAAGAAGGAGGTCAAGGATATTTTCTACTTCCCTTCTTGCAGGCTTGCCACAGGATGGTTGTATCCTTCTATGGAACATCCCCTCCATTGTTCAAACTTCTAGTAAAAATTACCTCTCCTTGCCCTTTCTGGGCTAAGGGTGGGAGTCTTTTCCTGCCATCATTCTTTGTAGTTTCCCTACTCTCTGACTATACGTTTGCCAATAGACTGTTTATTAAACACTCTTCAAATGATCCAATCTGAGAGTCTTTCTCCTGCTGGTACCCTGACTGATTCACCATGTAAAAGAAAGACAGAAAGCTAGCTTCAGAGGTGTTTAGGGCATTGACCACTGAGGGGGATAGAAGCCTGTTAATGAAAGCAGGACACAGTCAGCCAGGCTTGGGTATGGCCAGCAAATGAGTAGAGGAGATTAGGATGTGAAAATAACATATCTCAATAGCAAATGTGAAGCAAATAATTTAAACATTTTTTGCCTTGTTTCAGGCTGAAGCTCTGGAGATGAGTCTGTAGGTCATTCAAGCATCATCAGGTGTAAGGTTAGATAGGTTAAGTCAACTCTCAGCTTATGTATAGAACTCTCTGTTTTATATGCTTTAAAATGAAATAAGACCCAAGAGTTATATGACTCCCAAAATTCCCTTTATCTTTCTCAAGGCAATAAATCAGCAGTTTGTCAGTTGTATTTATAATTTGCTCTTAGATGTATAGACATTTTTTTTCCAGAGTCCAATATTCTTTAAAGGTGACCTTTCACCTTACCTTTTTTTCTTATGCATATATTTTAGATCTCTTAAAAATACGAAAAGGGAAAAATTTTATGACTATTCAGTAATCTCTTTTTACAATTCAGGTTAGGAATTTCATAGCAATAACTTTCATTTATTTTCATCTCCTTTTATCACAGTTGCTGACCTATTCTTGATAAAAGGCTTATCTACTACTCTGATGTTAAAAACATACAAGTCTTGAGCCCAGGAATCCCCAAGGCTATGCTGATATTGTTAGTATTTATATCTAGTAATCATATAAAATTTAATTTAATTTTAATACTAATATTTAAATTAGAAGACTATTAGAGCCATATTTCCCTATGGATATAGTTTTCATGTAATTGAATAATTGAGTCTCAAAAAATTGATCTAAGATAAAGAAAACAATAGAGAATATTTATTTAGCATAAATATATTTGCTGTCTTATTCTTGGAAAAGGCAGCATGGTGCTACAAGTGAATTTGTAGTTTTAATTATTTCTTCCTTCTCTGCCTAACTTTAAGAAGAGAATTGAGAGAGAAGAGGGAGGAAGGTATAGGGAAGAAGGGAAGGAAAGAAGAGAGAAAGGAAGAGTAGGAGAAAATTTTTCCTTAAAGAATCTCCCTTTTAGGGAATATTCAAAACATACCATGCTCAATCCCCATATACACATACACACAATCCAAGGACATTCAATCTCCAGGCCTTGGCTAAATACAGCAATAAAATATTTAAAAATTCTTGGCTGTGTAACAATTATTTAATTTCAAAAAACAGGAAAGGAAGGAAAAGAAAAGCTAACTTGAGAATTTTTAAAAATTCAGGGGGTTCTTTTTAAAGTCTAAGTAAGATCCTGTCTTATAATGAACAAAAAACCATCTTTGTTAAGCTCTTTATTGCTTTAGTCTCATATTTTCCATTTTATTACTTCTGGAAAGTCTAGTTAGTACTGTTTCCAGGGATTTATCTACCTTGATACTTACTTTGATGGACACCATTAACCATGTTATCTAATAAGTCCCATTAAAATTTGTGTTATAAATTATTTTTTCCATCTTACACTTATTTCTCAAGTATTAGTTTTCTTTCTCATTTTCTATAATGAAATATTTGAAATCAGATTGGGAAAAAAACCCTGAAATGAACAAATTTCTAAAGTGAGTTGCATACTGAATAAGGAAAGCTAGCCAATTCTTTTAGGCAAGATAAAAAACTGAAAGTAGCAGGCAATTTTAAATAAGCTCTTCAGTGTTCTGAAAAATATAAAATACAGAAAACAAGGGTGATAGAAAGGATAGAATGTGTTTTGGAGTTACATAAAATCCAGTACAATTTTTTTTTAAGACTTAAAAAAAGATTTCATAGGAAATTTCTCTTTCTCTCTCTCTCCCACACACACACAAAATCAGTGTGAGCTACAGATGTCCCTTTAGATGATGCTGTATATCTCTGGACCTATGTCCACAAGCCAGGATATTATCTACTTAAGTGACTTTCTTAATTTTTCATAAATGGTTTACCCAGTGCTTGAGACAATCTCTGTAAGTTGTTATGACCGACATCTATTGGAATGTAGATAAAATAGCTAAATATCAAAAAACAAAATCAAACTGGTTTTATGAAAAAGATATTAGGAAGTAGTGTGCCATATAAAATAAGGAATAAGGGTGCCTTGGTGGCTCAGTTGGTTAAGCGTCCAACTCTTGGATCTGGCTCGGGTCATGATCTCACCACTTGTGATTCCCCTGGGCAGGCTCTGTGCTGACAGCATAGAGCCAGCTTGGGATTCTGTCCCTCTCTCTCCTTCTGCCCCTCCCCTGCTTGTGTTCCCTCTCTGTTTCTGTCTCTCTGTCTCTCTCTGTCTCAAAAATAAATGTTTAAAAAAATAAAATAAGGAATAAAATGAAATTTTTAAGAATAAAATTTCTCTGACTCTTTCAGAAATTAAATACAATTTACACTGATCTGAGCAAGCCACATAATTTTCCATTTTGAAGTTAGTAGATTGAGAGGGAGTATTGAATTTGATGGTCTCTGGTGTCCCTTCTAGGTTTAGTATCTATATATCATACAATATATAAAAGACAAATATATATGTCTATATATATACATATAAAGGTAAACGTTTCTTCTGGCTGAATCCTTAAGTAAACATGCTGAGCTGATGTATGTTGCATATGTAACAGAGTGAGAGATAAAATTAAGCTACTGAAATTCATTACTAAAACCTCATTGGACCAGACATACTAGTAGAGATTCTAATAGAGTTAGACCAACATTATCAACCATCCATTTATTTCAACAATCTGAAGAGGAAACCATCCCAAAATCATTGGTTCTCAACACAACAAAGGCTCTGGTCCCATAATCCTCTCCTTTTACACTGATCTTCAGTTCTTCACTTTCTATCCGTGTCAGTATCCAACCTCTTACTGAGTCTTTTTAGGTCCATTTATGTCATAGCTCTCATATTAGACTCAATGAAATGTAAAATCTAAGAAGGAAGAGGACTTGTTTATTTTCACAGCTGTATCTTCAGGCTCTAGAGTAGTGCTGACACATAACAGCCATGCAATATTTATTATATAGATTCACAGGACAAAAATTATTTTTTAAACAGATACAGCAGTTCTGGTCTCTATCTCCTGAGTGGACTGCTGCACCTCTTACTATGCCAGGTAGTAGTAAGTACTCAATAAATATTTGATGAATAAATGGATGAAGGAATTTGCTTCCCTGTCTATAGCATCTATCTCCTTTATCCTCAATATTTACTTGCTTATTTATTATTCATTTACTCATTCAACACATATTAATTGAATGACTTCTATTCCCAGGATCTGTTCTCATTGTTAGGAATGAAGAGATAGTTTCTCACCATAGAAGGAAAATGTTCCCACTTTTAACCTCCAAATTATAACTGGGAATGTAGAGAGCCATATTAAACCTATAAATTACTACATGTAAATATAATTTTAGACAATGATAAGGGATATCCAAAAATTAAAATAAGGTAAAATAATTGGTTGGTCATAGAAGACCTGGGAAAATTACATTTGAACTGGAAGTCAAATAAATTGTTGGTGTGATTTCTTCCTTCTCCTCAAAAGTTTTTGATCTTTCTCCATTGCCTCTTGAAGGAGGGAGAAAAAAAAATCAAACATGATATTTAAAACCTTCTACCATCTGTACTGTCTTTCTAGAATTAACCCTGGCTCTTCCTTTCAGTATCTCATTGTTGTTAAGACTCATTGCCCATCAGAATCACCTGGGAAGCTTTTTGTCTTATAATAAATAAATCATATTTTAGTGATACCAGTTTTATTTTAAAAAACAAAAAAATTAAATGGGATACACAATGATTCCACTGAATTTGAACTTGAAGTTAAAACTGCCACCAAACCACTTTGGGCTCCTCATGCCTCTGAAAGAGCAGGCAAGGAAGAGAGTTGTAGTGTTGGTTGGGGTGATTGATAATTTGGACTGCCAAGGGGGAATTGGATTACTACTCCTCAGTGAAGGTAAGGAAGACTATTTTTTGAACATAAGATATCCCTTAAGGCATCTGAGGATTACCATGCCCTGTGATTAAGGTCAATGGAAAACTATAGCAACCCAGTCAAGGCAGGAATAGTAATGGCCCAAACCCATCAGAAGGAAGGTTTGGTTCACCCCACTGAGTAAAGAAGCATGACTAGCTAAGGTACTACTCAAGGCAAAGGGAATACAGAATGGTTACTAGAAGAAGGTAATTATAAATTCTAGATACAACCATGTGACTAATTATGGAAACAAGGACTGTAATTGTCCTAAGAATTTATTTCTTATTCTGTTTTGAATGTATTTGTGTGTGCATTTAGCAACTCTTTGTTTTCTCTCCTCTCTTACTGTCTTATCATACAGCATAAGGTATATTGGCTTTATGTTAGTATTCATGTATTGTTAAATTTATATCATAGTCTAAATTATGGGATATCAAGAGAAGAATAAACATCATTCAAGGATTTTACCTCCTCTCCTGAGGATCAGATTAGTGCATTTTTGGTTGTATGCAGCATAGTTGTGTCATGTTGGGTGGAATTGTGATCTTGATTTATCTTTATTTGGAGATTAAGTATGGTTTAACAAGATGTGTAACAGTGCCAAGTAGATTTACAATGGTAATTTTATGTCAACATACCTGGGCTAAGGGATGGCCCAGAGAGCTGGTAAAACATTATTTCTGTGTCTGTGAAGGTGTTTCTGGAAGAGATTAGCATCTGAATGGGTAGACTGAGTAAAGGAGTTCATTTTCATCAATGGGGGTGGGCACCATCCAATCCACTGAGGGTCTGAATAGAATAAAAAGGTGGACATAGGGTGAATCTGCTTGAGCTGAGACATTTATCTTCTCTGGCCCTCGGACATCAGATATCAGTGCTTTTGGTTGTTGGGCCTTTGGACTCAGACTGGGCCTTACACCCTCAGCCCCCTTCATCTCAGCCCTCTCATTTTTCCTACTTGTGCTTGCAGGTGGCAGGTAGTGGGAGTTCCATAATGGTATGAACCAATCCCATAATAGATCTTCTCTTATCTATGTCTATGTCTATGTCTATATCTACCTTCTGTTGCTTCTGTTTCTCAAGAGAACCCTGCCTAATACACTTCCCTAGAATATAGTTATTATATAGAGTTGGCTTCATGTCTTATCCCAATATGGATTTCACTTACCAAGATGCCAGGAATCATCCATAACTACTTAGTACTAAGAAACCTCAATCTAATACGACTAACCATTCCTGCTGCCCAATAACATCCTGGTTTTAGTACTGGACTTTTGACATTCTAGTCAGTGGTTGTTCATTCTACTCCACACTCATTAGATGCTTAGAAAAGCTTTAGGAAATGTGAGTTAAATATATTGCTCCAAACATATTTGAACATAAAACTGGCAGTGTAGCAGCCATTTTTAAATACACAAATTAATACATTTTGTTCTTCTTCCCTTCCCAGTACAATAATGCAAATAATTACCCAAAACAAGCTGGAAGGCTACCTGTATTTAAATAGAAGACAAGATGATTTAGCCATATGCAACAAATACTCCTCTTTCCCCCGAAAGTATTTCTTGTAAAATCTAATGTTATTGTAAGCACTCTTCATTTTTCTTAACATGGATCTTGTATAGATGCTGAAATACAAGCTGGATAAAAACTGCACTTATTAGAATTTTGTTATTTTCCAATTAAAAATAAATAAGCTCCCCTAAGATACTTTTGTCCATTATATCTCAGAAATATGACACTAAAGACTTTTTTAAAAAATTCGAATGTTGGAGTTTTTTTTTTTTAACTTACAAAAATAAATGCCTTAGTCTGATCTGGTCTGTTGAATTATCCAGATATATTACTTTCAAATATTATACAATCTTCTGTTCAGTTTTGAGCTAGTATTGCTTCAGATCTTGCAACAAATCTCACCAAAACATGCATTAATAAACAGTACTATGGATTCCATTCAGTGTCACAGGGCATTTGTTGTTCGGTTGCATGGTTTTATGACTTAAAAAAATTTTTTTAGTGTTTATTTATTTTTAAGAGACAGAATGTGAGCAGGGGAGGGGCAGAGAGAGAGGGAGACAGAATCTGAAGCAGGCTTCAGGCTCTGAGCTGTCTAGCACAGAGCCTGACGTGGGGCTCAAACCCACAAACCATGAGATCATGACCTGAGCCGAAGTCGGACACTCAACCGACAGAGCCACCCAGGCGCCCCTGGTTTTATCACTTTTCTAAGGATTTGTCACATATCCTAAAAGACCATGCAATTAATCTTATGTAGATTCACTAAATTAGCCTGTAAATAATGTAACAAATTGAAATACAAATTGAAATTAAATTAAAATACAAACTCAAAGCATTTGAAAATAAATCTATCATATTACATTAAAAACCTTAAAGTGTGAATGGCAATAAACTAAGTACAGGAAGAATGGTAGGTACTTCCCATTTTGGAGAGCAAAAAAATAAGGAATTGTGTAGACTCCCTAAGATTGAGGAGGGAAGATTTTGTTGGCTAAAATTTGAGCCTTAACTTTGTCTTACAGAGTAAGACACTTTGATAGTTGCATGGGATAAGGGAGAGGTCACTGTTGTTTCCCAGTCTTAGACTATACTCCACGTAACTTCATTCCCCACTGCTCCCTGGAGTTGATAGACAGTTCTCATTGATATTTTGTTTGGGTGGTGATATATGTGTGTACGTATGTTCTGTTCAATTGATGCAACTTTCCTCAATACACCTTCATTTCTCTAAAGAAAAAGTGTGTAAAAGCAAATATTTGCATCACCAGTAGTCTTTGTTTAGGGCAGGGTATCTCAGGCTTGGTAACTAGTGACATTTTGTGTCCAATAGTTCTTTTCTGTGGAGAGTTGTAATATGTACTGTAGGATGTTTGGCAGCATCTCTGGTGTACCTACTAGATCTTGGTAACACTCCACAATTGTGGCAACCAGAAAGTCCCTAGAAATTGCTATATGTCCTTGGGTGGAGGAAAGGAGACAAAGCCATACATGGTTCAACACCACTGGGTTAGATCAGTTGCAATGTTCTATTATTGGAAATATATGCTAGAATAAGTTTGATTTAGTTTTCTCTGTATTTGAAAATTACAACAGAGTTATCTGTGGAAGCTGTTATAAAGAAAGGCCAAAATACAACCACATCATCTTTTCCAATCATATAGAAATATTAGAAATCATCTTTATACAGTTTTGGTTATTGATCCAATATGTAGCTTTTATGGCCCAGCTCGTAAAATAAGACACTCAGATGGGATGGAATACAGGAGAGTTGTTATTTATTGTTTACCCTAACTAGGACTGTCTTTCTAGCAAGAATATATCTCATACCATTAAAAGCAAAACTGTGTAGAGTCCCCACAAATCCGTAGATTCCTTTAGATTCTGTTGTGGAGTGATCATCCGTGAGTTTGTCTAGATACTAAATTATATACTCTAAATTATTTTTAGCGTATATTTTAAGGATTCTATTTTTTACTGCTTGCAACATATTCTAAACTTTGAAGAGAAAGTTTATTTTTTCAGCCAGTTGCTTTTCACAATCTGTTTTAAAACCACGAATTTTTCCATTTTATTGCTCAAAAGTTGTAATGACCTGAATCATTATAGAACACTGAACTGATTTCAAAAATAATATGAGCATTGTGGAAATGAAAAAAAATAGTTTCATCTAAACTCCCCTCTAAACATTTAATGTTACATTTCTTTATATTTAAAGTGCTACCTTTATGTATGGTGGAAAGGTAATAGAATTCAAGTGTTGTTTGCTTAGTGTAATATCTTCATAGCCTTTTGGGTGACAAGATAGCTCTGAAGAGGACATCTGGGAATTGGGTAAATCATTTACAACCCTTTCCAAGGTTTAATTTTCTCCCTGTTCTCAAGAAACAAGGCCTGTCTGATTTCTGCATCATCTGTGAGTATAAATAAAACAATAAAAAATGTCTGTCTATAAGAAGGGATCTTAGGTATGGGAATAACTTATTTGATCTTTTTTTTTGAAGATACGAATGAGGCTGGATCTGGTCTTTTGAGAGCTCTAGTGGTGTAGCAGAGAGTGAGGTTTCTCTAATATCCATGATACTCAGTATTTTGACTTAATTAAACTAATAATTTGTTATCGAACTAAAGTCACCTTCATGTCTCTACATTTTTTAAGTTTATTTACTAATTTTTGAGAGAGAGAAAGAGAGCGAGCGCATGAGTGAGCGAGGGGCAGAGAGAGATGGAGAGAATCCCACGCAGGCTCTGCACCGTCAGCAGGAAGTCAGATGTGGCCTGGAGCTCACCTGAACAATGACATCATGACCTGAGCTGGAGTAGGATGCTTAACGGACTGAGTCACCCAGACGCCCCCAGGTCTTCACATTTAAAACCATGTTTTTATTGCCATTTTATTGTTTTTCTGGTTGTTTTTGTGATTCTTCTCTGTTTCTATCTTCGTCTCTTGCTCTCTCTCTTTGTGATTAATGTTTCCCTAGTGTTATGTTTGGCTCTCTCTCTCTCTCCCTCTCTCTCTCTTTTTCCTTTGGTGTGATCTATTACAGGTTTTAGATTTGTGGTTACCATAAGGTTCATATATAACATCCTAAGTGTATATAGCAATCTGTATTAAGTTGATGGCCATTTAAGTTCAAACACATTCTAAAAAAACCAACTTTTAAAAAATTCCTTTTTCCATGTTTTATGTATATGCTGTCATGTTTTACATTTTTTATTCATAATTTTCTTACATCTAATTTTGGACCTAGAGGGTATTATGCTAAGTGAAATGAGTTAGACTGAGAAAGACAAATACTGTGTGATTTCACTCATATGTGGAGTCCAAAAACTAAAAGAAATGAATAAAGAAACAAACAGGAAGCAGAAACAGACCTATAAATAAAGAGAGCAAACTGATGGTTGCCAGAGGGGAGTGGGTGGGTGGATGGGCAAAATGGGTGAAGGGGAGAGAGGTACAGGCTTCCAGTTATGGAAAAAGTGAGTCATGGAAATAAATGGTACAGCAGAGGGAAAATAGTCAATGCTATAATACTAATAGTAATAGTGTTGTTGTATGACGGCAGATAGTAGCTGCACTTGTGAATATAGCATAATGTATAGAGATGTTAAATCACTATGTTGTACACTTCAAGTAATGTACCATTGTGTGTCAACTGTACTCAGATTAAAAAAAAAACAAAATTAAAAAAAAAATAAGGTCATGGTTTTAAATCAGACTCACATAATTATAGAAAAGAATTGGTTATTTACTGGAAAAATATGATTTACAGTGCTTTGAAGTGTATTGCTAATTACTTAGCATATCAGAGTGACTTACAAATATTCACATATCCAAAATTGGTCACAAAAGAAGGCAGTCCACAATGAATCTATGAATTTTCTCAATGAGTAAAAAAATACATATGTCTAAACATATAATACATATAATGTATGTACCTATTGTTTTTTATCTATTCTGCATCTTTATTTATTTATCACCTCTACCAAAAGAGAGAAAGGAGAGGAGAAAAGAGAGAGAGAAACCAGTTTAAAAGAGTAAAAGATTCTGGGGGCATCTGGGTGGCTCAGTTGGTTAAGTGTCCAACTGCAGCTCAGGTCATGATCTTGCAGTCTGTGCATTCGAGCCCCGCGTTGGGCTCTGTGCTGACAGCTCGGAGCCTGGAGCCTGGTTTGGATTCTGTGTCTCCCTCTCTCTCTGCCCCTTCCCTGCTTGTGTTCTGTCTCTCTCTGTCTCTCAAAAATAAATGAACATTAAAAAAATTTTTTTAATAAAAAAAAATAAAAAAGTAAAAGCTTCTGGTTCAGAATTCATTCACCAAGAGTTTTCTTTCACTTTACTCTGTAGACATCTTCAGTGTAAAAGTTTCGTTGATCATTTTAACTTTAAGAAGTGACTACTTCCATCCCTATTTATTGGAGTATCACCATATTTTCTGTTAGTCTGTATGGAGTAAGATGGTCTTGGATTTGGAATCAAAAGACCTGGGCTTCATTTCTCTATTTTCAAAATGATTGACTTTTCAAGACTCGTATTTTTTTTGTGAGGATGTACAGGAAATTAGATACTATTTGTGAAAGCCTTTTATAATCTTTAAAGTGCTTTACTAGTGTTAATTCTTCTTGCTATAGCTATTATCAAGCTCAACCTAACAGCCTCTAAAATGTTACCTATATCACTCAGATTTCTACAACTATATAATGACATATTCCTTAATTCCCTTCTGTTAATGCTTTGGCCTCCCTCTTGCAAAATAGCAAGAAACAGTTAAATGTTCCAATTCCTAAGAGGTTGAGCACTTCTACAAACAACAGTCAGAATAGGGAAAAAAGAAAATTAACAGTTTTCTGCTAATGACTCATATTAGGCCTCTTTGGTGGTCTAAAGCAATGGATTACATCTTTTTATCATTTCTTCCATCTGCCTGTCACAGGACTACGACGGTGATTGCTAGTTTTGTTGTTAAAAATGTCACCCCCATTTTTTCAGAATCTTTAAAAGTAAACACAGGAAAAGTGGTGTATACCTGTCATTTAGATCAAATAAAACAAAGGTCGATGGAAATACATTTCTCGTTTGAAGGGGCTCCCCTGCTGATTTTGTTTATCAGAAAATGGCAAGTTTTTGTTCCTAATGGACTCAAATTTAAATAAAATCTGACCCTGGAAATAAAAGCAGCCATTATGACGAAATAAAATTATATACTTTGGAGGAGAAATTGAATTAGAATGCTGACTTTCTTTGGTTAAATTCTTTTACATAAGGAAATGAGCAAGAGGGAGAAAACTGTTGGATAAAGCGAGCATTTTAAAAATCAATAATTGCTTCTAATTTACTTTTAAAAACTTTGTTTCAGACTTCATAGAGTATCATGAATTATACCGAAATGTGTATATTTGCTTTACACTGGAGTTTAGCTAGAGCCAAAAGGGCAAACTGATTTGGATTTTGGTAGTTCTTCTTAGCAAATAAAATTCTCAAAAAACCAAGATTTTGATGGCTTAAGTCTCACTATGTTTTGAAAACTGGAGTCATTTAAAGATCAAAGAACATTGGGAAAAACGTACTTGAAAAATGCAGATAATAGTATAGACCTTATAAGATCACATTTGATTTTAACTAAAGTTCATGTTAACTTAAAAAGAAAAAGGTTCTGACATTCATGTAATTTCAGGAAGAGTTTATCTTAATAGTTTGATGGGAAGCCTTTCAGAATCACTACCTCTCTTCTTGGCCTCCTTGTTTTGAGAATAATTATTTTTATTTTGATCGTGTTCAAAAGAGTAGTTCTGAATTGATGAAATTTAATACAGTAAGACACTTTTTATATTGAAACTCTTTAATTCATTTTGGGGAAAAAACAAACAAACAAACAAAACAAGCCAAAGTGTATATTTGTGCTTTGAATAGGTATGCTTGTCCCTTAGAAAAGTTAAATATTTATTATAGTTATTTTGGATAAAATAGAAGTAACACAGTCATGACTTCTACAGTTAATGGAGAGCTTGAGGGAATATCTAGACCAAAGCCTTCTTTTTTGGTTAAATAACTCACAGTTGGCCACATTAAATTATTTGTTGAGGGCCACCTTTATGATTATGGCACAGTTAAGACTAGAATCAGCAACATGTAATGGAAAGAAACAATCTTTGTAATAGGACAGTTCTGGAAACTAAATTCCCCTATTTATTAGCTGTACTGGTTTGGACATGATGTTCACTTTCTCAGAATCTCAGTCTCCTTTTACCATATTTTCCCATAAGGCTCTGCTAAGGATTCGATAAGACGATGTTTTAAAAATTACCTGGTATATATAATAGATAATAGAGTCATTGATCAAATAAATATTCAAGGAGTAAATTAAATGTATCAGACTTTGTTCTAGGTGATGAGGCTATTGCAAAGAAAAAAAAATTATCTTTATATCTCCTCTCATGAAATTTATCTTCTTGTGGTTTGGGGTGAGCTCAGACAAAACAATAGAAATAGATAGGCTTAGAGCCATAAAAATACCAGTAAGACCATAGAACTAAATGTAGTGGTAGTCAGCAAGAGTATAAGGACAGGGAGGCTACTTTCTATGTGGTAGTCAGGAGGATGGCTCTCAGATACAGATTCATATGTAGACTATATGGAGATTCACATTCATATGTGAATGGTAAAAAGTATTAATTGAATTTGAGTTAAGCACGGATTGGAAGAAGGAGCCATGGTAGTCATTAATATTTTCATAGACTGTAGATCTATAAATTCCCAGAACAATGTTGTCTTTCATTCCATTATGCCCTTATTAAAAGAGTACATTTTAATAGCCTTTAAATTCACTATATTTAATTACTGTAATAGATGAGCAATATTTAATGGTGTGGGCAGTAAGAACTTTTGAGTCCTCACCTGAAAATACATACGTCTGGCCTCTAGGAGGATATATTTCCATAAAATCACTACCAAAAAAAATCCCATTTACATAATACATAGAGTATTTCAAAGGCAGAAAGTATTAAAACACTACGTAGTTTCTTTCTTATTTTCAAGAATTCAATTGATAGCATGTGTTTATGGCTTGCTTAGGGAAATCCAGAAACCACCTCGGCTTCAGAATGATCTGGAGTCCAAAATAAACCCTGGGAATGTTTAGAATCAGGTATTTTTATATACCAGCCCACATCATTTTTGGAGTTCATGCCCCTAACCTGTTTTATTCCTATATCCTAAGGGATAGAGTGATTCACAGTCATTGGTATGTTTCCAAGGGTTGCATCTGGCTCTGCGGAATCTTCAAATCCTTATTTTTGCATGGCAGAGAGAGAGAGAAACTGCTAAATAGGGTCATCCTGAACCGACGAAATGGCTTGAGAAGCAAGGAAACCGATTATACCCCAATGTTTCCTGCCAAGAAGAAATTACACAATTCTGGGAATTTAGGCAATCTTTGTTGTAGCACAATGAATGATTTAGTTATGAGTTTTTAATCCCAGGATTTTTGTTGACAAAACACAAGAAAAAAATACACTCCAAACTCCATGGAATATATTCATCTGCTTTAGAGGAAGAACAGGTCTGAATATACTTCTAGTCCACAAGACTAAATGTTTACTACCACAAGAAAAGAGCCTCCTCACCTCCGTGACCAGAGTTGTTTGATGATTTTAATCTATAGCTTGTGAATGCCTTAGGATCCACAGAAAACACCACAGCTAATCCAATTAGCTAATGCCTGAAATGCTTTCCCTGCAGATTCTGCTGGTTTCCAAAGTACTTTCTCAAAATCCAGTATTTCATGTACTTGTGCATCAGTCATTTCTCTTTGTGTGCATCCAAACTGGATATGCTCACATCGCTTCAAAATGGACCATCTTTCTCTTCCCACTCTACTCATATGACCCATTCTTAATGATTAGATTCCTAGGGCCAACATTTTAAAGGGCCACCCTTCTGTGTGTGCAGTTAACACATTTTCAAATGCCAGTTGGCATATGTGTCTTCCTGTGGGGTAATTAGGCATGCAAATGTAGTAATTGCACATGCAAATTTCCCAACCCAAAAAGAATGGGAGTTTTCAAAACTCAGTCCCAGAGTGGTCTCTCACCATCTCTCTGGAAGCTCCCTTCATTTGAAGCCAAGACTCAGGATGGGGTCCCAATTAATGTTTATCTTTAGCTACCTCTGTGATTTTAGTGTTTTTATATTTGAGAACTTTAGTCTTTTTCCCCTTAATTTTAAAATGTGTACTTTTTTCTATCCTCTATGTTGAGAACCCTCCTGTATAAACCATATGAAGCTGAAACATTGATAAGGGCCAGTTATACTTGGTGATCAGGATTTGTGTCAGGTGCATGTTTTTGAAGCTCCCTAGGGGATTGCTATGTGAGTTTAAGGAAAGTAACTCTGCAGTGAGTGTCAAGAGACCAGAGTTCACATCCTAGCTCTGTCACTAGTTCTGTGACCTTAAACAAGACCCCCTAATCTCTCTGAGTTACAGTTTTCTGGTTGTAGTAGGAGGAGTTTTGTGGTTGTCTTATTTTGTTTTATATTATCTTGCAGTTCCCTTACCATTTAAAAAATTCTATGAACTGTAAAAACAAAGGTCATGTTTCCTGGTCATTTTTCTTAAAACACACACAGCTGAGATCCCTTAGCAGCAAATCAAGATATCCTCTGATTGGCTGAGGTACATAGGCTCTTGAAGCATTTCAAAATGCTCTTCCATTCAAGCATCACCTCCTAATCCACAGATTCTATCCATTTTCTGTTCTTTGGGGTTTTACTGGTTTGGTTCTTAAAAGGTTGTCTTAGACAAAAACTTTCATATAAGGTTTTGGTGAGCCAATTTGTAACTTTGCTTAAATGTCACATAGATACCTGACTGGACAGGATCTTAAGAATCATTTGGTCCCAATTCATTATTTCACAGAAATGTATAAAAGGGCTCAGTTAACTAGTTAATTATTTCCCCCCCAGCCTCTTTTTAAATTTACTTGTTCTTAGAAAGGCTTATATTTCTTTTGGGATTTACAAGATTTTCCTCATGTTTGTATTTATTGTTTCAGCCCAAATATAGATTTTCAGCCAATTTGTCCTATTGTGCCTCCTTCATAATCATTAGTTTCATAACGTTAGTCTATTCTAGATCAGAGCTGCCTAAATATGTTCCCTTTGCCAAGATTACAGCCTGTATCATAAATATATTTGTAATATTGATGCAGAGACTGTTATTTTAATGTACGTAAATTTTCATCGCATTAAACACTCAAATCGCTCATGTTAATAGTCCATTTGATTTTAACTTTGAAAAGTATTTTTTTCAAATTTTATTTTTAAAAATGTGCTTAAGATATTAGACATCTCTATGTTTAACATGCAAGGATTTTTGCACTCATGTCATTTTAGAGTTTTGTCCTGATGGAAAATGCTGCTTTGGTCTGTGCTGACTGAATGTGAACAGCTCACTCTATAGAAGCTGTTTCTATCATATTTGTTTAAAACTCAAGACATCAAATTGAAGGTCTTTTGTTGCAAACCTCTAGCTAACTCTGGTGAATAAAGAGGTTTAATAAAGGATAGTGGATAATCTGAAAGATACAAGGTGTACAAAATGTGACCAAGACTGGCAGATTCCCGTCTTTGGGGACACAAAAACTCCACTTCTTTCTGAATATCATTCATTCTCCACTTTCTCCAGTATTTTTCTTTATAGTCCCATAAATCAAGGCTTAGGTAAAGAACATTTTCAGGATTTTTCCCACAATGCCTTACACGCTCTAGTCCTTCATTTTCTCCCTGTCTCATCATTGTAATTTTCCTGTTTGCTTCCTCTACTCCTGTTACCCTGGTCTCCTCACTGATATTCCTGCAACATGCCAGGCTGACATTGGTGGGAGTTCCTTCTACCTGGAGCTCCATTGTGTGTTTGCTTGGATAAACTTTTCTTATATCCTTCAAAGTCTTTGCCCAAATGTTATCTTTCCAAATTAAAACTGTGACTTGCCTCATCTCTGCCCCAGCAGTCATGACCCCTCTTAGCCAGTTTGTATTTTCTTCACTTCATAGGATTTAACACTTTCTCATATATAATATATTATGTCTTACTTATTAAGTTTATGGTTTATTGGGGTGCCTGGATCAGTCAGTTAGGTGTCTGACCCTTGATTTTGGCTCAGGTCATGATCCCAGGGACATGGGATTGAGCCCCATGTTGGGCTACGTGCTGAGTGTGGAGCCTGCTTGGGATTCTCTCCCTCCCTCTCACTACCCCTCCCCTGCTCACATGCATGTACTTTCTCTCTTAAATAAATAAACAAAATAGATAAATAAATAAAATAAATAAATAGTGTATGGATTATCATCTGTCTCTCTCACCAGATCATAAGCCCAAGAATTGGTTTTATATGTCTTTTGTATATTAATGTGTCCCAATTGGTTAGAAGAGTGCCTATCATGTAGCGGGCTTTCAGTAAACATTTGCTGAATTAATGAATAAATGATGCTGCCTCTCTAACTCCATAGAACCTTAGAAGTTTAGAGCACTACCAACTGTTTTCTCAGTTTAAATTATCAACTGAATAAATAGAATATACTCTGCCTAGACAAAATCATTTTTCTTTTCTTAAGGGTACACTTGTGGTCAAATCTGTTGAGGCCACCATAACTGCATTCCTTGGCACAGGTCCCATGCTGGAGATTATGTTGTCAAGGACATATTTTCTGAGTAGGTTGTAAATAAGAGAAGATTTCTCCCTGCCCCATTCCTCTTCTGTCAAATCTCTGCTGTACCAAATTATTTCTATACACATACCCAAAGAGATCATATATGATTTAAGACATTAAAATAAGGATGAGGTTTCCTCAAGTCTGTGTTTTATTTTAATGATAGAACCAAAGTGGATAGTCCCTAAAAAAGCTGAGATGATTAGGTGCAGAAGCATTTATACTGTATTGGATTCATTTCTGAAAATGTTCTCAATGTCTTCAAAGAATATTCACTTAGAAATTGAGAACTGTAGGTTCTACCCTTTGTTTTACCACATGGTGTGACCTCTTACAATTCCTTTCACTTTGTTGGCTTTTGATTTTTTCAAATGTAAAATGTGAGTGTTAGACTAGATGATCTTATCATTCTACGTATGATTCTATGATTTATATCATTCCTACAAAAGAAGAAAGTAATTAGTTCAGGCAATTTTATGAGCAAAAGAAATGAACCAAATAATTCGTTTGTTGACCTATAACTTGTTAGATATCTGTTTCCAAAATGAGAGTTGTCATCCATCATCATCATTTTGTTATATGATAAAATAAAGCATTGCAATGGTGCCATTTGGAGAACTGGTCAAATGCTAATGTGATTGGTGCTGATTTTGCTATAGTGCCTTGATACTTACACAGTTGACTTTGTTGCAGTTGACATTGAATATGGTTAACTGCACAAATGCAAGTAGAGTAAAAGGAAAGAGGAAATAAGCATTGAGAAAAGAGATACATATATTCTTAGTTTTTAAAATTTTAACTTGTATTTATTTTGAGAGATAAAGACAGAATGTGAGTGGGGGGAGGGGCAACGTGAGAAGAATGAGAGAATCCCAAGCAGGCTCTGCTCTGTCTGCACAGAACCTGACATATGGCTTGATCCCACAAACTGTGAGATCATGACCTGAGCCAAAATCAACTGATGGAGCACCCAGTGACCCATTCTTAATTTTTTTTAAATCAATTTATTTATTTTTATTTTTTTGAGAGAGAGAGACAGCACAGGAGGGACACAGAGAGGAGAGAAAGAATCCCAAGCAGGCTTTGCACTGTTAGTATAGAGTCCATCGTGGGGCTCAGTCTCATGAACTGTGAAATCATGACCTGAGCCAAAATCAAGGCTCAGATGGTTTAACCAACTGAGCCACCCAGGCACACCCCCATTCTTAAATTTTTTAAAGAAATTTTATTCAGTGCAGTTTCTAAGCATAAATATCAATGAATATATATTGCTTGTCCAGCTAGACTCTAATATCTTAGACTTTTTCTGACTTTAATCTAGAATATCTCCTTCAAGTGTGTCATTCACAAAAGATATTAATAAGAATTTTATAATTCTGTGACAAAATAATATATGAGCAAATCATAACTCAATATGCTCTCTCTATTCCTGGATCCTTAATAATTAATTGTCAAATTGATTATTTGTGTATATCTTTACATTCTTTTTTCGGTATTCCATTGAATATTTATAAAGGTCTGTGTAAGTACTAAGCATCAGAGAAAATCACATGAATAAGACAAAATTCTTGCCTTTAGAGAATTTGTATTCTAGTTGGTAGGTTTGAATTGTAAACATATATTGAAACTAGATGTACATAAACAAATTTCTGGGAACATTGAAAAGAATGCGAATAATTAAGATTGTTCTTAACCATATACCAAATGGAGGAGATGATGCTTTCTTAGAATTAACGATATAGTTGAAAGAAGAAAGTCCTGGCTACTCAAGGCTGAGGAAAGGGCTGTTTGGAGGTGATGACAGTGAACAGGTTCAGTGCTCAGCATTTCAATGCATGGAGTTTACATGTGTGTGTAGCAGGGTTGGGGGGAAGGGTGGGATACACTCACTGAAAGAGAAGAGTAAGCAGAGGGTTTCCAATGATCTTGCAAAAGAAAGGATATTCTAATCAGTGGGTTAGCTTCTTAATATGTACATTTAAAAAATATCTTTTTGGCTATGTCAAGAATGTCCATTTAGAGCATTCACAGACCAATTAAGGACATTAATGAATCTCAGCATTATTCACTAATATGCTAGGGGAAAGCAGTGTGCTTTTTTAAAAAAAAGTTCTGAGCACGGGGTGCCTGGGTTGCTCAGTTGGTTGCTCTCAGTTTCGGCTCAGGTCCTGATCTCAATGTTTTATGAGTTCGGGTCCCACATGGGGCTCTATGCTGGCAGCAGAGAGTCTGCTTGGGATTATGTCTCTCCCTCTGTCTCTACCCCTCCCCTGCTCACATTGTCTCTGTATCTCTCAAAAGAAATAAATAAACCTAAGGAAAAAAAAAAGTCGTGAACAAGCCCTCATCATCCTGATACAGTTCCTATGCATTCATAGTTTATGTTTAATTATTTAAATTGATTTTGTCTATATTTCTTAAAACCAATAAATAATTATTGTAATTAATAGAATTTAGTAACTCTTCAAAAAGCTGTAAGTATATATATCATTTTCATCACCATACCTATTATCTCTCATAATATACCAACAAAAAAAGGCCTACGAAACCCCTCTGTCATCTTATTACTAGAATTCCTACTCTTGATTCTCTCTTACATACCAGTGTCGACAGCAGAGTGATTACCTCCTCCGTTATGTGAGTTACGTTGCAGAACAAAACTGAAAAAGAAATAGACCTACCGTGCACCTGAACAAAAGCTCCAAAGGAGTTCTGGGCAGTACTCAGGGGAATATAGGGGAAACACTCTAGTAAGTTTGCATTAAGCTATAGTAGCATACTCTAATAAATTTAAAATTATAAAAAGCAAACATGCAAACAAAATTCAGGCACATTGTCACACCACAGTGTTTCTGTCTGGCTTAGTGATGTTCACTAATTGCTGGTGATAATGATGTTTTTGTTACTGATGATGATAATGGTGATGATGACAATAATGATGGAGATGATATTGCTATCCTAATGACAAAATTTGACCTTTATGGTTCATTTTGGGTGTATGTCTCCTTCAGCATCCAATTGAGTGAGTCCCCGTGAGTATGCTCAAACAATCATACAGCCAATTATGAGAAACTTTTTTCCTTGAACCATAATCCTAGCTGGAGCAGCATAATACTAAAATACCAATTAAATGCTTCCAACTTTTAAACCCAGTGTACATTATCGCAGGTTACTATTTTTTTGATGATTTCTTAATTTGCACCTAGCATAAGTGGTACATACACAGTCAAGTTAATATTACCTCCTACAAGGCCGAACATTTCCCCTGAGTGTGTTTCCCATCCAGAGAATGTGTGAGGATGCCTGTGTATGCACTTGCATGTTGGTTTTAGTTTGGTAATACTTTTTATATCTTTATTTCCCTCCTATTGTACAAGCTTCTTATTGGAATCAAGCACTGTTAACAAACATGAGACCCCCCAGGGAGCCTGGAGTGGTTTGGCAAAAAAAAAAAAAAAATCCCAGCTTGCTGTTCAGTGGGACTTTGCCAAGCCAACATAGCTCTAATTGCATCTTTCCACTGGTTTACCCCATCCACCGCCTCTCCCTTCTTCCCAATAGTCTTTTGTGTGTACTGAAAAAAAAAATATGTTATTATAGCGAGTACTGTATGTTTACAATGAATTTCACTGGATTTGGTAGCCAAAAAGATGTAGAGTTTTTTTTTATTTTTTTTATTAGCAGTAGCTTTCCAATGGAGATAATATTTATAGAATAGGCCTGCTTGTTTGTATTTTCCAAGATAAATAAAATGAATAATATCCAAACATGATAATCAACATGTCATTTTCCAAGTACATTGGCATTTAGCATGAATGCTTGCTACATACTTATTCTGTAAGGAGTAAAGGATAGGCATTAGTACCAACTCCCTGGGGAATGGTATTTTCAGCATTATTTCAATATGAACAATCTTCTTTTGTTTATAGCAGGTATAATGTAACTGTAGGAGGAAAATGAAAAATTGCAAATGAATGCAAAGTTTTCATCAAACCCTTTTGGCATGAGAATAGTTCTGTACCTTTTGTTGCTGTCATTTCATTCTCTGGGTAATAGAATATGTTTGAAGGTGGATTCTTTAGCCTTTATTTTATCTTCTGCATGCTACAGGAGCTTTTTAGTATGTGTTCATTACTTAATCTGTTTTTGTTTTTTCTTGAGAAGGCCACATGATGCCTGTCCATTCATGATTTTTCAGATGCACCTATACATGCGTGTTCAGATTTTCTGAGACAGAATGAGGATTTCAGTTTACTGATTTCCTACATTTGTAACTGTGGTTAGAGCAAAGAACTTGAGCTTTTGTATGGCATGTGGGAAAGAGTTCTTGCTCAAGAACTCTGCCCTGGTTGAACAGTCAGATTCTGCCACTTCTTAGCTAGATGATCTTCAAAATAATAAAAGCCTTCATAAACTTCAACATGTGCATATGCAAAATGGGAATATGCCTCCCCTGATAATTAAGAGGCTTGATGGAGATGATGTAAGTGGAGGAGTTTTCACATAGCAAGCTTTCTGTACCTGCTAGATCTCTCTACTCGTCAACTTTTCATCCTTGTCTACTTGATACAGGGTTTAGGTGACCTTGTGTTAGCATCGGTGTTATTATCAAAGGTAACATTTAAAATCTTCTGATGTTCTGTCTCTAGGTAAATTTCTGTACAAAACACGTTTGCCATGGCGTGCTGGTAAATCTTCAACAACTAGCAAGAGGGGAAAGGGATGGGACAGAGGGTCTCTGTTTTAAATTATTAGCTGATTTTTGTCATGTAAAGGTACACACCTGGGTCAATTTCAAGCTCTTAATATAACATCACTGAACACAGAGCTGGTGAGAGATGCACAGCAACCCATCTTTGTACAGCATTTCCACCACATAGATAAAATAGATGTAAATAATCTCAAGAGCAGATAATCGTGAGATGTAGTAAAACAGGTGGAACTTGATGAGTTATAAATATTTATTATCTTTGTTAATATAATTTATTTAATTGAATGTTTATACGATTTAGCTAATAATGGCAATGTTTAGCAATTGGCTTACAAAATTCCTGAAAGTTTCACTTTCTGCTCTCACAAGCCAGCGCCAGCAGGCTTCAATACTCTGCGTGTTTGCCAGGACTCTCGGTCCTTTGAAGTTAGTTATATGAGGTAGAATTAAAGCCAAGCATTCCTCTAAGGAGAGAGTACACTGACACACAGGATAAGTAAATCATTCACGTGAACAAATAGTCAAGTAAATGTAAGTGGCATGACACTAGGTATGGAGAGTTTATGTGTAGAAACAATGAGACCCATGGGAAATCACTACCTCTCAACTAATTAGTTGAGGACAGATCCCACTGGCCAGAGTGCATCCCCAGAGAAATGGCCTTCTTGCCAAGACCCTTATGGAATATTCTGCCCACTCTGCCCTGGAAGAGTTTGAGGGCAGAATGTACAGCCCATTTATTTAAATTGGTATATCTCTAAGGGGTTATGTTTTAGGATTGTGGCCCTTGAAGATGGTATTTGAATGTATTGTTTTAATGAGCTTAATTTGTCTAGTTATTTGTATCTCTACAAGTTGTTTTGCTTATTGATCTGTTTGTTTTGCCTTAAATTGTGCTTGTATGTGTATTTATCATGCAGATTATACCTGTTTGTATACATCAATAAATGCAATTTAAAAAAGCAATTAAAATCATATCAACATGAATAAATTGTGTTTGGGTGTCCAAGAAATAAGTGCTGGATAAGGTCATTTAAGCAATCCCAGTTTTCAGAGGATGAGGTGTTGGTTTTCATTACTTAACTCCTCTGAGACATTTTCCTAGACCATACTGGACAGACAGTCAAGCTACCTGTCTTTCATGATGATGTTGCTTAATCCTACAGAAAGGCAATTTATCTTTTTCTGGGTGTAAGTTTCACCTCCCAGGGTTTCAAACTGTATCCAGGCCAAGATAATTGATGACCTTAATATCACTATTTGAGCTCTGCTGGTGGCATGCTGAGACCTATTTGCTTGAGGCAGAAACCTAATGACCCACCCCTTCTATCCTGAACTCCAGTAGAGATTTCAATCTCTGTAAATCATAATGAAAAAAATAAGTTACAAAATGATTTTCTAAGAATGAACTATACATTTGCATATACCCATTTGTTTGACTGGTAAACTGTGGCAGATCACTTGAATGGGGTTCTGTAGGTTGACTTTTACGTTCTGCATTTCCTTTTCACATGTTCTGAATTCCTCTAAAGTATACAGAGCTCCCTTCAATTAAATCTAAGAGGAAAAATGTGTATAACAAATTCCCATAATTTTGCTGAACCTTTCTGATCACAGTCGCTATGATTATATTTTTTTACCAGATAAATTTACCAGGTTGAAGATGAAAGACTATTTTATAGAAGACATTTTATATTTTTTTTAATCTCAAGGAATCTTTGAGGTTATCTAGTACTTTGTTCTCAATGTGTATGTGATAAAATTGAGATTTATAAGAGGTTCAACATGCCGGCCAAGATCACAAACTTCAGAAAAAATCTGAAATTTGAATAAATCTCTTTATCATACTGTCCTCCTTTATACTGTTCAAGCCTTCGCATTTCTTCCTTTTATGGGACCTTCATAGGACCTTCTGCCTGCAGTACTTCCTTACCCTGCTGCTTCTCACACTGAAGTCCTATCCCAAGGGCTTTACCATATTCTAATTTCCTGTCCCTGATATTTTTTCTTCACAACACTCATCACCATTTGTGATTGCTTGTCTTTTGTACTTGCTTGTTAAGCTGTTTATTGTCTTATATCCACTGTAAGCTTCATGTCAGCTAGCCAATATCTGGTTACAAAGGGAGGGAGGGAGGCAGGGAAGAAGAAAGGAAAGGAAAGGAAAGGAAAGGAAAGGAAAGGAAAGGAAAGGAAAGGAAAGGA
>NW_026057584.1:82800584-82827863 GCF_023721935.1 Panthera uncia
GAAAGGAAAGGAAAGGAAAGGAAAGGAAAGGAAAGGAAAGGAAAGGAGGAAGGAAGGAAGGAAGGAAGGAAGGAAGGAAGGAAGGAAAAAAGAACTAACAAAAGAAGGGAATGGGAGGGGAGGGGAGGGGAAGGAAAGAAAGAGAAATCATAACTTTTCCATCAAACCACTAGGAAAGAACAAATTAGATATATTCGTACATAAAAGTAGGAGATGTCTGGGGAAGGTTTATCAAATGATTATTTTTAAACTAGTTGTCTTCAATAATGTAATTAGCAACATTGAAGATGACTATGCCTACAAATATAGTTTCTTTCTCTTCCCCACCAAGGGCAGACATTCCTAAGCTATTAATAAGAGATTTTGTTCCTAAACTCAAGCTTGACCTAGAGTTAGTCTCAAAGCAGAACTCTAGGCAATCATTCTAAATGGGTTTGCAAAAATGATTTGCCATTTTTGGCCTATAGGATATAACTAAATAGTTTTGTGTTTTGTTTTTGTCTTTTCATTTTTAGTAAGATGATCACCTATAATGTGGGCACAAAGAACTGGAGATATTTATATCTGGATGTCTTTAATAGTAGTCATTAAATGATATAAATAAAGTGTATTCAGAAACATTGAATAAATAAAGAGAAATATACATATCATTAATCACGTATTTATTCTATTTTTCTATATATCCTAATATGGGTAGGATGGAAGAAAACTCTAATGCAGGCAATTGTAAACTAACTTTAGAAAGTTCAAAATTATAGCAACTTGAATCTCTTTATATAACAATATGGATTTACACAATCAGGTTGAATTATAAATCAATGGAACTTTGCTCTTATAGACCTATGTTTTTCTGAATAAGCAAAAACATTGGACAGGTAATATTTTTCTTTGGTGCTTTACTTCCCCTTTTTAACCAGAAACTTTTGCAAGATTTGTGCTTTCTCTTCCTTCTTCCATATTACTAGAAGAGCTTAAGAAAAACTTACGAGAATTGACCTAAGAGTAATAATACATTTGCCATACCGCATTTTCCATCAAAACATTTTTTGAGGTATTTTTTTCTTGAATAATGCTATCTGGTTGTATGATCCATTTCTAGAAGGTTAATCTTTTTTTTATTATTTAGTTTTCCATTTTTTTTTAAAATTTCTCACTGTCAAAAGAGTGTAGATAGCATGTCCCTGTAGCATAATTAACCACAAACATAAAAATGAAATAAAATAAAAAATAAGTGACTTTCTATGTGCTCAGTACCCAGATTTACAAATAAGAAATCACCAAGACTTTCTGCATTCCTCCTCCCTCAGTCCCAGTTACCACTACTGTGCATCTACGTTAATTAATACCCTGCATTCTTTATAATTTTGCCACATATATATGGTTCAAAAAGAACATGTTTATTTTCAATCAGCTTTCTCAAGGTATATTTTACATATAATGGAAGTCTCCCAATTTAATTTTGTAGTTTGCTGAGTTTTGATTGATACAGTCAATACATTATACTATGTCAAGATGTAGAATGTATCCTTCACCATGAAAAGTTTTCTTGAGCCTCTTTGTCAACAATCCTCTGCTCCCAAAGGGACCCTTGGTAAGCTTGATTAACTTTCTGTTATTCTAGTTTTGCCATATCTAGAATATCATATACATGGACTAATTCAGTACATAGTCTGGCTTCTTTTGCTTTAATATAACACTTCTGAGAGTCATTCATATTGTGTTTATCAGCAGTACATCTTTTAAAGTGTTCAGTAGTATTCCACTCTATGGATATACTATTCATTTTTCGATTTCTCCATTCATTAGTTGATAGACACTTTGCTTAGTTCAGGTTAGCTGTTATGAATAAAGATACTATAAATATTTTCACACTATTTGTTTATGAACATATGTTTTTATTCCTCTTGGGTAAATACCTGGGAGGGGTTTTGCTGAGTAGCATGGAAAATATAAGATTAACTTAAAATAAAAAACAAAAAATTACCAAATTGTTTTCCAAAGTATCTGTACCATTTTGCCTCTGTCAACAATGTATGTTTTAGTTACTCCAAATTCTTGACAGCAGTTAACATTATCCTCGTAGTCTTTTTCATTTTAACCATTCTAGTGGGTTTGTGATATCTAATTGAGATTTTAATTTAATTCTATCAAGTAGTAATGATGTTTAACATATTTTATGATATTTAAGCACAGTTTATATATTTGCTTTATGAATGTCAAATCTTTTGTACATTTTGTTTTTAGTCATGTTTGTTTTTTTATTACTGAGTTTTAGAAGTTTTTAAAATATACTATAGATAAAAATAATTTATCAGATATGTGATATACAAATATTTTCCCATAGTCTTTTCCTTACCTTCTCATATTCTGAATATCATCTTTAAAAGAGCAGAAGGTTTTACTTTTGAGAAAGCCCTATTTGGGTACATTTTTTCTCTTCTGGTTGATATTTTTTATCTTGGAAATGATTACTTTTTCTGAGGTTATATTTACTCTTTTGTTTTCTTCTATAAGTTATATTGCTTTAGTGTTTATGTTTAGATCCATGATTCACTGAGATCATTCTTTTATATCGCTCAAGGTGAACATCAAGGTTTATTTCCTTTGTCCATATGGACATCCAGTTCTTCAAAGCACTCTTGATTTCCTTTTTTTTTTTTTTCCTTTGAATTTACTACCATTTTTCCATTGACTATCTTGGCTCCTTTTTTGGAAATATCCAGATTGCCTCTTCTGCTTCAATGATTTATGTGTTTTATACTATACCACCTTTACTTGATTATTGTAGCTTTATAATAAGTTTGTAAATGAAGTACTCCAAATTTATTCTTCTTTGTTGAAATTGTTTTGACTATTCTACATTCTTTGCATTTCCATGTTAATTTTAGAATAAGCTTTTAAATTTCTACCAAAAAGATCCTGTATAGATATGATTGGGATTGTGTTGAATCTATAGATTTTCTTTATGGTAGTAAAATATAATATCATAAAATTTATTATTTTATGTCTAATTTCAGTGACATTAAGTACATTCACATTGTTGTACAATCATCCCTACCATCCATCTCTGGAACGTTTTCATCTTCCCAAACTGAAACCCTGTGCTCATTTAACAACAGCTCTCCATTCTTTCTTTCTTTCTTCAGCCTCTTGTAACCTCCATTTTACTTTCTGTCTCTGTTAATTTGAATATTCTAGGGGTGCCTGGGTGGCTCAGTGGATTAAGCCTCCGACTTTGGCTCAGGTCAGGATCTCATAGCTTGTGAGTTCAAGCTCCGCGTTGGGCTCTGTGCTAAGGGCTCAGAGCCTAGAGCCTGCTTCCAATTCTGTGTCTCCCTCTCTCTCAGCCCCTCCCCCACTCACATTTGGTTCATCTCTTTCTCAAACTAAATAAACATTAAAAATTTTTGTAAATATTCTACATACTTCATTTAACTGAAACCATTATATGTTTCCTATTTTTCTGACTTATTTCACTTAAAATAATGTCTTCAAGGTTAATTCATGTTGCAACACTATTTTTTAAGGCTAAATAATATTCCATTTTTTGTATATACCACGTTTTGTTTATCCATTCATCCATTAAGGGACTTTTGTAATTTCTACCTTCAGCTATTGTGAATATGCTGCTGTTAACATGGATGTACAAATTTTTGTTTGAGTCCTTGTTTTAAATTATTTTGGGTAGGTTTCCAGAAGCTGAATTGCTGGATCATATGGTAATTTTATGTTAAATGTTTTTTAAAGAACCCCCGTATTGTTTTCCACAGTGGCTCTACTATTTTACATTTCCACCAACAGTACAGAAGTTTCTCCTCATCCTACCCAAACTTATTTCCTATTTCTCCTAATAATAACCATCCTATTGAGTGTGAAGTGATATCTCATTGTGGTTTACATATGCATTTCCATAATTATTTATGATATTGAATTCCCAATGAAAGTCCAGGAACAGATGGCTTCATAGGCAAATCCTACCAAACCATTTAAAGAAGAGTTAATACTTATCCTTCTCAAATTATTCCAAATAACTGAAGAGGAAAGCATGTTTCCAAATTTACTCTACAGGGTCATATTACCCTGACACCAAAACTAGACAAAAGGATTAAAAAAAAAAAAAAGGATATTAGAGCCTGATATCCTTGGGGAACATGGATGCAAAAATTCTGAATACAGTGTTAGCCAATTGAACTCAACAATATATTAAAGGATCATATGCCACATATGAGATTTAGTCCAAGGATGCAAGAATGGTTCAATATCCACAAATGAAACAGTGTGATGTAATACCACATTAATAACATTAAGGGAAAAAATCAGATGATCATCTCAAGAGATACAAAAAAAGCATGTGACAAAATTTAACACCCATTTGTGATCAAAACTTTCAGCAAAGTGGGTATAGAGGGAACATATTTCAACATAATAAAGGCCATATATGACAAACTTAACTGCTAACATCATAATCAATGGTAAAAAGCTGAAAGTTTTTCCTATAAGATCAGGAATAAGACAAGGATGTGTAGTCTCATCACTTTCATTCAACATATTAGAAGTCTTAGCCACAGCAATCAAACAAGAAAAACAGAAAGCATAAAAATTGGTAAGGAAGGAGTAAAACTGTCACTATTTGCAGATGACATAATAATACATATAGAAAACCTTAAAGACCCCAGTAAAATTTTAGAATTAATAAATGAGTTCAGTAAAGTTGAAGGATAAAAAATTAATATACAGAAATTGGTTATGTTTCTATACACTAAAAATGAACTATCAGAAAGAGAAATTAAGAAAACAATCCCATTTAAAATAACATCAGAAAAAATAAAAAAAACTTAGGAATAAATTTAACCAAAGAAGTGAAAGACCTGTACTCTGAAAACTATAAGACATTGATGAAAGAAACTGAATATGACACAAACAATGGAAACATATACCATGTTCATAGAGTGGAAGAATTAATATTGCTAAAATGTCCATACAACACAAAGCAGTATACGGATTCAATGCAATCCCTATCAAAACACCAATAACATTTTTCTCAGAACTAGAATCAATCCTCAAATTAGAAGACCATGAATAGCCAAAGCAGTCTTGAAAAAGAAGAACAAAGCTCCCAGATTTCAAGATGTAGTACAAAGCTGTAGTAATAAAAACAGTATGGTACTGGCACAGAAACAGACACATCAATCAGAAGAACATATTGGAGAACCTAGAAATAAACCCATGCTTATATATTCATTATATATTCAATTAGTCTATGACAAAGAAGGCAAGAATATGCAATGGGAAAAAGGCAGTCTCTTTAATAAATGGTGTTAGAAAAACAGCTACATACAAAAGAATGAAACTGGACCATACTCTTATAAAACTCCTAGAAGAAATCAGAGGCAGTAAACTTCTGATCATTGGTTTTTCAAACATCCAAATATATATATATATATATATATATTTGGACCTGTCTTCTCAAGCAAGCGAAACAAAAGCAAAAATAAACAATTGCAACTCTAGCAAACTAAAAGGTTTTGTGCAGAGAAGGAAACCATTAACAAAATGGAAAGGCCACCTACTGAATGGCAGAAGATATTTGCAAATGATACAGACAAAATATATAGAGAACTCATACAATTCAACATGGAAGGGAAGGGAAGGAAGGAATAAAGAAGGAAGAGAAAGAAGGAAAGAAAGAAAAGAAGAAAGTTAAAAAGTGGGTAGAGAATCTGAACATTTTTCTAAAGAAGATATTGATGGACGACAGACAAATGAAAAGATGCTCAGCATTACTAAGCATCAGGAAAATGCAAATCAAAACCACAGTGAGTTATCACCTCGCACCACTCAGAATGGTAATATCCAAAACACAAGAAATAACAAATACTGGCAAGGGTGTGGGAAAAGGCAACCTTTGTGCATTGTTAATGGGAATGTAAATTGGTACAGCCAGTATGGAGGTTCCTCAAAAAATTAAAAATAGAAATACATCTATACTTCAATAAAAAATCTATTAATCAATCTATGTGGCTATTCAAATTATTTGTTTCTTCCTTAGTGAGATTTGATAATTAATGTATTTCAAAGAGTTCCCATTCCCTTTAAGTTATAAAATTTATATATACAATTTTATATATTTATATAATATATATTATATGGTAATTATATATGTATTTTTTAAAATTTCCTAAATCCATAGTGATAACCCATCTTTCATTCCTGATATTTTGCTGCCTTTTTTAAAAAAAAAATCCTTCCATCTGGCTGGAAGTTTATCAATTTCATTGATCTTTTAACATACTAATAAGCTTTTCAGTTCATTGATTATTTCTGTCCTGTTGTCTGATTTCAATTGTGATAATTTCTACACTTATCCTTATTATTTCCTTCCTTCTCCTTTACTTTTCATTATTTCAAGTTTTTATTTAAATTCCAGTTAGTAACAAATAATGTGATATTAGTTTCAGGAGCAGAATTTACTGATTTAATCACTTACATACAACAGCCAGTGCTCATCACAAGTGCCCTCCTTAATACCTATCACCAATTTAGCCCCCCCCCCCCCCCCCCCTGCCTACCTCTCCCTCCAGCAACCCTCAGTTTGCTCTCTATGGTTAAGAGTCTGTTTTACAGTTTGCCTGTCTCTTTTGTTTACCCCCCATGTTCATCTGTTTTGTTTCTTAAATTCCACATGTGAGTGAAATCATATGGTATTTATCTTTCTCTGACTTACTTATTTCGTGTAGCAAAATATACTGTAGCTCCATTCATGGCATTACAAATGACAAGAATTCATTCTTTTTTATGGCTGAGTAATATTCCGAGAGAGAGAGAGAGAGAGAGAGAGAGAGAGAGAGAGAGAGAGATCTTCTTTTATCCATTTATCAGTCAATGGACATTTAGGCTCTTTTCATAATATGGCTATTGTTGATAATGCTTTATAAATATTGAGGTGCATATGTGTCTTCAAATCATTATTTGTGTATCCTTTGGGTAGTGCAATTGCTGAATTGTAGGGTAGTTCTGTTTTTAACTTTTTGAGGAACCTGCATAGCATACTGTGTCTTCCAGAGTGGCTGCACCAATTTTCATTCCCATCAACAACGTAAGAAGGTTCCCCTTTCTCTGTGTCTTTGCCAACATCTGTTGTTTCCTGAGTTGTTAATTTTAGCCATTCTGACAGGTGTATGGTAATATCTTGTAGTTTTGATTTGTATTTCCCTGATGATGAATGACGTTGAGCATCTTTTCATGTGTCATTTGGAAAACATGCCTATTCATGTCTTCTGCCCATTTCTTAACTGGGTTATTTGATTTTTGGGTACTGAGTTTGATAAGTACTTTAAAGAATTTGGATACTAATCCCTTATCAGATATGTCATTTGCAAATATCTTCTCCTATTCCAAAGATAGCCTTTTAGGAAACCATCAAAACCCTAGAGGAGAACACACGTAGCAGCCTCTTCACATTGGCCCTAGCAACTTCTTACTAGATGTGTTTCTAGAAGCAAGGGAAATAAAAGCAAGAATAAACTATTGGGACTTCAAGATAAAAAGCTTCTACACAGCGAAAGAAACAATCAACAAACCTAAAAGGCAACCTGCTTACTTTTCTTTTAATATGATCTGTCTTCCCTAATTTCTTTAAGGTGGAAGCTCAGATTGTTGTTTTTTAGAAGTTCTTTTTTTTTTTTTAATGTTTATTTATTTTTGAGACAGAGAGAGACAGAACATGAATGGGGGAGGGGCAGAGAGAGAGGGAGACACAGAATCGGCAGCAGGCTCCAGGCTCTGAGCCATCAGCCCAAAGCCTGACGCGGGGCTCGAACTCACGAGCCGTGAGATCGTGACCTGAGCTGAAGTCGGACGCTCAACCGACTGAGCCACCCAGGCGCCCCATAGAAGTTCTTCTTTTTAATGTAAACATTGTATTAAGGGTTTAGGGTGTTCCCATTACCATCCCTTCACAATTCATATGTTGAAATTTTAAACCCCATATTTACAGATGGGGCCTTTAAAGTGGTTATTAAAATAAAATGAAATCATGTGGGTAGATGCTAATCCAGTATAACTGGTACCCTTATAAGAAGAGGAAATTAGGACACAGATACTGTGATATTGTGATTTATAATAAGAATATACATTTGGTCTTCACTCCTGTTTTTGGCACAAAGCTCCTAAAATTCTTGGAATTTCCTGTGATGAGAGTGATAAAACATTCTTTGTTGTTAATAAGTTTACTTTTGGAAAATACCTAAGGATGGGGGCTGGTTAATAGGGGTGCCACCTATTGTATGAAAGGGTTGGAACTTTCAGTATCACCCTCCTGACATCCAAGGAGGGGAGAGAGGCAGGAGATTGAGTTCAGTCACCAATGACCAATGAATTAATCAATCGTGTCTATGAAGCTTCTATAAAACTCCCCAAAAACAGGATCTGGAGAGCTTATGAGTTTGTGGGCATGTGGAAATTTGGAGAGAGTAGCACATCCAGAGAGAGTATGGGAAGCTCCTCACTCTTTCCTCATACATTGCCTATGCATTTCTTATATCTAGCTGTTCCTGAGTTGTATCCATTTATAATAATCTGGTAATCTAATAAGTAAAATGCTTCTCTGAGTTCCGTGAGCTGATCTAGCAAATTAATCAAACCTAAGGAGGGCGGGGGGGTGCGGGGGGCAGCGGTCACTGGAACCTCCAATCTTTAGCCAGTTTGTCAGAAACACATGTGACAGTCTGGACTTGCAATTGGTTTCTGAAGTGCAGGGAGGGAGGGGGCAGTCTTGTAGGATTGAGTCCTTAACTTGTGGGATCTGGCACTATCTCTAGGTAGTGTCAGAATTGAGTAGAGTTGAAATGGAGAACAGCTAGTTGGAGCAATTATTGGAGAAGAATTGCTTGGTGGTATGGAAAAAAATCACACACTGTAAGTGGTTTCAGAATGGTAGACATGCAGAGGAGGAAGATCAAATGAACATCAAGATGGCTATCCCCAAACCGAAGAGAGAGGCCTCAGAGGAAACCAACCCCTTGCCAAACTCTTGATCTTAGTCTTCTAGCCTCCATAACTGTGAGAAAATAAATACCTTGATTAAGCCACTTAGTCTGTGGTACTTCAGGCAGGCCCAGCAAATTAATTGTTTTAATTCATTCTCCTCATTTTGATATATTATTTTTCTATTTTAATTTAAAATACTTAATTTCTTTATCTGACCCTTGGTTTGTTTAGAAGTACATTATACAATTGCCATACATTTGTGGATTATCGTGATAGTTTTTAACTGATTTTCTTTTCTTTTTTTCTCTTTTCTTTTTTCTTTTATTTCCTTTTCCCTTTCCCTTTCCCTTTCCCTTTCCCTTTCCCTTTCTTTTTCCCTTTCCCTTTCTCTTTCTTTCTTTTCTTTTTGTGTTTAGTGTGTTCACGGAACGTATATTATATGCCTTGCTTTTCGTCCCAGGATATGGTTTATCTTTCTCAATATTCCATGTTTACTTGTGAATGTATATTCTGCTGTTGTGGGTCTAGTGTTCCAAAATATCAGTTAGGTGAAATTAGTTGATATATTATACAAATTTTCTCTATTCTTGCATGATCTTGACTATATGTTCTACCAATTCCTGAGAAAAGAGTGCTGGAATCTCAAACTATAATTGTCAATTTTAGTTCTTGTGTTGGTTCTGTCAGTTTTTGCCTCATGTTTTGTTTTTGTTTTTGTTTTTGTTTTATTCTGATATTAGAGTACATACACAAGTAAGATTGTTATGGTTTTTTTTTTTAATGAATTGACCCCTTTTTCATGATAATAAGTTCCTCTTTATTATTGTTAATATTTTTGTTTGATAATTTCTGAGGTACCTGGGTGGCTCAGTCTATTTAGCGTACAACTTTGGCTTAGTCATGATCTTGCAGTTCACAAGTTCAAGCCTCACATTGGGCTCACTACTGTCAGCCTGTCAGCACAGAGTCTGTTTTGGGTCCTCTGTCCCCATCTTTCTGTCCCTCCCCTGCTTGCACTCTCTCAAAAATAAATAAACATTAAAAAAAAAGAAACGTATTTTTATAACATTATTATAGATTTTCAGCTTTCTTTTGGTTAGTCATATGGTATGTTTTTTCCAACCTGTTATTTTTAACAAATATTAAGCACATCTTTATATATATATATATGTTGTATAAACTTTGTTTATAGCTTAGTCTCATATTTTATTCAATCTGAAATTTTCTGTCCTTTGAAATATTTGAATGATTTTCATTTAGTGTATTTGCTGATATGGTTATATTTAAATCTACCATTTTGTGGGGCACCTGGGTGGCTCAGTTGGTGAAGTGCCTGTCTCTTGATTTTGGCTCAGGTGATGATCTTGCAGTGTGTGGGATCGAGCCCTTTGTTGGGTTCTGCACTGACAGTGCAGAGCCTGCTTTGGATTCTCTCTCTCCCTCTTTCTCTGTCCATCACCTGCTCACTCTCTCTCTTTCTCTCTCAAAATAAATAAATAAACTTAAATTAAAATCTACCATTTTGTTGTTTTCTGTTTATACAATATATCCTTTCTTTCTTTTCCTTCTTTTCCTTCCTTCTTTTGGATTGTTTGAGTGTTTTATGATTATATATTATCTCCACTATTAGATTATTGTCTATTCCTCCTTGTATGGTTTCAGTGGTACTCTAGCTTTAACAAAACCAATTTTCATTTTAATTACTATCATGCCAGTTCACAAAGAATGAAAGAACTTTCAACATGTACCTCCTTTTTATATCTCCTCTCTTTTCTGTTTTTATAACATATTTACCTGCAGATGATAAAAGTTAAAATACATTGCTATTATTTTTATTTAAATAGTTAATTATCTTTCATAGAGATTAAAATGAGAGAAAATGTTTTGCATGTTACTACTTGTTTACCATGTGTCGTTCTCATTATTTCCTATGCAGATTCAAATTTCCATCTGGTATCATTTTCCTTTTGATGGAAGAGTTTCCTGTAACATTTCTTATAGTTTGGTAAGCTGGTAGTGAATTCTCTCAGCTTTTATTTTCTGAAAAAGGCTTCATTTTGTCTTCACTTTTGATAGTTTGTTAATTATAGACTTCTAGGTTGACAATTGTTCATTCCTCTCCTACCCCCAAAATTAAATGTGTTATTCCATTACCTTTAGCCAAACATAGTTTCAGAAAACAAGTCTGCTGTTATTTTTTTAATCTTTGATCTGTGTTTATTATGTCTGTGTCTATAAAACATATAAAAATGTCTCTTTTCTCTGGATGCTTTTAAGAGTGTCTCCTTGTCATTGTACATAGGAATTTGATATTTGATATGTCTTTACATGGTTTTATTTTTATTTATTCTACTTGAATTTTGGTGAGATTTTTGGATATGTGGATTTCTGGTTTTCATCAAATTTGGAAAAATTGTGATGATTATTTCTTCAAATATCCTTTTTCTGCCATTCCTTCTCCTGGGACCTGAGTTACACATGTACTAGACGATCGTCTTTTGCATCCTTTGGTTCTCAGAAGAATGTTGCCCTGCCATGATCACATCCTTATCCTGGGAACCTGTGAATATGTTACCTTACATAGTGAAAAGGGCTTTGCAGATATGATTATGTTAAGGACATTGAGATGGAAAGATTGTCCTGGTTTATCTGAGTGGGTCTGATTTCACCTAGATCCTTACAAGCAAAGCACACTTTTCTGGCTGTGGTTGTGACCACTAAGAGGGTCAGAGGGATATTCTCAACCCACTGTTGATGGCTTAAAGTGAAGAAACCATGAGCGAAGGAACAAGGGTGACCTATAGAAACTAGAAAAGGCAAGGAAACAGATTCTACTCTAAAGCCTTTAGAAGAAAATAGCCCTGCCTACACTTCAATGGTAGTCCAGTGAGACCAGTATTGGTCTGTTCTAACTGTAACATAATAAATTTGTATTGTTTAAGCCACTACGTTTTTGGCAGTTTGTATGGAAGCAGTAGAAAACCAATACAGTCCTAAGGTCTCTAATGCCCTGTTTATTGTTTTCTAGTGTTCATTTCCTCTGTATTTCATTTTGAATAATTTCTAATTATGTCAAATTCAAATTTACTCTTCTTTCCTTCTGCAGTATCTAAACTTCTGTTAATCCCATCCAGTAGGTTTTCCATTTGATATATTTGTTTTCATCTTTAGTTGAACATTTTGTATTTTTATTCTTTCTCCCTCTTTATATACATGTTGTCCTAAACATCTTCTTATAACCTTTATGATAGTGGTTAAGATTCTTGTCTCCTAATTCTATCCCCTCTCTAATCTCTGGGTTGGTTTTGTTAACTGATTTTTTCCTGCTTCTTTAGATTCCTAGTAATATATATATTTTTTTCTTTTTTGGATACCAGGCATTCTAAAATTCATATTGTTGAAAGCTGATGTTTGTAATATTCCTTTAAAGAGTGCTAAGCTTTGTTCTTGCATGCAGTTAACTTACTAATGGATCAGTTTGATCCTTTGAAGCTTCTTTTTTGAGCTTTATTAGAGAAAGGACAGTCCAGCATTTATTCTGGAGCTAATTTAGTTCCATTAATAGAAAATGCTTCTAAGGATTCTAGCCAATGTTTAACTTTTTGATGAGGTTTCACCATTCTGTCTAGTGATAACTGCAAGTATTCCTCCTAGCCTTTCCTTGGTTCCAGGAATCATTAGGTGTACCCTCGTTCTGTGGGTTTTTATACTACACATGTCCAGATTAGTTCAGAGCCAAAGACACTCAGTGAGAGCCTTTTGAACATTTCAGGAGCTCTTTAGTGTCATCATTTTCAACATTTTTCTCTACAACTTTTTCTTCTCAGTCTCTCATACTCATAGGTCTGCTTCCTTACCTCAGTGAGATTACCAGGTTCTGTCTGATATTCTCCTTCTCTGATATGGTCTGAACGCTGAATCCTGTTAGTAACCTGGGCAGTTGCATGGCTTACCTTATTTGTTGTCTTTCTCCAAGGAACCATAGTTCTTTACAGCCTCTTGTTAAATATCTGTAAAAAAGAGTTCCATATATTTTATATTTTTAGTTTTTATGATGGAATGATTGCAGTTAATAAATTTATGGGCAGAAGTGGAAATCTGTTGGTTTTTTCTTTATTTTTTTTGAATATTAAATAAATGGAATCATACTGTATGTATTCTTTTGCTATTTCTTTTTCCCCAATATTATATTTACAGATTTATACATGTTGCTGTTTGTAACTATACTTTATCAATTTCTCTACTCTATAGTATTCTGTATGATCACATCAGTAGCTATTTCCTTTGATGGTCTCCTCTTATTTGCTGTTACAAAAATGCCACTGTGAATATTCTTTTTGGAAAGGTCTTTTTTTTTTTAATGTTTCATTTATTCTGGAGAGAAAGAGAGACAGAGCATGAGTAAGGGAGGGGCACAGAGACAGAGAGACACAGAATCCAAAGCAGACTCCAGGCTCTGAGGTGTCAGCACAGAGCCCTACATGGGGCTCGAACTCACAAGTCGTGAGATCATGACCTGAGCCGAAGTCGGACGCTCAACTGACTGAGCCACCCAAGCGCCCCAACCACTATGAATATTCTTAAACATGTCTTTGAGTATACTAAGAATTTCTTTATCATATTTAGGTGCAATAAATTAAAAAGAACCAAGAATACAGTTCTTCCCCTTTATTAGGTATTGCAAATTGTTTTCAAAGTGGTAGTTTCAGTTCACACTTTCACTTGTAGTGTGTAAGTTTTGATTGGTTCAACTTTAAAATTTTTGATAATGTAGTTTGAAAGGGTTTGTTATTAAGGCTTTAATTTGCATGATTAATGGCATTAAACATCTTTCCATATATTGATTATTTTTTCCTCTTCTGTGAAATGCCTTTTTATATTTTTGCCAATTCTCCTAATGGGTAGGTTGATTTTACTGTTAATATAGAAGAGTAACCTGGATACTAACCATTATTTTTTGGTATGGAAAATTATCTTCTAATTTTAAAAGAAAAATTTATTTACGGGGCACCAGGAAGGCTACGTTGCTTAAGCATCTGACTTTGGCTCAGCTCATGATCTCACTGTTCATGAGTTTGAGCCCCACATCAGGTGAGTTAGAGCCCCACTTCGGGTGAACCCATCAAATTTCCCTTCTCAAGAGTATTTTGGTTACTTCTGGGTTTTTCTTTTATATATTAAACTTAGAAAAAAAGAATCTATAAAGCTTAAAAAGTACTCTGAATTTTGTCTGGAATTGTACATAATCTATAGGTTAAGTTAGGGAAAATTTACTTTAAAAAATATTTATTTATTTTGCAAGAGAGAATGAGAGAGCATGAGCAGGAGCATGCAGAGAGGGAGAAAAAGGGAATCCCAAACAGGCTGTCAGATCCTGTCTACTGTCATCTACCGTCAGAGTAGAATTCGATGTAGGGCTTGAACTCAGGAACCACGAGATCGTGATGTGAGCTGAAACCCAAGAGTCAGACCCTTAAGTCACTGAGCCATAGGCACCCCAAATTAGGGAAAATTTACTTTTTTACAGTGAACTTTTTATTCAATATATTATGTTTTTTATTATGATTTAATATTTTTACATAGAAGTATATATTTTATGAAATTTGTACAAGGTGTTTTATAGGTTTTCAGGCCATTATAAATAATAACTAACATGTGACATTAAGTTCATTTGCTTGTGACAGAAAAGCCAGAGTAATACTTCTAAATAAGATAGAAAAGTATTTATCTTTAAAAGAAGTCTGGAGACAAATTCCCTAGAACATAATTCTTTTTATCACAAAATTTTATCCCATGGTCCAAGATGATTGCTAGAGCTCCAGCCTTTAGGGCCACATTCCAGCTAGTAGAAAGGAAGCCAAATTGAAGACAGAGAAATTCCTTCCTTTTAGACCAGTGCTCAGAAGTTGCACAAACACTTCTGATTATGAAACTGCTTAAAAGCATAAAGATGAACAAAAATAAAAATGGCTGCACTAATGTTTCAGGGAAGCTCATTTTAAAGTAACCTTTTCCCTCTCTTGCACAAACTTCTCCTCTTTCTTTCTTAGCCTTTTGTTTTAGGAACCTTGTACCACCCTAAAGACATGACAAAGGAGGCTGGCAACAAGTACATGATTCCTGTGAAAACCAGCTAGATCCTGTATTTCCCTATAAAACTCCCCCAGCCCCTCTGGGCAGGCAGGCTTGCAGTTTTTTGAAGGCTGCAGCTTACTGCGGCCTCCTTTGCCTGGCAAAGCATTAAAGCTATCATTTCTCTTTATCCCAAACTCTGTCTTCATGTAATAGTTTGGCTCTGAAGCACAGAGGTCAACTTTCAACAATTACATCTCATTAGATAAAACTTGGTCCAGAGTGACTGGGAAATATAATATCTGTCCAGAAAGCTTCATGACTAAATAAACATTATGCATTCTATTACTGCTATAGACTAAATGTTTGTGATGCCTTAAAATTTTTATGTTGAAATCCTAACCCCCAGTGTGATGGTATTAGGAGATGGGATCATTGAGAGATGATTAACTCAGACATTGGGGCCCCCATGAATGGGACTACTACCTTTATAAAATGCCCCAGCGAGCTCCCTTGCCCTTTCCCACTGTGTGTGGTCACAGCAAGAAGATGGCTGCCTATAAGCCAGGAAATGGGCCCTCACCAGATATTGAATCTGCTGGCACCTTGATCTTGGACTTCACAGCCTTCAGAACCGTGAGAAATGAATTTCTGTTGTTTCTAAGCCACCTAGTCTATAGTATTTTGTTATAGCAGCCCAAACACACTAAGGGACTTGCTAAAGAGAGAAGGGACTGTAGTATATATAAATCCAACAGTCCCAGTCCTTTGATTTTTCTTTTAACTGAACTAAGTATTGGAGAATCGTTATACTCTAGGAAGAGCGACCAGCCGATGACTGATGGAAGTAAGTCTGTAAATGCCAGTCTACCTTGTTCCATGGGTCTGAGGCACCCCTGTACCAACCCCCAGAGTTTCTCAGCAGAAGTAAACAACTTGCTTGATAATGCACACTTCAGTGACTGCCTTCTGTTCTCTGTACCAGTTTTGTTCTCTCCTACCAGTGTTTCCTGGTATCATGTCCCCAACTATTCTTTCTCTATGAATATAAGTATATTCACAATACAAAATAGTATGCACACTGTCTTTGCTAGAAAACAAACTTTAAAGCTTCATTTTAGGAAAAAAGAGTAACAAACTTCCTTTAACTAATGTCTTGGTAGAGTGCTTGAAACAAAGGACATTAATATCCAGAAGACTTTAGTAATCGTGGCTAGAGTGATGCTGGCAATTTAGAGCAGAGAACGTTCCCCTCATTAATGTACTCATGGCAGAAAACAGCCATCTTTTCTTGCAGGCCTGTTTTGTAGCCCCCCTGGCTTCTCCTGTGGCTTTGTTAAACACAGGACTCTTAAATGGGCTTATTGACTTTTTTCAATCCATATTAGCATACCTCTCTCCTAAATAGCTGGGAGTTGGGACTTGCTGCATTCCATTGTTAGTAACACTTACTAAAATCAGTAATAGAACAGTGGGAATAAAATCACAGAGGGGTATAAAAGCTAGCACACTAAAATATTAAAGTCCAACTGTGAAAAGCTTTCCATGATATTTTTTTCCATATCAAAATGTGTTTTAAACACTTTTTGAGTATTATTATAATTAACTATAGTAGCTTTGTAAGCAGTTCCTTTTGTAAGAGAAAAACCCACCATCACTTAGAGGTTACTGGTTTTTGACACTGAGCTCTTAAGTGGATAATTATATTTATTGAGAGGTGATGCTCACTTGACCACTTGGCGTTTTGGTTTGGGCCAAGGGAAAACAAGGCAGGTGAAGTGTTTTTATGTACAATGTAACAGATATTGCTATTGTGACTCCATTTCTCAGGCGTTGTTGGTTAACTAAATCTTTATTTCCGGAAACTGCAATGTTCCCTCTCTTCCTTGTTCTTGGAAAATTAAAAGCTTCTACCTTAGAGAAGTGAATGATACATTATCCACTCACTCTAAATTGAACCCATTTGGAGCTATTTGCATCTTGTGGAACCTACGGCTGAGTGCTGCGCTCAGAGGTGTAATGAGTGGTTGTCACAACACACTGGAGGTGGCCCCATAACAAAATGATCCCCTGTCAATCCCCTCACAGGAAATGCTTTGGCAACCTGTAATTCGGCCCCAGTATTAACATCCTGCCTGGGTTTTGTTAAATGGCACTTTCTAGGAAGTAGATCTGGGGAACTTGTGTTTAATAATGTTTAAAGAGGAATATTTGATGGAAGTTTTAGAAAGCATCACATGGGGTTAACAGTGATTTGTCATTTGTTTCTAATTAAAGGACCTAATCTCTTATCACTGAAGCAGTTGTTTTTTTTTTTATACTAAAGGCACAGATGTGAATGGAAACATATTAATGAGATGTCATACTACATAGTCATTTAGTGTTTTGTTTAACTTAAACATAGCAGAAAATGTGTGTCTAAGTAGACACGTGTAATGACATCCTGATAGAATTATAATTTCCTGCATTTGCATAATCTTCAGTAAAATTCACACTAGGTTCACCTTGCATTGCTAATTTCATTTCCCAAATCTGCATTTTTAGAAAATTAAAGAAAAGTCAGACTTAAAGTACTTTGGGAGTAGAAAGAGCTTATTGTTAGGTTCCTTCAAATTAAAACTGGAATTGTAATTTAAATATTTGAGTGCCAGGTGTTCTAAAAAGTGACAAGAACCATTCAAATCAACGGGAAGTTTTGCATTTCCTGAAGCTACTTAAAATCCTCTAGGCTAAATCATCTCAGGAGCTTGGCAACTCTTCAGTCTCAGCCTGAGCTGCAGTGTGACTTCTGGATTTGGGAAATCATGTTTGTCTGATCAAGTGCCCTGGTGTGCCCAGTTCCAGGATTCCATGAGCTATAACTTCCAAAAGTCAGTCAGGTAATTGGGCAATGAGAGAAGCAGCAGGAGCAACTGTATTTAACTACGCCCTGATGTGGACCACATGACTCTCCATTAGCCCAGCAAGACAGCTCTGGATGCTGGTGAAAATCAGGTGATCTCAAAATAGTTTGGGGATATGGAAAGACATCAAAATTAGACATCCACCTCAGATTATTAGTGTGATTGCCAGTAGGAAAACCTAATTATTCCCTGGTCTGGTTAAAAGGTGCTTTAGAAACTGTCTTCCAAGTTCTATCTACCTGGCATACTATGTTTCAGAGGTCTCATTTGATGAAGTTTTGGGGTGATGGAGGGGTTTGTGGGGTCTGGAGCCAATGGCCAAGAAAAAATTCTTCAAGATGTCTTTGGTGCAAAAAGGTGATTTTATTAAAATATGGGACAGGACCCATGGGCAGGAAGAGCTGCGCTGGGTCATGACAGGTAATTCATTGTATACCCACAGGTTGGGAGAGGGTCATGGATAGATTAAGTCTGTAAGATATTTTGGGAGCAAGGTTTCCAGGACCTTGAGGGGCTAGCTGTTCCTAGGGAAATGCCACTTATTACCGTTTAATAAAAGCTCAGTCATGAGTCCCTTCAGATGTATTTGGGGCCAGGGGTGGGGGGAAGCATAAGCTTGAAGCATGATTGCCAGCATATATCTTGGGGCAGTTGAGTTAAAGGATGTAGACACTTACAGGATCCTCGAGGTTGGGATAATGTTAAGCTAAGGTTCTCTTTTGCCCCTAGCAAAGTGTCATCATCCATCCAGGCAGCTGAGCTCCTGGAGGGAGGTCACTCTGTCGGTTTCAAGGACTTGTCAGTGGGCTGTAGTCAGTAAAGGAATTTAATTTTTCATTTGCCTTAGTTTCCCACATTACCATGACAAACACTTAAACCCCTTTCCTTTGTTCTTGGATAGCCAGGAGTGTCCAAGGAATATCACACATATTCCACCTGATGGGGGATGGGGTGTGCCAGCCTGTATTTTGCCCTCAGCTTGCCCCACAATCCCTCATCATCATTTATTTAGTAAAACAATCCCTCATCATCACTTATCTATAGATATGGATATAGATATAGATATATAGATATATAGATATAGATATAGATATAGATATAGATATAGATAGATATAGATGATATAATTTGTTTATTTACCAGAAACAAAATGAGAGTCCTTTGTCTCACACATAACAGCAACAAATTTTTTTTTTTACGTGCATAAGTTGTACTGTACGAACAAAAGTTCTTTTTTCACAAAGATGAGAAGCAATTAATGAACTCTTTGGCGGGGTGGGGGGGGGACTCTGTTGTCCCTTCAATTTTTCAAACTCACCTAGGATCAAAATGACGTAGTAGCCTTAGTGGTCTCACATGGTTACATGTATGTATTTATCTATGCCCAGTTAGACACAAAATAACCTATCAGATTAAAGGGGAATGGATTTTATAGTTTTAAAATGTGACATATGTATGAAGTGCTCACTACAGTTGGATTAATTTTATAAATTGTGATAGTCAACAGAAATAATTCAAATATTCACATAATTGGTTCTGAAGTTTATTTTTATTTTTTTATTTAATGTTTTATTTATTTTTGAGAGAGAAAGAGACCATGAGTGGGGGAGGGGCAGAGAGAGAGAGAGAGAGAGAGAGAGAGAGAGAGAGAATATCTGAAGCAGGCTCCAGGCTCTCAGCTGTCAGCACAGAGATCAACGTGGAGTTCGAACTCAGCAACCATGAGATCATGACCTGAGCCGAAGTCAGATGCCTAATCAACTGAGCCACCCAGGTGCCCCATGAAGTTTCTGTTGTATGGCAACAGTACATAGAAATTTTATATAAATGTAGATTACTCAGCCCTATCCTGAGAGATTCCAATTCAGAAATTTTGAGTCTTGATTCTGTTTTTTTTTTGTTTTTTTTTTTAACGTTTATTTATTTTTGAGACAGAGAGAAACAGAGCATGGACGGGGGAGGGTCAGAGAGAGGGAGACACAGAATCCGAAACAGGCTCCAGGCTCTGAGCTGTCAGCATAGAGCCCGACGCGGGGCTCGAACTCACGGACCGCGAGATCATGACCTGAGCTGAAGTCGGCCGCTTAACCGACTGAGCCACCCAGCCCCTTGATTCTGTTTTTTAAGCAGGCTCCACAGATTATTATGAGATGGCACGTGACCAGGCTCGAAATATTCTGTTTAGTTGTCAACTTTTATATTAAAATTGTTTGGTGCAGACTCCATGTAAACTTTATTAATATCATTGATGATGGTTTGTTTACGCATAAATACAGATTGAGACCTCATATGTGTTCTTTTTTTGAAATTACACAGCAACATCCTGAATATGCTTTATCCAGTTTCCCTCAATGGTAATATTTTACAAAATTATAGCAACATATTGCAATCAGGAATTTGATACTGGTTCAATCCACTTGTCTTCAGATTTCCCCAATTTTGCTCGTTTGTGTCTGTGTTATTCATTTTTTAATGGTATCTCATTATTATATATATATATTTTTTTTTTAGCTTTTGGTACTTCGTACTACTTCTCTATCCTTTATTTGTATTAAAATTAGAGAAGATAACATTAACTCAGCAGAACATGAGTACCCACTACTCACCTCTAATAATAAGGTTAAAATCTATTTGTATATCTCTTATGTATTAATTCTCCTTCCTCTCCCCTCAGAGGTAAACAGTATCCCATATTGAATATTTTAATGGTTTGCTACAGATATAGTTAGAAGCCAGAAATATATCTTAAAGTTTTGCAAGTGTCAAACTCTACATAAGGTGTCATAAAATTATCTATAGAATTCTGCATGTAAGCATACTTTATGTATGTACCTTGTGTTGAGATTTGAAGTTATTTTCATATTACCATGGCTAAACAAAGGCTGCAGTTGGACCCTCCCATACATGCATAGAGGTCAGAGAGTTTCTCTGAATGTATGAATGGTAGTGAACTTGTCAGATATTAGGGTAGGTGCATCTTCAACTTTCCTGAATATTAATAAATAGTTCTCTATGTTAGCTCTGCTTTTACACTCAGTAGGAGTATAGTTGAATTCCTCTTTGTCCACATCATTGCATTGTCTGACTTTTATTTTTTTTTTTTTCCTAATCACATAGGCTGGCTCTGTGCATATGAAAAACATCAGTTTCCACATGAAAATGAAAAGAATATCTGCTTTACAAGTTGTGACTAGGTTTAAATGTAGAAATCCATATGAAAGCACTTAGCAATGTCTGACACCTAAAAGGAATTTAAATGTTTTACCTCAAAATGTGAAAAAGTGCAAGGTGTTTGAATTTAAACTGGGGTAGATTAGGATGTCTTCTTAGGTGATGTCATTGGTGGTGCTTAATTACAACCCTTTGCATTGGGGTGTTGGTTGAACATGATATTTTAATGACAGCAAGCTCCTGGAATATAGCACTAATCCTGACTCTAATGGATCCTAACTAAACAGTACTCCTTCAACCCTGGAAAAAAAAAAGCCCTGTGATTTAGTTGTACCTTAGGAGACATGAGACTGCCAGCATTATAAAAATACAACGATCTTGTGAGCACCTAAAGAGTAAGTGATCTAACAGGAAACTGCAGCCAGATGAATGGGAAGACCAGGATGAATGAATGAGTTATGATGCTACCCTGTTGGTCTACAGTCCCCCCACATTCCAATGACATGCCGAGGACTTGATTCTAGGGGGCAAATTAGGTTTAATCCACAGCCACATTCGTGGCTATGCAGGATTGCGTTTAGTGTCCTTGGTGGAGTATATGTCTGTTGAAGAGAGAAATGAATTTCTAGCAGAATGAATGGCTTTGAACATAAGGTTGGTGACTGATTATAGAGCAAATTGTTAGAATGATTAGGAATTTCCTGTATTTTCAAAGATGAACTATAATGTCTTTGCTCAGAAATTAGCAGACTTCAGCTGAAAACATCTACCTGGAGGTAGCAGACAAATGTGTAGGCTCGCAATATTCAATTACTGTTAAGAGAATGGCCTCTGAAATCAGAAAGCCTTGCTGGCTACCAAATGTATGATCTCAGGACAGTCATGTAACCTCCCCTCTGAATTTTCTCTTCTTTAATAGTATCTACAATGAGTTCATTACAAGGATTAAGTAAGATATTTTCTCAACACAAAAAGGACAAATGGACACAGGATAAATTCTAACATATTGCCAGAAAATTCTCTCTGATGAGGAATGTCTATGCTGTACCATTTTCAGCCTACAGGGCATAATTCTGTGGCGACTTGAAAATGGCAAAACTGGGAGACAGATCACCAAACCAAATTAGAGTTCAGAATAACTTGACAAGTTGTGAGAGACTAAGTATGGCAGAATGGATGAAATAGAATTTTATGAATACAGAATTTTATAAAATGTTCATTTATTTATTTTTGAGAAAGAGAGAGGCAGAGAGAGGGAGACAGAGAATCCCAGGCATTTTCTGTGCTGTCAGCATAGAGCCTGATATGGGGCTTGAACTCACCAACCATGAGATCATGACCTGAGCTGAGATCAAGAGTCAGACACTTAACCAACTGAGCCACCAGGCGCCCCATGAATTCAGAATTTCATGGGGCGCCTGAAAAGAAAAGGCCTCAGAAAGGCCTCTTTCTCAGAAAGGCCTGAGAAAGAATATGATACAGGAAATATTCTGCCAGCTATCCACATCACCAGGCCCTACTTATCAGGAAGTGATCAGTCAGATTCTTGGAGGGAAACTAAGGGTATCCAGGACAGGTGTTTTAAGGAGATTATCCAAGCAGATATGTATGGTGGTATGAATAGGGTAGAAAGAATCCACAAAGAATGGGGGAGCTCGAACCCAGGGAGTAATGAGAGTGAGAAGCTATTGCTGTCCTTGGGCTGGAAGGGGCAGGGCAGGGCAGGGACTGGTGTTTGCAGAGCATGGGGAGAGCTAGAGCCTTGAGCTGGGAAAGCCTGACAGATGCTATTGCTGGATAACAAACAGTTCCTCAGAACTCCATGTGTATAAAAATCACCTTGGCTTATTGCTAAAGAGCAGATCCTAATTCTGTCACTCTGCAATAGGGCCCAGAGTCTACAATTTTAACAAGATCTCAGGTGATTTTGATGCTACTCATCACATCCTTAGGCCATGCTGTAAGGAGCAAGGGCATAGAGATACTTAGTCACTGCCTCATCTAGCGCATCCAAGCAAAGAAGTGTCTGGAAAAGAAGTACCCCTTAGTTTCTGAAAGTCCCTTTTCTTTACATAGAGTGTATTTTAAGACTCATTAAACTAAACTAAAATAACATTTTCGAAAGCAAGCAGAACATAAAGAAAAAGATGATTTCAAATGCAGTCTTAAGCCATTGGATAAGCTTCCTTTCTCCAATACTTACTACAATTAGACTTACAGAAAGAGTGGGAAATACATGCACCAAAATACTCTAGTATCTATTTCTGGATAATAGAACACAAGTTATTTTTATTTGCTTCTTGTTTAGATCATTTTTCATTGTTTTTATACTCAGTATGTATTATAATTATTGCAGCAACAATATAAATTATTAAAATGCACAAAGTATATGATAATGTTAAAAAGTAACTTTCTTCATATAGTTCTTTAAATTGACAGATAGGTCTAATATTTCAAGGAAAATATTTAAAACATAAACTACTCTATCAATTATATGTGCAAAGCCTTTGTAGGATCATAGTAAAATAAACTTTTGTATTATCAAATAAATCACTGAATTTGAGACTGAAAGCTTCAGTATCACTTCTCAGAGCTGTTGATAAAACAAGGATTTCAGAGAAAATGAGCTGCTGGATAAACAAACACAATGTACTTCTGGTTGCAGAGAATTTCTCACCTGGTCAGCCAAACATGGATATTATTATATTGATGGGATAGAGGAGAAAAAGATTATCAGCTACCAATACATGTATAGAGTAAAGCTCTTTTCTCCCCAGCTATGGGATTGTCCCCAGATTCAACATTTGGCTCTCAGCTCTTCTCATCCCTTCACTCAAGACAACACTTCTTACTGACTTAAGTTATTCCTTTACAGCTGACATCTAGAACTCTAACTTTTGCTTCGATGTAACTTCCAACTGTCCTTACATTTCTGAGAGGTTTGATATGGTTTTTCTGTTAATGTCTACTGTTAGAAAATTAGAGGGGTTTGAGGATGGCAAAGAAAATCAAGTTAAAAAATAAAGAAATTCTCAAAGAAAGATGCAAATGTACCTACTATTTTTGTAGATATTTGTGTGTGTGGGGGATAAGCATAGGTGAGATTAAATCTGTATAAATGAAAAAGAATCAGAGAATAATTCTCAATTGGAATGTCTTCAAAGTCTGCAGAGACAATGATTTTAGACTTAGGATCCCGTATGTAGTTGAACTAACATTAAATGTCACAGCAAAACGGACATTTCCGGAAATGTGAAGACTCCGATAATTTCATTGTACAAAGCTGTACCTGAAAGAAAGTCTAAAGGTGGGACTCAGACAAAATAATAAGGATAATAATTAAAAAGCATAGAGAGCATGAGAAAGAAGGTTGAGAAAAAAAAAAACTAGAAAAGAGCAAATACATAACTATGACTAATACTTTTCTGGTACATAATGATAAAATGATTTTTCTCAATGCAAAACTCTGAATTAAACATGGGTGATGGCAAGTGGAGGAAGGAAAATGAAAATTAGTTAATGAAGTTCTTACATTATGGGAAGAGAGAAGGTAGGGAAAAGATGCAGATAGTTAATACTCTAGATGTTAATAAGTCCCTTGTTCCTGATACTCTTGAGCACTGTCTTGGAAGTTCAACATCAAGAAAACAAATTAGGATGAGAAAGTGTTAAAGAAGAATGACACCATCATTATTTCTGGATGATGTACTAATATTTCCAGGTAGTATAGTAAAACTCCCTAGATAACATAAAAACAACTAGAAGGGACACAAAAGTTCAATGAGATAACTGAAACAAGATCAAAGTTAAAATTAGTACCTTTTCTAAACATCAAGAATGTATAGGTAGAAAATATTAAAGGAAAAAGTGAGTTCCTATCTAAAGAAATAGCAAAATCGGAAAAGCTAAATATATATAAAAAAAACTAAATATATAAAATAAATATGAAAATAAACATGCAAATTATTTTTTGAAATGACAAAATATCCTTAAAGTTATAGAGGAAAACTGAATAAATGGGTGAAATATATTATGTTCGTAGATAGGAACTTATGTTAGTATGGTAGCAGCTTTGTTTTGTAAAAGTAAAAATCCTTTTTAGATTTCTTTTGGTTAGCACAGACAGGCACTAATGTAGATCTTTCCTAAAAGTGAAGCGGTGTGATATAAACCTTTAGAAAGTGAGGGAATACTCTCTATTTTATGGCATTTTTACTTACAAAAGGTTTCAGAGGAACTCTCTACTTTCAAATAGAGGAGGAAACCTATAATGTGAACCGAGTAAGCAGCTTATTTTTCAAGATTGATGGCTTACGCATCAGCACCCGGGCCTCTGTGCTTGTGATCCACAGCTCTCATGTCATAAACCCTGACCGTCTCACTTAGGGCCTGTCTTCAGGATGGACCCTAGAATCATTCAGTCTATGAACAAAAACCTTACAGCTACCATTCTGCTGTGTCAAGGTGGCATTCTTCTCCATTTGCTAGTCTCTTTGTTTCACCAGCAAGTGTTTCTGGTGGTCTTTTGGGGTGTTCATGGTCACTGTATCTTTATGAGGCCCTTGATGTGAATGGATGCCTGGGTAGATTTTATTACCTATGGAACGGAGCCAGTACCTCATTATTATTTCAGTAACAATGCATCTTTTCCTAGCTGTAAATGCTGGGAATACTTCTTTCCTTCTGTTCAAGTAGCATCTACCATTTCATAGGTCTCTACATTATTTGCCTGATTATTTAATATATTAATAAATAGCATGTTGCCATTACAATGGGTGTATCTAAAACCAAATTCATCAGTTCATAGTAAATTTTGTCCTTACTGTGTTTTATATTTTCTTTTGTTCTATCCCCAGATCTTCAGGATCCCAGATTTTTGACGATTGCTTTCATTTTGTGCTATTTCTAAGAATTTCTTCACAGGAAGGTATGATTTCAAGTATTAGTCAAGAAGAAAGTATAAGTTAAAACAGCATTGTGTCAGGCATCCATTAAAATATGTTGTTGTTGTTTTTCCCTTTTCTGGTAAAAAACAGCTTAACATTTATATCTGTACCCAACTTGAGGTAATAATAGGATGAAAGTTGAGGTCAACCATACTATTTCTATATCAGACTGCCCCCCACCCCCAGGCTTCTATTCAGTATGTAGGAATTCTGGAAGGTCTAATTGTCTCTAAGTTCATTATTGGGACGTCCACAGGGACCTCGTATGTACTCTGGGAACTGCTCTTTCTGCCAGAATATGGAATGCGATTTTTTTTTTCTTTTTTCCTCTACTGGTCCATTGTGATGATGCTTCCATTAACTGCCAGTAACTAAAAGGATCACACTAATATCTGCATATGTTTCCACTGATGCTGTTTAAACTCATAGAAGCCAAATGAAAGCTGCTATTGCCTAAGGCCAAAATCATGGATACCTTGGCCAGTGGTGTACATTTTTTGCCCTAAAGAGATTATGCTGTCTCCAGAATAGCTGCTATTAGGCAAGGATACTGTTGTCATCATCAATATCTCACTCATTCGCCATTGCCAACTTAGCTTCAGCCAGTAGCTCTTCCCCAGTGCTGAGGCAGCACTCGGTATCCACGGGAATTATAGAGAAATGACTTCTATCCATTTACTGTACTGCTCTCTCAAGGGTCAGGCCTGAGTTCACAGGAGATGGGCCAGGGGAGATGGGGGTGAGCCATATCATTTCTATTCTGTGAGTCACTCTTGGAAGACACAGCTTCTGTTTTTGAGTCAGCTCTACTCTTTTCCTTTAAGATGTTCCCTGTTCTCATAGCCACACATCACACAGTCCATCCACATTGACTTATAATGAGCCCATTTGACCTGGTCTTCAGATAAATGTAGATAGCCTTGAATTCTGAAATCATGTGATGTTCAAGCTGAATCCTCTATTTTATTTTATTTATTTATTTTTTTAAGTTATGTAATGTATCACTTAATTTTTTTATTTTTTTTTATTTTTTTTTTATTTTTTTTTAACATTTATTTTATTTTATTTTATTTTTTTTTAATATATGAAATTTACTGTCAAATTGGTTTCCATACAACACCCAGTGCTCATCCCAAAAGGTGCCCTCCTCAATACCCATCACCCACCCTGCCCTCCCTCCCACCCCCCATCAACCCTCA
>NW_026057584.1:82827963-82861969 GCF_023721935.1 Panthera uncia
TTTCCTTCCCCTCCCCCATGGGTTTCTGTTATGTTTCTCAGGATCCACATAAGAGTGAAACCATATGGTATCTGTCTTTCTCTGTATGGCTTATTTCACTTAGCATCACACTCTCCAGTTCCATCCATGTTGCCACAAAAGGCCGTATTTCATTTTTTTCTCATTGCCACATAGTATTCCATTGTGTATATAAACCACAATTTCTTTATCCATTCATCAGTTGATGGACATTTAGGCTCTTTCCATAATTTGGCTATTGTTGAGAGTGCCGCTATAAACATTGGGGTACAGGTGCCCCTATGCATCAGTACTCCTGTATCCCTTGGATAAATTCCTAGCAGTGCTATTGCTGGGTCATAGGGTAGGTCTATTTTTAATTTTCTGAGGAACCTCCACACTGCTTTCCAGAGCGGCTGCACCAATTTGCATTCCCACCAACAGTGCAAGAGGGTTCCTGTTTCTCCACATCCTCTCCAGCATCTATAGTCTCCTGATTTCTTCATTTTGGCCACTCTGACTGGCGTGAGGTGGTATCTGAGTGTGGTTTTGATTTGTATTTCCCTGATAAGGAGCGACGTTGAGCATCTTTTCATGTGCCTGTTGGCCATCCGGATGTCTTCTTTAGAGAAGTGTCTATTCATGTTTTCTGCCCATTTCTTCACTGGGTTATTTGTTTTTCGGGTGTGGAGTTTGATGAGCTCTTTATAGATTTTGGATACTAGCCCTTTGTCCGATGTGTCATTTGCAAATATCTTTTCCCATTCCGTTGGTTGCCTTTTAGTTTTGTTGGTTGTTTCCTTTGCTGTGCAGAAGCTTTTTATCTTCATAAGGTCCCAGTAATTCACTTTTGCTTTTAATTCCCTTGCCTTTGGGGATGTGCCGAGTAAGAGATTGCTACGGCTGAGGTCAGAGAGGTCTTTTCCTGCTTTCTCCTCTAAGGTTTTGATGGTTTCCTGTCTCACATTCAGGTCCTTTATCCAATTTGAGTTTATTTTTGTGAATGGTGTGAGAAAGTGGTCTAGTTTCAACCTTCTGCATGTTGCTGTCCAGTTCTCCCAGCACCATTTGTTAAAGAGACTGTCTTTTTTCCATTGGATGTTCTTTCCTGCTTTGTCAAAGATGAGTTGGCCATACGTTTGTGGGTCTAGTTCTGGGGTTTCTATTCTATTCCATTGGTCTATGTGTCTGTTTTTATGCCAATACCATGCTGTCTTGATGATGACAGCTTTGTAGTAGAGGCTAACGTCTGGGATTGTGATGCCTCCTGCTTTGGTCTTCTTCTTCAAAATGACTTTGGCTATTCGGGGCCTTTTGTGGTTCCATATGAATTTTAGGATTGCTTGTTCTAGTTTCGAGAAGAATGCTGGTGCAATTTTGATTGGGATTGCATTGAATGTGTAGATAGCTTTGGGTAGTATTGACATTTTGACAATATTTATTCTTCCAATCCATGAGCATGGAATGTCTTTCCATTTCTTTATATCTTCTTCAATTACCTGCATAAGCTTTCTATAGTTTTCAGCATACAGATCTTTTACATCTTTGGTTAGATTTATTCCTAGGTATTTTATGCTTCTTGGTGCAATTGTGAATGGGATCAGTTTCTTCATTTGTCTTTCTGTTGCTTCGTTGTTAGTGTATAAGAATGCAACTGATTTCTGCACATTGATTTTGTATCCTGCAACTTTGCTGAATTCATGTATCAGTTCTAGCAGACTTCTGGTGGAGTCTATCGGATTTTCCATGTATAATATCATGTCATCTGCAAAAAGCGAAAGCTTGACTTCATCTTTGCCAATTTTGATGCCTTTGATTTCCTTTTGTTGTCTGATTGCTGATGCTAGAACTTCCAGCACTATATTAAACAACAGCGGTGAGAGTGGGCATCCCTGTCGTGTTCCTGATCTCAGGGAAAAAGCTCTCAGTTTTTCCCCATTGAGGATGATGTTAGCTGAGGGCTTTTCATAAATGGCCTTTATGATCTTTAAGTACGTTCCTTCTATCCCGACTTTCTCAAGGGTTTTTATTAAGAAAGGGTGCTGGATTTTGTCAAAGGCCTTTTCTGCATCGATTGACAGGATCATATGGTTCTTCTCTTTTTTTTTGTTAATGTGATGTATCACGTTGATCGATTTGCGAATGTTGAACCAGCCCTGCATCCCAGGAATGAATCCCACTTGATCATGGTGAATAATTCTTTTTATATGCTGTTGAATTCGATTTGCTAGTATCTTATTGAGAATTTTTGCATCCATATTCATCAGGGATATTGGCCTGTAGTTCTCTTTTTTTACTGGGTCTCTGTCTGGTTTAGGAATCAAAGTAATACTGGCTTCATAGAATGAGTCTGGAAGTTTTCCTTCCCTTTCTATTTCTTGGAATAGCTTGAGAAGGATAGGTATTATCTCTGCTTTAAATGTCTGGTAGAACTCCCCTGGGAAGCCATCTGGTCCTGGACTCTTATTTGTTGGGAGATTTTTGATAACCGCTTCAATTTCTTCGCTGGTTATGGGTCTGTTCAAGCTTTCTATTTCCTCCTGATTGAGTTTTGGAAGAGTGTGGGTGTTTAGAAATTTGTCCATTTCTTCCAGGTTGTCCAATTTGCTGGCATATAATTTTTCATAGTATTCCCTGATAATTGTTTGTATCTCTGAGGGATTGGTTGTAATCATTCCATTTTCATTCATGATTTTATCTATTTGGGTCATCTCCCTTTTCTTTTTGAGAAGCCTGGCTAGAGGTTTGTCAATTTTGTTTATTTTTTCAAAAAACCAACTCTTGGTTTTGTTGATCTGCTCTACAGTTTTTTTAGATTCTATATTGTTTATTTCTGCTCTGATCTTTATTATTTCTCTTCTTCTGCTGGGTTTAGGCTGCCTTTGCTGTTCTGCTTCTATTTCCTTTAGGTGTGCTGTTAGATTTTGTATTTGGGATTTTTCTTGTTTCTTGAGATAGGCCTGGATTGCAATGTATTTTCCTCTCAGGACTGCCTTCGCTGCATCCCAAAGCGTTTGGATTGTTGTATTTTCATTTTCGTTTGTTTCCATATATATTTTAATTTCTTCTCTAATTGCCTGGTTGACCCACTCATTCGTTAGCAGGGTGTTCTTTAACCTCCATGCTTTTGGAGGTTTTCCAGACTTTTTCCTGTGGTTGATTTCAAGCTTCATAGCATTGTGGTCTGAAAGTATGCATGGTATAATTTCAATTCTTGTAAACTTATGAAGGGCTGTTTTGTGACCCAGTATGTGATCTATCTTGGAGAATGTTCCATGTGCACTCGAGAAGAAAGTATATTCTGTTGCTTTGGGATGCAGAGTTCTAAATATATCTGTCAAGTCCATCTGATCCAATGTATCATTCAGGGCCCTTGTTTCTTTATTGACTGTGTGTCTAGATGATCTATCCATTTCTGTAAGTAGGGTGTTAAAGTCCCCTGCAATGACCACATTCTTATCAATAAGGTTGCTTATGTTTATGAGTAATTGTTTTATATATCTGGGGGCTCCGGTATTCGGCGCATAGACATTTATAATAGTTAGCTCTTCCTGGTGGATAGACCCTGTGATTATTATATAATGCCCTTCTTCATCTCTTGTTACAGCCTTTAATTTAAAGTCTAGTTTGTCTGATATAAGTATGGCTACTCCAGCTTTCTTTTGGCTTCCAGGAGCATGATAAATAGTTCTCCATCCCCTCACTCTCAATCTAAAGGTGTCCTCAGATCTAAAATGAGTCTCTTGTAGACAGCAAATAGATGGGTCTTGTTTTTTTATCCATTCTGATACCCTATGTCTTTTAGTTGGCGCATTTAATCCATTTACATTCAGTGTTATTATAGAAAGATATGGGTTTAGAGTCATTGTGATGTCTGTATGTTTTATGTTTGTAGTGATGTCTCTGGTACTTTGTCTCACAGGATCCCCCTTAGGATCTCTTGTAGGGCTGGTTTCGTGGTGACAAATTCCTTCAGTTTTTGTTTGTTTGGGAAGACCTTTATCTCTCCTTCTATTCTAAATGACAGACTTGCTGGATAAAGGATTCTCGGCTGCATATTTTTTCTGTTTAGCACACTGTAGATATCGTGCCAAGCCTTTCTGGCCTGCCAAGTTTCAAAGGAGAGATCAGTCACGAGTCTTATAGGTCTCCCTTTATATGTGAGGGCACGTTTATCCCTTGCTGCTTTCAGAATTTTCTCTTTATCCTTGTATTTTGCCAGTTTCACTATGATATGTCGTGCAGAAGATCGATTCAAGTTACGTCTGAAGGGAGTTCTCTGTGCCTCTTGGATTTCAATGCCTTTTTCCTTCCCCAGTTCAGGGAAGTTCTCAGCTATAATTTGTTCAAGTATCCCTTCAGCACCTTTCCCTCTCTCTTCCTCCTCTGGGATACCAATTATGCGTATATTATTTTTTTTTAGTGTATCACTTAGTTCTCTAATTTTCCCCTCATACTCCTGGATTTTTTTATCTCTCTTTCTTTCAGCTTCCTCTTTCTCCATAACTTTATCTTCTAGTTCACCTATTCTCTCCTCTGCCTCTTCAAGCCGAGCCATTGTGGTTTCCATTTTGTTTTGCATTTCGTTTAAAGCGTTTTTCAACTCCTCGTGACTGTTCCTTATCCCTCGATCTTTGTGGCAAGAGATTCTCTGCTGTCCTGTATACTGTTTTCAAGCCCAGCGATTAATTTTATGACTATTATTCTAAATTCACTTTCTGTTATATTATTTAAATCCTTTTTGATCAGTTCATTAGCTGTTGTTATTTCCTGGAGATTCTTCTGAGGGGAATTCTTCCGTTTGGTCATTTTGGAGAGTCCCTGGCGTGGTGAGGACCTGCAGTGCACTTCCCCTGTGCTGTGGTGTATAACTGGAGTTAGTGGGCGGGGCCGCAGTCCCACCCGATGTCTGCCCCCAGCCCACTGCTGGGGCCACAGTCAGACTGGTGTGTGCCTTCTCTTCCCCTCTCCTAGGGGCGGGATTCGCTGTGGGGTGGCGTGTCCCGTCTGGGCTACTTGCACACTGCCAGGCTTGTGTTGCTGGGGATCTGGCGTATTAGCTGGGGTGGGTAGGCAAGGTGCACGGGGGCTGGAGGGGCAGGCTTAGCTCACTTCTCCTTAGGTGATCCACTTCAGGAGGAGCCCTGTGGCAGCGGGAGGGAGTCAGATCCGCTGCCGGAGGTTTGGCTCCGCAGAAGCACAGAGTTGGGTGTTTGCGCGGAGCGAGCAAGTTCCCTGGCAGGAACTGGTTCCCTTTGGGATTTTGGCTGGGGGATGGGCGGGGGAGATGGCGCTGGCGCCTTTGTTCCCCGCCAAGCTGAGCTCTGCCGTCCGGGGGCTCAGCAGCTCTCCCTCCCTTTGTCCTCCAGCCTTCCCGCTTTCCGAGCAGAGCTGTTAACTTCTGACCTCCCAGATGCTAAGTCGCGCTTGCTGTCGGAACACAGTCTGTCCGGCCCCTCCGCTTTTGCCAGCCAGACTCGGGGGCTCCGCTTGGCCGGTGAGCCGCCCCTCCGCCCCGGCTCCCTCCCGCCGGTCCGTGGAGCGCGCACCGCCTCGCCGCCCTTCCTACCCTCTTCCGTGGGCCTCTCGTCTGTGCTTGACTCCGGAGACTCCCTTCTGCTAATCCTCTGGCGGTTTTCTGGGTTCTTTAGGCAGGTGTAGGTGGAATCTAAGTGATCGGCAGGACGCGTTGTGAGCCCCGCGTCCTCCTACGCCGCCATCTTCCTAATCCTCTGAATCCTCTATTTTAAAAAAGAGTAAATTTAGGGACACCTGGATGGCTCAGTTGGTTGAGCACCTGACTCATGATTGTGGCTCAGGTCATATCACGGTTCGTGGGTTGGAGCCCCATGTGTGTCTTTGTGCTGACAGTGTGGAGCCTGCTTCAGATTCTCTCTTTCTCTCTCAACTCCACTCGTGCTCTCTCTCTCTCTCTCTCTCAAAAATAAACAAACATTAAAAAAATTTTAAGAAGTTAATTTAGAAAGCTATTTGTGTTCTATCTGCTTTGTATTTCAGAAACTTATTTCAGGGCGCCTGGGTGGCTCAGTCGGTTACACGTCTGACTTTGACCCAGGTCATAATCTCACGGTTCGTGAGTTCAAGCCCCACATCTGGCTCTGTGTTGACAGCCCAGAGCCTGGAGCCTGCTTTGGATTCTGTGTCTTCTTCCTCTCTTTCTGCCCCTCTCCCGCTCATGCTCTTTCTCTCAAAAATAAATAAACATTAAAAAAATTAAAGAAACTTATTTCAGAATAAGTCCTAAAAGAAAAAGCAAAAGAAGAGGAAGAAACACACACACACACACACACACACACACACACTAGCATCATGCTGAAAATAGTAAAAAAAAATGATGATATTACATATATCAGTTTTATAGTAGAATTTACAAAATGGCAAGAAAAAAGCAGCAACAAAGCATTCTGCCAGCGGGCTGCACAGCGCTGACTTCTGTCGTGCCGATGGCTGTGTACAGCAAATCCTCGGGAAAGAGAATGGTGAGGTCTCATGTTAGTGGTGGAGCAGCCCCCTAGGGAAGGCCTATATGGATAACACAATAATAACTGCAGGGTGGACACAAGAGGTTACGTGGCTGTTAGCTGCGTTCGAGAAATCAATTAGGTAGGCCACAGAGAAATTTAAACTGGAGAAAAGTGTTTGATATTTTAGTAGATAAACTCACTAGGAAACTTGAAGTTGAGGACTTAAGGAAAAATGCCGTTAAGAATTCTGGGAGGAACTGAGTCAGATGTTAAGAAGGATATTTATTGTTTATGTAAAAAGAGCTTGAGGAGTGCTGTTTTTAAAAACAGTAAAAATGATGAATTGGGCAATAGAAAAAGGCGCGGACATGAAACCCAAGTTTCTTTCTTTGAGGACATTCTCTGGTTTTTAGAAGTGAAGTTCATGGGTAAGAATTTCACTGTGTTTGTGAGGATCTTTGCCGACTCTTTGCCGACTCATAGCCTATCTTCTGAATAGTGTACAGATCAATGGCATTGGAGTCCAGAGATGTAGAACTGACTTACAGCTTTTGCTTGCTTAGAGCTTCCATTTTATCATCTGTAAAGAAGCATGGAGCTTTTAGGTTTGTTCTCAGAGTAAACAATGTATCTAAAACTGCATAAAATCACCTGGCACTGATTTTTATCTAACAACTATGCACCAGAAACATAACGGGTTAGCTATTTTATTTTCCCAAGTTCGTGCTCAAAAAATTTCAAACCTATGGGAGAGTTGAAACAATGGCACAATGAGCGCATAGAAACTCTTCACCAAAATTTTTCAGTTTTTAATGCTTTGCCATAGGATCTTCCTTTCACCCTGTCATGTCACCCCAAACTGACTTAGCCTGCATCTCCTCAGAACAAGAATATTCTTCTACATAACCATATATATTAAAATACAGAATTTAACATTGATTCAATTATGTAATCCAAAATGTATCTCCTATTCAGTTTCCTCCCCATTATCTAATAATGTCCTTGTAACTGCTTTTGTTGTTGTTTCTTTGTAGTTTTACATTTTTTGTTTTGTTTTTATTCCAAGGTTCAAACCAAGATCACACGTTGCATTTACTGATTCTCACCATTTTCTTTTTTTAAAAAAAGTTTTAAATGTTTATTTATTTTTGACAGGGGCAGAGACAGAGACAGAGACAGAGAGACACAATATGAAGCAGTCTCCAGGCTCCACAAGCTGTCAGCACAGAGCCCAACGATGGGGGGGGGGGGGGGGGGGGGGGGGCGCTCTAACCCAGGGAACCCTGAGATCATGACTTGAACTGAAGTCAGGTGCTTAACTGACTGAGCCACCCAGGTGTCCCATTTTTCCAGCATTTTCAAAATAACATTGATATTTTAAAACTCCAGACCTAATATCTTTCAATTTGGATTTATCTGATGTTTTCCTCATGACTTAGATTCTAGTTAAATATGTTTTAATGGGATTACTACTTAGATGATGTGCCCTTCTCAGTTCATCAGTCAGGGGGAGAAATCTCAGTTTGTCCCATTTTGGGGGAAATTGAATGATCAATTAAGGTGGTTATCTGCAAGATTCCTCAATTATAAAGTCGCCTTCTGCTTTATGTAAGTAATAAACAATCTATGGGAGTAATAACATTTTTTAATAAAAAAGGTATCACAAAAATCCTTAAAAGTAAATTTTGAATTAGAATCTCTGGTAAGTACATGTATTTTCATACTTAACCCTGTAGACACAGGATTCTTAATTCAAAGCATGACGCAGATCAGTTGAAATATTCTCTCTCTTATGCTCATTGCCATTCCCCTAACTGAATAAACACAATCCTTCTAGCCCTAATCTCTTGACATACCTTGAGAACTCTGTAAATGCCAAGGCAGTCTCTTGCATGGAAATATTGGAAATTGGGATGAAAATATTTTCTACATATAGAGGGTGAAATCTTTCTCAAGATTTATGTTTCTAAAATAAATACATTTGTGAGTTCTTGAGTTTTGTTTTGTTTTTTTTCAATAATGATTCCAAGTGGTGGTGGTAGAGGTGAGTGAAGCTGCCAGCTGTATTCCTACCTCAAGCTCCTGTGCAGTGGGTAATGCTGCATTCATGGCTCAGAAACACAACTTTCCCAGCCTCACCTTCTTCAGTTACATGAAACTGGAGCCTGTTTTCTTTCTCTGTGACTGACTGGAAGTCCCACTAATGTCAGCACCATGTCCCCACTAACCTCCCTCCACAAACACCATCATTAGAAAGTAAAAAGACAATTCACATCATTTCCATATTCTGATAAATGTATATTTTCTGCTGGTTGATAGAAAAAGCTTGTAAATGCTTTAATCCTTAAAAAACAAAAAACAAACAAAACAAAAAAAACATTGCCAGGTAATTTGCCAATTCTGTTTTTCTTTTCTTCTTTTTTTTTTCTTTTTTTAAGTAGGCTGCATGCCCACTGGGGAGACCAATATCGCTCTTGGCCTGAGATCAAGAGCTGAGCTGACATCAGCAGTAAGTTGTGTAACCCAACTGAACCACTCAGGCACCCCTGCCAGTTGTTCCTCTTTTTCCTGTTCCTTCCCTATCAAACAAACAAACATTGAATCAAAGACACTTCCAAAACTAAGTTAAATCATGTATATCCAAGTATACTTATATATATTGGAAATTACACAATATTCCTCAAGCACTAAATGAACAAATGTCCTCATTTATCAGTGGATTATTTTGTAAAGAAAATTTGAGTATATTAATATCAAAACTAGAAAAAATAATAATGAGTGGATTTTTTAGTTTTTTAATTAGATATAATTGACCTATCATATATTAATTTGAGGTATACAACATAACAGTTCAATATTTGTACTTAATATGCAATGATCACCATAGTAAGAATAGTTAATATGTATCATCCTACTTAGTTACAATGTATTTTATGAGAACTGTTTTGTTTTGTTTTACATTTTTATTTACTTTTGAGAGACAGAAACAGAGCATGAGTAGACAGAAAGAGGGAGAATCCAAAGCAGGCTCCAGGCTCTGAGTTAGCACAGAGCCCAATGTGGGGCTCAATGCCACCAACCGTGAGATAATGACCTGAGCCAAAGTCAGATGCCCCCCGACTGAGCCACCCAGGCGCCTGCCTCTATTTTATGGGAACTTTTAAAATCCACTCAGCAACTTACACATATGCAATACAGTATTGTTAAGTATAGTTATCATATTGTACATTACATCCCTGTGACTTATTTATTTTATAACTGGAAGCTTGTAACTTTTGCCCACCAATTTTGCCTGCCCTCTGTTACCTATGGCTAAATAATATTCCATTATTTATATGTACCACATTTTCTTTATCCATTCATCCATTGATGGACATTAAGGTTGTTTCTTTGTCTTCGTTAATTGTTTTCTTTAGGAATATCTCTCAAATTAACCCATTTCTATCTCCACTATCACCACTTTTGTTCAAGCTTCTATTATAGCTCACTTATTCTATAACAACCTGCTTCTACAGTCTCCTTTCCAGGCCATTTTCCATAATTTTATGTAGAAAGCCATCTTTTTGAAATCAAATCTAATTATCTAAAATCCATCTCCCCATGTCTATCTTAAAGCACTTTAATGGATTTCTTTCTTTTTTTTTTTTTTTGAGAATTGAATTTTCAATTCAAATGAAAATAGGAATTCTTAAATACAGCCTGCCGTTTCCAACATGTTAGGATCTTGCCTATCCTTTCCAGACATATTTTTTGTCCTAAGTACCCGCCCTTCTTCTAGTTTCTTGAATAAGATCTTGTTCTCTCCTGCTATAGGGGTTTTACACATGTCATTTTATCTTCTAAAATATACCCCATTCTCTCCTGCCTCCTACGGTCATCTGGATAAATGATATCTAAAGTTGTTGCATATGTTTTAATGGGTACATCTTTAAGATTTTATTTAACTAATTAATTAATGAGGGAATTAGCAAGATATTATCACTAGTTCAAAAGAGATTTCAAAGAACACATTATACACATGTGTATATGTTTGTGTGTTGAGGAATGCTGAAATGAATTTACCAGTTGATGTGAATCTGAACAGTATCCATAGAGCAACAATGAATTGCACTCCACTGGATGAAATTTGTTTGTATTTCTATGGACATGAGTTATTTGCATTACTCTTTGTTTTCCACAATTTGCTAAATTATGAAATGAGTCAAACACAATGAAAGGTGCATATCATCTTAAGCAGTGCTCTGAGCGTGATATCCAGTGATCTTTTATGCCTCTTTTAAAGTCTCACAAGTTTTCTTGACCAAGTCCCCTAGTTTGATCATAACATCTCAAAGATTATTCCTTGAGGTAATAAAATTAAGATATTGAGATTACTAAAGCCATAAATTAAATTCTCTCTGGAAGTTTTTATAAGGAATCTCAGATTTTTAAAAGCCTGTATAATTTACTCTCCCAAGGCAAGAATACTAAGCCCAAGAAATTCCACTAGATTTTACCAGCTATACTTGTAAATTTTGATGGATGCCTCCCTTTGTAATTTCTCCAAATTTGCTAGTATTCATGGTTTATCATGAAGCGACTTTTTAAAGAAAATCCCTGTAAGTCTGGATCCATTTCAGACCAGGTACTGGGTAAACCAGGTACCAGATCACTTCCCCTGAGAGGATTTTGTTGGCATTGGCTCTAAACATGAATTAATCTTTTTTTGTTTCTTAAAAGCGCCTTGTCCTACCTGATTAAATGAGCATGATTCTCAAATATAATATTCCAGACAAGGTCTTGGTTGTACAATTGATTTCTCTCAATTCTGTCCTGGTAAATGTAGGACTGATTTTCATTGATCCTAAATAAATAATTATATTGCCAATATAATAAAAGGTAAGATTAAGTAAGAAATTCTGGAGATCAGTAGGGGTCAGATATAATTTTAAAATACTTTATTTTAGTTCATAAAAGCATATAAAAGGGGGTTCAAGATCACTTAAGTACAAAGACAAAAGGCATCATTTTGTATCCAGACAATTTTGACATTGAAACAACATCAACCATATTCCAGACAGATAAACACAATAAAATGTCCCTTATCAGCTCATTCAGTGGTATGTAATCGAGTCTTCATCTGCTGGATCTTTGGTTAACAGTCTGTTTCATAAAGCTGTTTGTTTCCATATTAAAATGAGTTCTGAAAAGCTTCGGTCCACTGATACAGTGTAAAAGTTTTATTGTTGATTTGAGCTCAGAAATCCTAAAAGTATGAAGTACCTGATACAGTCATTTCCCAAAAGGCTCTGAGACTATCCTCGTTTGAAGACACAACTCTAACCTAAAGCTTGTACCAGAGCCTTGGTGCAAGTACTAAATGAACATCTCATTTTAGACGACAGAGATTTAATGGCTGTGGTTTATTTATTAATGTAATCCAAAATATCAGAATGGAGGGGATCAGGGTTCTCCTAAATGGTAGAGAATATTTTAGAAGAATTTTGACGTCATTTCTGCAGGTAAGACATAGTGATAGCCAGCAATAACATTGACACATCTCTAGGGATTTCATATGAATTTGTAAAATACATACAGTTTGTAAAATATATACGTTAATAATAATTTATACACAAATTTAACATAGGCAAGTGGCTGGTCTCTTTTGATTTGACAGATTTTCCCACCCAACACTTAAAATAGTAGCCCAGCAAACAAACTTTCTAATTCTTGCTAGCATTTTTCTTTTTTGTAAGGTTAAAGAATAAATACTTTGCAATTTTCTAACGGACTCTGGAATAAGGCTGAAATTTTTATTTGTTTTACATATTTAGGATTTGATTTGAGGAAGACAAACTCAAAATATCTATCAGAAGAAATTTGGACACTTAATAGGATAGTATTATTGGTGCCTGAAGAGACAGCACTGGGCTACCTATTTAATCACATTGACAAGAAAACATTTAACAAAATAAATATGGCTGGTAATGTGATTATAAAGAACTCTAGATCTTTCGTAAGTGAGGAAACTTTTTTCTTTTTTTCTTTAATAGCAAAGGGCATAATTAATTCAGCATAAAGCACAGAAAAGTATTCTGGTGAAATATGGGATCTTTGCTTTTGAGGCACATTAGTTAAAGCAGGTAAAAAATAACATTTGAAAGGGATTAGTCAGTAAACCAAGGATGTTCGCTTATAAAATTAAATGAACTTTGACAAAATTAACATCTTTTGTCACTTTTTTTTATAGACTTAGGTATTATATACCAAGAAAAATAAAATTTACTTTCCAAGCTTTCTCTTTCATAGTCTAAAATAAGCTGACATTTTACTTGTGAGGACAGTGGTTCCTGCTCAGGGGTCTGAGAGGTGAAAGCTATTTTCAAAACAATACCAAGATATGTTAGGTTAACAGGCAGTGTGTTCATCATTGTTATTTACAAATGATTGAATAAACATAAATTTTAATAGTTTTTCACTTTTAATATGTAATAAGTTAAGTGTTGAAAGTTATAATTCCCGTAAATGAAGGCTTTTAGGATCCTTAAAAAGTTTTAAGAATTTTGATCCACTTTTGGTCCAGTTTCAGGATGAAATTATTGTTCCTTCTTATAAAACAAAATCACACACACACATGCACACAGTTTGGTCATTATTGCTATCAGTGTAGCTTCAACCACTTATATTAATTATTACTTTTAACCAACTTAAATAACTGCTATTTCACAATCAAGGCACAGTTACTTGAGAATGTCTGGCAACTGACAGCATTTTAGCAGACCAAGAGAGATCCTGAGCACACAAATCATGCCTTTCTACACAGTAGGTTCTCCTGCTAAAAGTGTCAGATATGAGCACTTTCATTATCTTGAACAAAGCTACAGCCTTTCTATAGCATATAAAGGTAAAACAACAACAACAACAAAACTATATAAACTTACAATTATGCTTAGTGATCAATGTTCCAGTATTCTGAGAAATTATTTAGCTATTTAGGTAATTTAGTTAAAAGAATAGACTCAGGAAATCCACTTAACTGGGTTTGTATTTGCAATTCATTGGAAGTGAATCAATGAGTGCAGTTTCTCTGTTAACTTTATTATGTGTGCAGGTGCCATAAAACAAGAGCCAGAAAACCTGATACAAGCCTAGGGCCAATGTCATTGATTAGGGCTTGCTCTTGAGTTTGGACTTTAGAGAAAAATTATTTAGGATCATATCTTTGCTCTACCACTTAGTAGCATAGAAGAAATGAGGCCAAGTTTTCCAATCTGTAAAATAGTTGTTGTACTTATTAAATGAGTTAATTTTGTAAAATTGCTTACAACAGTGTCTGACCCATAGTAAATGCTCAGTAAAGGGTAGTCTTCATCATCATCGCTGTCTTTAACAGCATCAGCAGAAATATCTAAGTTATTGGTAGCAATCATAGTTATTTTAGAAAAGATAAAAAGCAAGTCCATACTCTGTTAGAAATGGACTGTCACTTCAGTCATTTTAAGGATGAAAATATGGAAATCCGGAAGATTTAAATAAATTTCCCATAATCATAGAACTTGTTACGGAGGACACTACCTGCAGCATATCAATGTGGGATCATGTAATAATAATAATGCTCAGAATACCAAAGACCAGGATTTCAAACACATCCTTCATTTTGGGATTAGAACATAGTATATTATAGCTCTGTAAGTTATCAGTGAATGGCCAGTTCAGCTAGGTGACACAAGTTTATAAAGGGAATTTTTCAGGGTAGTTCCTCCCCAACATCTCCCTCCCTCCCTCTCTCCCTCCCTCCCTCCCTTCTTCCCTTCCTCCCTCCCTTCCTCCTTTCCTTCCTTCCTCCCTCCCTTCCTCCCTTCCTCCCTTCCTTCCTTCCTCTCTCTCAAATCTCTTTTCGTTCCTATTTTAATAAAAAGAAAACATAATCATTGGAAAACATTTGTAAAATGCAAGAGCATATGTAAAGAATGACATAAACATAATCTACTTCTTAATCTTCCAGCCTTGAGATAACCACTCTAAACATGCCAGGATTTATTTCATTTAAGTCTATCCCTTATTATTATTACATTTTTTAAACACAATTATTGTGAGGGAATTCAAAGTCCATTTATTTAATAAAAGGAAGAGTTTGGAGGAGAATACCTAGCTATTCCGTTTAATACTTAATTAATTCTTGGCATTTTCATTAGAGTTTCTCATATTTCAAACGTGATTAAGCTGACTTTGCTTCTTTAGCATTCTTTAGGGCATAATGGCAAACAATTTGTCTTTTGATTCTTGATTTATTACTTTGCTGTTGCAATTACCTTAACTGTATAGAGTATATACCTCTTTACATTGACACACATTACCCTACACATACACACAAATACATTTTATTTCTATTTTATGTGAATTGTAGGCCCATTAAAACAGGCCCATTAAGATTATAATTCCTATCACATCGAACCAATAAATCTTGAGAAGAATTGTTATAATTATTTTTTCTAAGATTTAGAAAAATCTAGATTCTATTTTCTTTTTAAATTTTTTTTTACATTTTTTTAAATTTTTGTTTATTTTTGAGACAGAGGGAGACAGAGTGTGAGTGGCGGAGGGGCAGAGAGAGAGGGAGACACAGAATCCAAAACAGGCTCCAGGCTCTGAGCTGTCAGCACAGAGCCTGATGCGGGGCTTGAACCCATGAACTGTGAGATCATGACCTGAGCTGAAGTTGGATGCTCCACTGACTGAGCCACCCAGGCGCCCCAGGATTCTGTTTTCTATTAAAATGTACTTGTTGGGAGTGCCTGGCTCAGTCAGTTAAGTGTCTGATTCTTGATTTTGGTTCAGGTCATGATCTCATGGTTGGTGAGATGGAGTTTGGAGCCTGCCTGGGATTCTCTCTCTCTCCCTCTCTCTGCCCCTCTGCCACTCATGCTTGCTTTCTCTCTCTCAAACATTTTAAAACATACATACTTGTTAGTATCTTTACAAAATATATTTTTTAATATTGGTCCTATGCAAACAAAATTATTCTTGGAATAATTTTATTTATTAAATTTTTCTACTTTAGCTTTATTTTTTTTCCTGTTGTTACCCCTTAACTAGTTATTGTTGATGTGGAGAAAAGTTATTGAAAAAAACTCATAAGATTTCATCATTCTTTCCAATATTTCTACTTCTTATTAACATTTCATGATTTGTCCCTGTGATCAGAATTTCCAAATCATAAATATGTTTGTTTTTGGTTTTAGAGTTTCACCAATCAGGAGAGTGTAGGCTATGGATTTCAGACAAAATTTGTGCCCAGTATTTCATAATGTTTCTTTTTTCAAGAATTGGTATTCAATTTTATCAGATTTTAAACATCTAGTAAGTATTAAACATCTATTAATGTGCTTCCTTTTGTGTCTGTTGTAGTGTATAATTAGTGATCAATTTCTTATTAAAATCCTATTGTTCTTGGATGTCATGGATGATGAGAAGTAACTGAGAGAAAGGGGGAATCATTGATCCAGAGCTCCATAAGTTAACACACTTTTTTTTTCTAAGGGAAGCACATCTTTCTAATCTAACTGCACAGAAGAAGGATTTTTTGCTGGGAGTTTTTTTTTTTTTTCTAATGGCCACATTCTCCAATTCTTGGGAAATATCCAGATGTGGAAGCCTAAATTGCTAAACCACAAACCCCACAAAAATAGATTTTAGGCAGATAGTGAAGACTTTGGTGTATGAAGTCAATGCCAAGCATTTGTCACTGAAATTTTCAAAGTGCTTTGGAAGCCAAGAATATCAGTAGTTGTGACTCAAGAACAATAAATGTATAATTTGTTACATAAAGAAGAAATAGGCTGTAAAACAACTTTTAAAATCTTGCTTTTTCCTAGGTGTCCAACTACACATAATTTTGCAGAAAGTAGGTTATCAAAATGAAGCATTTAAAATAAATGAATATAATTTATATCAATCTTTCATTTCCCTTTGTAGTCTTACCTACATTTATCTATTTGATCTAACATGCTTTAATTCATATTATTTCTCAATCACTGCTAGCAGTAGAAACATTAAATAGTAGTTCAGGCAGAAATACAATGAAGGCATTCTAATTAGATTTGGTGGTTGTCATGGCATGGGGGGGGGTTGTTCTAATCTTAATAAACAGAGTTCTGTACATGAGAGCCCCTTTACTTTTCTCCTTTGTTCCCCTATTTTATTCTACCCCAAGGCAAGAACATCTCTATTGTGCTTACAAATATATAAACATCTCTATTATATATCTACAAATACACACACACACGCACACACATGCACACACACACATATATATATCACACACACACACACACACATATATGTATAAAACCTAGAAATATTTTTTAAATGCTATTTATTTATTTTGAGAGAGAGAGAGCATGCAGGGCAGGGGCAGAGAGAGAGGGAGAGAATCCAAAGCAGGCTCTGCACTATCAGTGCAGAGCCCCACATGGGTTTAAACTCATGATCTGTGAGACCATGACTTGAGCTGAAATCAAGAGTCAGATGCTTAACTGACTGAGCCACACAGGTCCCCTGCGTACAAATATTTTTTAAGACATACTTTTATAATCCTACTTCTGGGTTTTGGTAAGAATAATGCTTTAAGTTTTGTAGCAGGAATTGTCTATACTGCTTAAAGTATACACTATTCTTGTATCTTACATCTACAAGTTAGTTTTTAAAAGATAGGGGTGCTTGTATTTAAGCAGCGTTTTGTACTTTATGACATACCTTCATTGGATTTAGAGCTAAAAAGTACTTTAGAGATCATGTATCCCAAATTTACCTCTGTACCCACAGCAGAAAGAAACAAAATTGAGGTATCCTGTTCTGTATGTGGGCTTTTTCACCTTCTCATTCATATATACTTTTGTCTTCTGCCTTGTGCTGATGCAATCTCATCACAAACAAATAAAATGATATGTCTCCTAACATTGATAGAGTTTGATGCAATAAGCAAAGGTTAGTAATTGCAAATGTTGACCTCGATCATAGAAAATACTGCATGTCTGTCTCTCTTACATGTAATTGAGAAAGAACTCTCTGCTACTTTCTCAGTCCTAAGAAACATGTATTGCTTTTAGGAATTGATAAGGAATTTAGGAGGAGTAGATACACTGACCCATTAAGTATAGACATGAATTTGATGATGTATTCTAATTTATTAAAATGTTAAATATGGGGAAAAAAACATGTTGTAGTTTTTTCATGTTTTAAGGATCCCTTCAAACTCAATCAGATCATGCCATATATTATGATAGTTGTAATCTTATTTAGATGCACAATTTCCATTAACTCCATTAAAAAAAGTTGTGAGGATTAGATGACCTAATGTATATAAAATGTTAGCTCAAATGAGGCATTCAAAAATAGATCTTCCATTGGTTTTCCTAGTTTATTATTATTTTATTGTTATTAATATTCATACTGTTAAGCTTTTAATAACATTTCCTCCTTTTACACCCAGAATAAGGAACTAGAAAAGATTATGGATTTTCATTTTATAGAAAATTTAAGGTAGATTCTGCAATTTTCTGTAAAATATCCAATGGCTTAAAATCTCTAAGTGCTCTGTTTAGGATGCTCCAAGAGTTTGGAATCTCCTGCTCTTCTATAGACATGATGGGATGAATTTCTTATCAGAGCACCAGATGCCTTTATAGAGAGATAGGTTTCCATTATTTGGTAAACATAACAAATTATGCCACTGGAGGCGGGGGGACAGCCCCTTTAGTTAAGTTTAATGGGTTTGTTCTTTAATTCAGAATTCACTATGTCTCCCAGCTATAGGACCTTAAGGAAGGAATATCCATCCCTCCCTTCTGCAACTACCCTTTACAACATCCAAAGTGAAGGTGAGAGTGGATGTCTCTGTCTTGTTCCTGACTGTAGATGAAAGATCTCTTTTTTCCCCATTGAGTATCATATTAGTTGTGGGTCTTTTGTACATGACCTTTATAATGTTGAGGTACATTCCCTCTATCCTTACTTTGTTGAGGGTTTTTATCAAGAGTGGATACTGTAATTTGTCAAATGCTTTTTCTGTATCTATTGAGAGGATCATATGGTTCTTATCCTTTCTTTTATTAATGTGGTGTATCATGTGATTGATTTGTGAATATTGAACCACCCTTGCAGCCCAAGAATGAATCCCGCTTGGTCTGGTGAATTATTATTTTATTGTACTGTTGGATTCAATTTGCTTATATTTTGTTGAGAATATTTGCATCCGTGTTCATCAGGAATATTGGCCTGTAATTTTCTTTTTTAGTGCAGTCATTGTCTGGTTTTGGAATCAAGTTAATGCTGGCCTCATAGAATAGTTTGAAAGTTTCCTTCCATTTCTATTTTTTAGAAAAGCTTGAGAAAAATGGGTATTAACTCTTTAAATATTGATAGAACTCTCCTGGGAAGCCATCTGGCCCTGGACTTTTGCTTGTTGGGAGATTATTTGATTACTGATTCAATTTCTTTGCTGGTTATGGATCTGTTCAAATTTTCTATTGCTTCCTATTCCAGTTTTGGTAATTTATATGTTTTTAGGAATTTATCTATTTCTTCCAGATTGCCCTGTTTGTTGGCATATAATTTTTCATAATATTCTTTTATAATTATTTGTATTTCTGTGGTGTTGGTTGTGATCTCTCCTCTCTTATTCATGATTTTATTTATTTGAATCCTTTCTCTTTTCTTTTTGATAAGTCTGAATATGGGTTTATCAGTTTTATTAATTCTTTGAAAGAATCAGCTCCTGGTTTCATTGATCTGTTCTACTATTTTTTTTTTGTTTGTTTGTTTGTTTCTGTATCATTTATTTCTGCTCTCATCTTTTTAAAAAAAATAATATTTATTCATTTTTGAGAGAGTGTGAGCATAGGAGGGACAGAGAGAGAGAGAGGGACACAGAATCCACCGAATGAAGCGGGCTCAAGGCTCTGCACTATCAGTACAGAACCCGACATGGCGCTCGAACCAACAAACCAAGAGATCATGACCTGAACTGGTTGGATGCTTAACCAACTGAGCCACCCAGGCACCCAGAATTCTGTTTTCATCTTTATTATTTCCCTTCTTCTACTGGCTTTAGGCTTCATTTTCTATTCTTTTTCTAGCTCCTTTAGATAGACATAAGGTTAGATTTTATATTTGAGATTTATTTTGCTTCTTGATTTAGGTGTTTATTGCTATATACCTTCCTCTTATGACTGCTTTTGCTGCATCCTAAAGGTTTTGGACTTTCATGTTTTCATTTTCATTTGTTTCTGTGCATTTTTGTATTCTTTAATTTCCTGGTTAACCCATCCATTCCTTAGTAGGATGTTCTTTAACTTCCATGTGTTTGTGGTCCTTCCAAATTTTTTCTAGTGGTTGACTTCAAGTTTCAGAGTATTATGGTCTGAAAATATGCATTGTATACTCTGTCTTTTTGTACTTTTTGAGGGGTGATTTGTGACCCAGTATTTGATCTATTCTGGACGATATCCCATGTGTACTCGAAAAGAGATTTTATTCTGCTGCTTTAGGATGAAATATTTTGAATGTACCTGTTAAGTCTATTGGGTCCAGTGTGTCATTCCACACCATTTTTTCTTTGTTGATTTTCTCCTTAGATGATCTGTCCATTGCTGTAAGTGGGGTGTTAAAGTTCCCTCCTGTTATTGTATTATTATCAATGATTTTTCTTTATGTTTGTTATTGTTTTATATATTTGAGTGCTCCAAGTTGGGGCTAGATGGAGCTAGAGTGTATCATGCTAAGTGAAATAAGTCAGTCAGCAAAAGACAAATACCATATGACTTTTCTCATATGTAGAATTTAAGAAACAAAACAGATGAACATAGGGGAAAGGAGAAAAAAAATGAGAGGGAGGCAAACCATAAAAGAAACTCTTAACTATAAAGAACAAACTGAGGGTTGCTGGAGGGTAGGTGAATGGAGGGTAGGCTAAATGGGTGATGGGTATTAAGGAGGGCACTTGTTGTGATTAGCATGGGGTGGCATATGTAAGTGATGAATCACTACATTCTACTCCTGAAACTAATATTATACTATATGTTAACTAAGTATAATTTAAATAAAACTTGAAATATAAAAATAATGAAGATGCTTAACAATGTATTGATTCTGCTTACTCTTCGTAATTTTTAACCTATTAATCTTGGTGTCTTTGATATTTAGCACAGAATCTGCTACATTATAAATATTCAAAAAGATTAGTTAAACTGAACAGAGACTACATCAATATATGGTCAGAGAGTATCTAAATGGATTTTTCCTTTTAGTAAAAAGCCGATGTCTGTGTTAAAAAAAAAAAAAATGAAAGTGAGCATGTTTGTATCTGCATTGCTACAGAGGTAGAACGATTCTGATTGTATTGTAAGCAATTGCCAATATTTCATAAAACTTTTCAAGTTTTTCTCAAATTACATATTTGAATCTTTAAGACATGCCATTTACATTAATTTTCCTCTTATTATCTTGTGTGAAGTCATATTTTTTATTTAAAATGTGTTATGTTTTTATTCATTACTAAAGGTAAGCAAGGAAAAAAAGGAATTGGAAATATTATGATTACTATTATCCTCCTTCTGTTGGCAACACATGAGTTAAGGTGCCTCACAATTTTTTTCTGAGGTCTATGATTAAAAAGGTCTGCATTTTAATCTTTTCATATCAGTAAGCATTTATTTATACAGTATTTTTCAAATTTCTCATCATTTCTCTCTTCCTCTTAAAATTAAAAAAATTACTAGTAACTGGAAATAGGGCACAGATATCCAGGAAATGTAATTTGGCAATAAATGCTGTTTTGAAGTACACTGCATGGTTTGTGGATAAATATTTCTTTAATGTGTGTAATTACTGGATCAGCAGAATAAATGTGGTCATGTCCTTGTAATTAATACATTGTCAAAAGTTCATTTAAGTATAATAATTTTACTGGGAAAATGCTGTCTATGTGTTTCCTGCAATAATTTGTTAAATTAAGTGCAATAAATATAAAATTACTCTTAGAAATATATCTATTCTTTTCATGTTCTTTTTCACTAGGTGTCACATAATGCTTTAAGAAACCCCTCCATACATCCCCTTTACCCTAGCCCTTACTTCATCAATTAAAAACTCTCAAGAAAGAGTACAGATACTAAATTTTACAATTCACTTTTTAAAAAATTTAAGTTCAGCTTTAGAATATTATAACATAGCATATTAGAGCTTAGGTTGAAAATATTTCCCCACAAATTATGCAAATTGCCAAATGTCTTGTCCTTAATATAGGATGACTAGTAAAGCATGGCCATTTCCTTCTGCACCCAGTGAACATTTATCTGTGGAGAATGGAGTCACAGCAACACAGAATTCTAGAGCTGGAATGATTCTTAGAGATCGCCCCATGCAACCCTTTCATTTTATAGTCTTGTCACATTTTCTAAGCCCTCCACAGAAGGATACCAGGCTCTGCTAAGTAAAACAGCTGTGGGCAGTCAAGGAGGACATGATAAATTAAAGGTGCTTTCTTTATAATGCTATGGCCAAAGGGCAGCAGGGAAATATGGTTTACATTGCCTGACATTTTACCTGTGTTGGGCATATAGCTGGAAGTTCTATAAATAAAGGGCAGTGAGAAAACAAGAGATACTCAACAGGGCTGAGAATAAAATGCACTGTGAGGTGGACATTGCTCACAGTGGTATGTACAACTAGCAAAGACCTTTTTCTTACTGCTTTACCAAAGTAATTCATGTAAGAGAGACAAAAGACAACATTTTTTTAAAAAACATATTTTTTTTTTTTTGGGGCGGGGGCGGGGGGGGTGGGGGGGGGTGGTCAGAGAAAGAGAGAGAGAGAGAGAGAGAGAGAGAGTCTCAAGCAGGCTTTGCCCTGTCAGCTCAGAGCCTGACATGGGGCTTGAACCCACAAACCGTGAGATCATGACCTGAGCCGAAACTGAGACAGACGCTCAACCGGCAGAGCAGTAGGAAGAGAGAATGGACATTTGCTAAGTCAATGAGCATGCATTGATTAATTTTTCCCATTTGAAAAATAGTAGAAACTATGGCTCTAGATCAACATTTCAAATACTATACAATCAATTTCCGTATGGATTCTATGGGTCTTGTAAGCAAGACGCTAGTCCACAATCTAGCCTACTTCAGAGAACGTAGCACCTTTGCAATTAAATCCAGTACTTCCTATTTTACAGATCTAGCTTGCCCTATAGTAGACTTCCCATACTCTGTGATTCTTCTTAAGTACCACAAGCTCAAATTTACTGTGTGCATTTGATGTTGACTGAAGAATATTTTATAGGAAAGAGCTATAAGAACTTAGGAAGTGAAAAAATATCCTTAAATCCAATATTAAACATTGTGATACCTAGAAAAATATATTACAGATTCCTATCTTAGACAACTTCTTACTGATTATATCTCTTTTTACAACTCTGGCCTCTTCACATTAAGCTTGGGCTCTCCATTCTCACCCAGTTCTTCTGTATATCTTCTTCCTTGACCCTTTCTCCCTTTCTGTCCTGGGCTGCTTATAGAGATTTTCTTCTCCTATGATTTAGAATTATTCAAATCTCTCTTTATATTTTCCTGTTGTCCAAGATCACATGCAAATGGGCTATCTCACACACTAAAGAGAAATCCAGCAATTTGCTTAAACAAGAAGCCATATCTTTGATGCAAATTATGCTACTTTCTAATTATACAAAAACAGCACAATATATTCTTTTTTTCATTTTTATCACTGACTTTTTTTTTTTAATTTCAGTAACCATAGGAAGTATATAAGATGAGGGTAGGAGGGAAGCCTTCACAATACCTTGGAGGAATTTAAAATCTAGTTGTGAAAAAACATAGGTAGATAGGTAGATAGGTAGATGGGTAGCTAAGTAGGTAGATACCTAGCTAAGAAAGATAAAATAATCAGGCTTTTAATTAAAAACAAATAAGCATGGGGGCACCTGGGTGGCTCAGCCAGTTGAGCACTGGATTCTTGATTTCGACTTGAGTCATGATCCTGGAGTTCTGGGACTGAGCCCTGCATTGGGCTCCTCACTGAGTGTGGAGCCTACTTGAAATTCTCTCTCTCTCCTTCTCTCTCTGTCTCTGTCTCTGTCTCTCTCTTTCCCAGCCCCTCTCTCCTGCTCACATGCTCTCTCTCTCTCTTTCTCTATCAAATAAAAAATTAACAAACAGAAAACCACATAAGTATGAAGTAATGTATTGCAATATGAATATATGAATGCTCAGAGAGAGTAAAGAATTTGGAATTCACAGTCTGAGTTGGAAGAACATTTTGGAAGTTTTGGTGCATAGTCATACCCATTGGAGATGGGCCAGTAGTATTGTTTTTAAATAGATCTAGCGAAATGAGCAGTTTAACCTCAAAGCTTATTAAGCCAGAGTTTAGTGCTCTTCACTTTCATGGGCCCGTGGTACTGATAGTGGCTCAGGCAGTATGCTGTGTGGCCATTTATTGACATACATGGTCAAAAGGTTACAAAAGTAGGACATTTTAGCTATAATTAGTTAAAACTGCTGTTTGTCTCTTCTCCAGTTTCCTCTCTGTTCTACTTCCCCTTTGTCAGGCGGTGGTGAAGTGGCTATAGACCATTTGAGGACCTTGTTTTGGGGAAGTGTGGTTGAAGATATGGGTTTAGTGGGGTATGTCTATATGTTTCAAAGGTGTGTTTCTGTAGGGCTGCCAGAAAAAAATCAGGACACTAGTTAAATTTGAAATCTAGATTAATCTGTTAGATTAAGTTTTTAGTGTATGTCCAAAAAACATGATCTGTTGTTCATATGAAATTCAACTTTAACATATCATTCTGTATTTTAGTTTGCTAAATCTTGCCTTCATGTATTTCTGTGTTTGGTTTCTGCTAGTCATCCTGGTGCAGAATAGCAATCAGATATGTTCTTCATCCACTGTGCCTACTCTCCATGAATCAAGATCCAATGCAGTCAGAAGTGACATTGCAAAATGATAAAGCTCTCTGCTTACCTGACACTGGAAGAATATAGGTAGTGGAATAGAAACAAGCTTCAGAATTTCCAAAATCAGAAACTATTCTGTGGACATGTTCTCCAAATATACAGCTCATATTTAAAAACAAATCTGACAGAAGTTCCCCCAAATTTGACAACAATCCTAAAAGTTCACATGCTTTTACCAACAATGAGTTGTGATCTTCAAAGTAACTTTTCTAAATTACCAATTAAAAAAGTCAAACATAATAGGGGAAAAATTTAATTATCTCTTCACTATATAACAAAATTAGAATAATTAAGAAATTATAGTTATGTGAAGAGATGATTAAAGAAAGTATAAACCAAAAAATATATTACAGAAACTGGCCAGAAGTGATAAAAGTTTTATTTTTCAAGATCTTGTGTTATTTACCACATTCTGCATCTTTTTTTTAAAAATGGTATTTTGCTGTACTTTTTAATTCTAAATAGATATTTATGTCTTCATTATTTGGTGCCCTCCAGGCTCCGCATGGAGCCTGTTTGGGATTCTCTTTCTCCCTTTCTCTCTCTGCCCCTTCCCTGCTCACTCATACACATGTGTATCCTCTCTTATAAAAATAAATAAATAAATAAATAAATAAATAAATAAATAAAAACATGAAAAAGTAATAATTTGATGCCCCTTCTCTTAAAGAGCATTCCCAGAATTTTAAGGGCTTCAGGCTTTGTGTGATATCTTGAGAATCATCCAGAGATTTATAGCGTTGTTTTCATACTGTATTTGTTCTTTCTTCTAGGTCTTGATTCTTTTCAGTTTTAAGAGAATGAGTACCTATGATCTTGAGTCAGTTACCAACTAATTACCTTGGGCATGAGGATTGGGAATTATCTGTCTTGTCAGATTATCTGTGTTCAGTCCATGCCCTTTCCCTCTTTTTACCTTTATGATCTCAGGTAAATTACTTAGCTCTCTCTGCCTCAGTGGAAGAAATAAGATTATTGCTAGAACTAAGTGAAAGGATACATGTGACACACTTAAAAGAATAGTTGACACATAGTTAATAAAGTTTTGATAAATTGTGAACAGTGTTATTACTGTATTCATCAGTGTTCTCATTAGGCCAAAAATTCACTTGATTTAATTCATTAAAAAGCAATAGGTACAAATGGGAGTATGTTAGGCTCATAGTCCCATGGGTAATTTAGAAGTTATTTCATGAGCGTGTCTACGTAAAGATAGACAGATTTAATAATGAAACAAAAAGAAAAATGTGTGACCTCAAGCGTCCCTACTATGCTGCACCCTATGAGAACCATCCTGAAATTTATAGCATTATGTTCATATGTATTTGGTCTGTCTTCTGGATTTTGGGTTCTTCCAGCTTTATAAAAAAAAGAGCAGTGGTGATTTTGAAGCAGTTGCCAACTACTTGTGCTTGAAAGGCAGAAGTTCTGTAAAGGAAATTTTCTTATCAGTATAGAGGAAAAAATTTAATGGGTATGATTCCTTCAGAGTGTCAAAGTGATTCAAAATAAAATAATAACATCGAAGCCATGTTTGTTCAGGTCCCACTAACGCCACATCCACAGTTGGGCCATATAATCAACTTGCTCTTCACAAGGAGGAGAGAGAGCTTGCCCATCAATTCAGATAGTCTTGGGGCAGTTATGTAGTTATGGAAAATAGCATACTTGCTAACCCTGCTGCTCACAAACTTCTCTGACATCCGTTAATCCAGTGTAATGATTTGATGATAAGAACAACATAGATTCAAGTGTATATTTGAGGCAAAAAAATAGTCATTTTACATATAAGGAAATTATCATAGATATCGAATAAAAACACAGTAAGTTTGTATGAGATCAAGTAAGTATTACGGACTGAATGTGTCAGCTTGAAACTCCTGTGTCCAAGACCTTACTGCCAATATGATGCAGAAGGGGTCTTTGGGTGGAATTGGATTTAGATGAGGTCATGAGAGTAGAGTGCCCTTATAAGAAGATGGTCATGAGGACACAGTGATAAGCTGTCCATCTGCAAGCCAGGAAGAGGGCCCTTACCAGGGAATGAAATGAGCCAGCACCTTGATCTTGGACTTCCCAGCCTCTAGAACTGTGATAAATAAATTCTGTTCTTTAAACTACCTGGTTTTGCTACGGCAGTCTGAGTTGACTAGGACAGTATGCGTTGAAAAAAATTATCCTCTATTACTTTAGGAGAACTCATAGTTGGCTTCATTAAAATCTTTAATTTGACATGATGTCATTCTTTGAGATGATGTCCTGTCTTAGATTTCCCTGGAGTGTGCTGTCTCCCATCGTGATGTTCTCAGGATGCTCTTACCCTTAGCATTGTATTTGTCCCAAGTCAACCGTAATTATAGATTCAGTCACCCCACTGGATTCTGAGATCTTTTAGGTCCCAGCTTCCCTGAGTCCTTTGTGCCTACTACCATATCTTGCACAAATTATGCTTTCAGTAATGTTTAACTGAAAGAGTGAGACAGGGATACATACGTTTTACTTTCCTCACATTTCACTTGGCTTCTGACTGCCAATAACAGTTACATTATAATTATAAGAGTGATTCACGTTAGGCCTTTCCACTGTTATTTAAAGTCCTCAATCCCATTTTGAATGAGAACCTCATGCCTTGGGTTTTATAGAATGCATATCTAATATGTAAGTATATCAAATAAAGATGCAATACATAAGAGGCACCACTAAGTATTAAATGTGGAGGAACACAGTAGAGCCTTGATGTCCACATCTCAGAATATGACTTCTAATTTCCAGTAAAGTTATGGAGAGTGGAAAGTTACCATGAAAACATATTTTCTCCTGAAGTCTATACATCATTTTTCTAAGTGTTTCCTGCCCTGGGCCACCACTCTTCTTAAACACATATTAAAGAAGCACAGAGTTCTTTACTGAATCCCAAACATCATCAGCACAGGGACAAATGCTTAGCTGAGGCTCACATCTATCATTCTGGTTGGTACATATGGTAATTTTCTCTAAATTGGCTGGTTTTCTCAGGCTACTGTATCATCCTGAGATATTAAGTTTTTAAATTGGCTCTTCCCACCTCTTTTAAAGTTAGATGGCTGATTGCTGTCACATAATTTAATGATCTAGTCCAATCTATACAATGACTGTGTAACATGGGCTAGATAATTGTAGATGAATTGCATGCCATTAATCAGTTGGCTTTTTGTTCTTACATGTTCCATTGCTTATCATTCAAGGAAGAAAATTGTCTTTTGACAGGGGTCCCATTGCAGCCTTTTTACTGTCCAATAACATCAAGGCTGAGATTTCAAAAGATAAATGAGAATGATATAAGTGGGGCGGGAGAGTACTTAGTTAAAAGGCCTGTTTATCTAGGGATTATATTTGGAGATGTTAAAAATTTCCCTGTATTGTTTGGGGATTGGTTATATAAGGTTTTTATATTTTGAAACGTAAAAATAGTTTAGGTAAAATAGATTTTCTCATTTGAGATTCATTAATTTATGCAAGAGACTACACTTCATCATGAAAAGAATAACACCAAAATTCTAACTTTTGGTAAACATCCCCACTCCTTCCACCCCCAGTTAACAATAACTATATTGGCAGTGGAACTTCACCTTAGGTGATAGACTATTCATTATTATCTATTCATTATTATACTTTACCCTCTTACAGGTGGGAAACATGCCTTTTTAATCATTGTACTTCTACAGCCTACCTCAAGTATCTAGAATTTATTAGATACTCAATTAATGTTTCTTCAACTAACTCAATCTATTTTTGATCTGGCAAGGTTATGTCTGCTAATAAGGAGTTATTACTGGGGAAATAAATCGACATGAGCCATCTGGTGGGGAGGGTCAACAGTGAAGAAAATAGTGATATTTCTAATTGTATAGAAGGTGTATTTGGCAGTTTGATGCAAAGTAAAGTTCCATGGTGTAATGGTTAGCACCCTGGACTCTGAATGCAAAGTAAAGGCCCCACTTATACTCATCATGTGTTATGGAGTTGTAATTTTGTTTTATTTAATCTTTAAGGATGACAAAATCAAATGAGATTTCAAAATAATCTTTTGTTAAACATTACATCTGTGTCATTATATTTACATACACGTGTATTACCTATATGTGCAAGTATATGTGTTCTTTTTATATCTTGTAAGTTAACCCTAGACTTTATGAGTTAAATTCCTGATTGAACCACTTGTAGCAAATCACTCCTCTGTTGCATCTCAATGCAGGGGCCAGGAAAGGAGGTGGCCTTTGCTTGTCTTGTAGACAGATTTTCTTGATGTTATACCAGATGTTCTTAAATGTACTCTCTGTTCTTCTTTGAATGTTTCCACTTGTATCCTCTGGGGCAATGACTGGCAGTCAGGAAAGTGTGCTTCTTGATAATAACTTGGAGGCAAACCCTTACTCTTGTGAGGAGACTGATGGGCCCTAATAATTATGGAAGCAAAGTTAAAAATCTAGAGGAAAACATTGTTATAAGGTTATTTCAGCCTTAACATAAAATATTTATTTCCTTTAAACAGAAAATATTTGAACAAAGAATATCTTACCAATGGCATTTATTTTATTAAAGTGATTTATTAAAGATTTAGGTGGAAACAACAGCAAAAAACGAAAATAATAAAAAATAAAATGATTTCTCCCAGTCTTTTCTAACTGCATCTTCACCTATACAAATCTTTGCTTATTCATAACTCCTATTGCTTTCTCTGAAAACTTTCATTTTAGTATAAGCTATAAGATGGCACCCCTTGATGAAAAGCAGATGTTTTTTGGTTGCTTCTTTTTCCTTTTAAGAGTGTTTGGATTTTTTTTCAGTACAATGCATGACGCTAACTCTTTTTAATAAGCAAGAACATAGCCATGGTACTTCAGTGAGAACAGGGCACAGAGGCTGGCAGTCATAGAAGGAGAGCTTCATCAAACACCAGGACATACGAATGTGTAAGAATGAATGATCAGAAGTGGGCTTTAAATCAATTTTATCTTCACCATTTTAACATCAAGAAGAGTTGTTAGTTGTAAACCAATTGTTATGCAACTTAATGAACTAATTAGGAAAATCAGTTGCAATAATAGTATTGGTGCAAACTGATCTGAATATAAAAAGTAGAATTAGAATTCTAATACAAAACTTTTCCAACTAGAAAGACTACATAATGCTGCCGATAAGATCTGTTCTTTGTAAAATTAATCATAGGCAGTTCTTCATTTACTACATTTGATTTCTATAATCCATTCTTCTCTAATTGTGCTACACCACATTGTTATACTGGTGTTATTTCTGCTGTGCGTATATGTCTTGTGGTCTGCCAGGATGGTATAGTTAATTTCCTAAGTGACATTGCATCAACTGGCTCCGGTATTATTTTTCCTATTTCTTTGCTTCCTTTAGTGAATGAATGGCTGTCATCCAGAGAGATATAAAATATCAAGACCTCTGCTCAAAGACCACACTTGGACTGGTAAGAGAGTGCGGCAGCTGCCTGTTTGAATCACAGATAGGGCTGGAGCATTCTGGAACAAATTCACAAATAATAGAGAAAAGTCATACAAATATCACTTAGACCGTTTTTAACATGGAATGTTCAAAAGATGGAATCATAAACTCCAGAAGATATATGTCAGTTGTCACTCCTATCTTTTGTTCCCTATGTTGTGCATTTTTTTGTTGTTGTTGTATAGTTTTAATATAAACGAAATATTTTCCTCAGAGGTGGCTGGGTAATTGTTTTGATAGTTACATAATTTTATATCTTAGTGATGCAATATTTATGCATGCAAGTCAAGTTACCTGTTATAAAAGAAACTATTTAACCATAGTGGACTAATGGTATGTAGGGAAAATGGGTGTCAAAAGGAAATTTATTATATCTTCCAAGTACTGCTTTCTGTGATAAAATACAATTTGTATGATTGTGAAGTAGCATTGTTTATTTTTCCAGTCAAAAAGTCACTGTCAAAAGTATGTTTGGGGAGGAAAAAATGGCCTTAAAACAAATGTATCACAGGGAATATCTAGGTTGTTAAAAAAAAAAAAAAAAAACCTAGGGCAGTATGTTAAAAATGAACATTTCCAATACAATTTGTCACCCATGCATAAATCTTGCTGACATTTTCAGTCACTTTAATAGCCTGCCCATTTTATAAATCAGTATGAACTTGCACAGTTGCAAAAAGTGTGTATTTTGAACATCTCATTTGCATACTTTACCAAAAGCCAATGAGGCAGTGGGAGCAGCACTGGTGATCATAATACGTGTTTGGGGAAAGGCAGAGAAATCACTAATGGCTTTGCCTTTAGGGATTTCTGTACTCCATAGGGGACGAAAATGAGAAATATTTTTCAAACAGCAGGGGTAAAGGTTTTAAAACTAGAAACACATGGAGTGATAAAGATGTTAGTGCCACAGGGCGCATAGCAGGAAAAATTTACAATGTAAAAACTGTAATTTCAGCATTAGGAAGTAATAATCGTGTTTCATCATTGTTATTAAAGCATGACCCTTAAAGTCACATAAATTAGATATAAGTTTCAAGAGAAGTTTATTAATCTTTAGCAGGAAAATATTAGGAAAGTTTATTATCAGATAAGATTTTCTGGGGGAAGACATGTTCTTTTGATGGTGTGTGTGTGTGTGTGTGTGTGTGTGTGTGTGTGTGTCTCAAGGAAATGTGTATCATTTCAAAGAGTAAATAAAACTTTGCTCACTGTTATCCAGTGAGTATCCGTACTGCCTACAGATAGATTGTTCTTATTCTTTTAAATTAGCACATTTCAGGAGATAACATGATACACACAGAATGGACACTGACCCATCTAGAATATTTCTACTTGTCCAGAGTAGAATCATAGATGGAAACTAAAGCTTGCTTTTAATACAGAATGTTGCTTAGATGACATTGGTAGTAAAAAAATGTTGCTAACATAATTATTAAATTAGTAAAAAAATAGGCTTCTTGGAATAGTGGAGACATTTCTAACTAAAAGATGAAGTTTTATTAGTAGCTCTATGATAAAATTAGTGAATGGTTACAGCTGAGAGGGGGACAAGAGCTAATAGTTATCAGTGGACATTAACAAGAAAGAATAGTTTATGTAAAAAAGATAGTTTATTTGGTGATGAATATGTTGCTCTGGAACTGAATGTGTAGATAATGGGCAAAGTATTATTTTTACCAACTAAGACTTCTTTCAAAGGTCTGCTTTAGAGTTATGAGTTAAACCTGTATCTTTGCATAATTATTTAGGTAGAACTCAATTTTACCAAGTTAAGAGGAAAAATTTTGTCTCTAGATTAATCTTTCAATTTTCTTCTCATACTCTGTTTTAGCATTTATGGAATAGATGGTGAGTTACAAAACACAAAATTTATATAAAATAATTTTAGGATAGCAAGTATTCCTCAAATACATTATAAAGAGAAGTGAACCAAATTTGTATTGTACAAAATCAGAAATACACATTATTGTATATGAGTAAAAATTGTATAAAATATAAGAAAATATAAATAAGCATAAAAAGTAACTATTTTCTACAACACAAACATGGCCACTTTTAACATTCTCACCTGCACTATTCCAGAATTCTAAGAATATGTATATATCTATATATATCTATATCTGTATAGATTCTTATAATTTTGTTTCATACCAACTAATATAGAAATATGCTTTTAAAACGTATGAGTGTTATTACTTTTGGCACATAACATTAATGAGCTTGGCAATGATGGCCAAGTAGAAAACATATAGAATTTGATAGAATGAACCTTTAAGATTATTTAAAATTGTATTAATTAAATGTAAAAGACTTCCAATAAGATACTAAGCTTGTGTAATAGAACCCATCTCAATAATAAGTCTGCTACTGATTTATTTAATAATGTCTTCTCATTCATAAATATTGTATATATTATTGTGTTATCACTAATTATTTTAAATTTTTTGTGATATTCAAAATTCTTTCAGATAGATGAAGGTGACATCTATCCTCTTTCAAAAGCAGTAGCCATCCATAGTAGTAAGTTGACTGACAGTCTGTCGTCCATTGCAGAATCATAATGTAAATCATTTTTATTGTGTTTGTTAATTTGCTGCAAGGAAAACAAAAGGAGACCCACTGCTAGGAAATTCATGAGAGACAAGATGAAGAAACTACAAGAAAATAACCATTCTCATTGTGTTCAAACTCTTTTCAGCTACACGGAATATAGATGTAGGAATGAGATTACAGTGGAAAGAAACAGAGTGAAACTGAGTTGTTCAATGTTTCACAGGAAAAGGACCAGGTAGAGTCTGTATTACACATAGAGTGAGATAGAAATCATGAGAGAGGAAGAAAGTCAGTGAATCAAGATAACTATGGTGCTTCAATGCTAAGTCATTGGAAAAATAAATCATAATTAAGCCAGCACATGAAGAGTACTGGCAGGCTGTAAGTGGCAAGCATGGAGTCAGTTCAGATTATTGCCCATGTTTAAGGCAAGTAGAATTTGAAAATAAACCGAAATAATGAATACATTCTGTGCTTCAAAAATAAGTAGATCTGGGGAGCCTGGGTGGCTCAGTTGGTTAAGCATCTGATTCTTGGTTTCGGCTCAGGTATGATCTGTGAGTTCAAGACCTGTGTGGGGTTCTGAGCTGACAGTGTGGAGACTGCTTGAGATTCTCTCTCTCTCTCTCTCTCTCTCTCTCTCTCTCTCTCCCTCTCCCCCCCTCCTCTTTGCTTCTCCCCGCCTTTCCCTCTCTCTCAAAACAAATGAATAAACTTTAAAAAATAAGTAGATGGGATTCCTTTCCTTTGAGAAATCTTTTATGTTGTCCAGTAATTGGCTATATTCTTTCTGTTAAATACATATCATATTATACTATTTCAATGAAATGTTCATTCTGTTCAGCAAAGAGTGAGATCTTAAGTTTGGAGAAATTCACATTGTAGAAAATAAATATCCAGATATCCATGCTGTAGAGTGAGAACTGTTCCAATGTGTTAGTTAGCTTTTGTTAGGTTATGTGGTAGTAACAAATTGCCATCAGATTTACACAGACACTTTTTTTCATCATATGACATGTCTACAATTACACATTTTATGTGGCTCTGACTTAAATTCATTCTGGGTTCCAAATTAAAAGATCACTATGAAACAATATGTCCCTTAAATCATTCTGTCAAATCTTACATTTCACTAGCCAGAGAAAGTCACATGGCATACCTAGTATCTATGCTATATCCATGTAGCATTCCATACGAAGGTTCTGTAAATGGCTGGAAAATAGGTTGCAACTCACAACCCTCGTATGGAGAATAGAGGATAATTGGGGATGATAATGAAATTTGTTATATTTGTAAATACAAGAATATAATTTGCCACATTGGTAAACTTTGAAATTAGAGTATCTAACTGCAAAAAAATCCATATTCCTTTAATTAGATTCCTATAATTAGATATTATATATATAACTATATATATAACTATATATATAACTATATATATAACTATATATA
>NW_026057584.1:82861979-82899524 GCF_023721935.1 Panthera uncia
AACTATATATATAACTATATATATAACTATATATATAACTATATATAACTATATGTATATAGTTATATATAACTATATATATAATGTTTAATGCATATTTAAAATATATATTCAATGCTTATTTTTGAGAGAGAGAGAGAAGGACAGCACGAGTCGGGTAGGGGTGGACAGAGGCACACACACACACACACAGAATCTGAAGCAGGCCCCAGGCTCTGAGGTGTCAGCACAAAGCCCAATGTGGGGCTCAAACTCAAGCTGTGAGGTCATGACCTGAGCTGAAGTTCGATGCTTAACTGACTGAGCCACCCAGGTGCCCCTGGAATATAATTTTATGCTAAACATGTTATTGGTTGGAAGGTAAAAGACACAGTAGAATTGGAGAGGTTAGAAAGCAGTGCTGAGGGGCGCCTGGGTGGCGCAGTCGGTTAAGCGTCCGACTTCAGCCAGGTCACGATCTCGCGGTCCGTGAGTTCGAGCCCCGCGTCAGGCTCTGGGCTGATGGCTCGGAGCCTGGAGCCTGTTTCCGATGATTCTGTGTCTCCCTCTCTCTCTGCCCCTCGCCCGTTCATGCTCTGTCTCTCTCTGTCCCAAAAATAAATAAAAAACGTTGAAAAAAAAAAAATTAAAAAAAAAAAAAAAAAAAAGAAAGCAGTGCTGATAATTTCACTAACAAAACAATTGAAAAGGCAAAATCAAAAGAAGAAACCAAGGAGGCAGGGAGGCTTTTCAGGCTCACTTTATTCTCCAGCGGGAATCTTTGACATAAAGAGTGGAGTTGTTAGTATCTGTGGTTCAGCCCGCTAGTTGCTCAGGAAAATCTATACTCTTTTTCTATCATGGTAATTGAATTTGCACCTAAGTTGTAACTGCCCAGCCAGACAGTCAATTTCCAGGCTTTCTCTTCAGTTAAATCCTACCATGTGACGAAGGTCTTTTCAGTGGAATATTGTTGAGTGTGATGTCTGCCACTTCCAAGTCTGTTTCCATAAACAAAAGTTCTACGTGTACTCCTTCTTGCTCCCCCTGCCTTCTCTGGAGATGGAAAGTGATGATTATTCTGTCATTGACAATCATATATTGAGGGGCACTTGGGTGGCTCAGGTGGTTAAGCATCCAACTTCGGCTCAGGTCATGATCTCACGATTCATGGGTTCGAGCTCCAGCGTCAGGCTCTGTGCTGACAGCTCAGAGCTTGGAGCCTGCTTCAGATTCATTGTCTTCCTCTCTCTCCATGCCCCTCCCCCACTGTCTCTCAAAAATAAATAAACATTAAAAAATTTAAAAAAATGAAAACCACATGTTGAAGTTGGAAGAGCTACTGTAGCCTGAGTCTCCCTCTGTTCCTAAGCCGTATCAAGAATACCTGCCCTTCACTGTTACATTAAAGAGAAAGAAAACTCTGTTATGTTTGAGCTGCTACACTATTTATGTATTATAGGGGTTTACTTTTCCTAATGCATTGTCCTTGTTCCAATAAATTTTGTTTTTAGTCATTACATATATTTTCTATAAAACATGCATTCTCTGTTTCTTCCCTGCCCAAAAAACCTTCAATGACTTCCTGTTGCCTCCAGAGAAAAATAAGAATTCTTTGTCTCACCTTTCAAAGCTCTTATAAAATGTTCCACCTTCTTGCCATTTCCCTGATATATATACACTATAAATAACAAAAGCTTGCTTTCTTTCTCTAATACTATGCATTTTTCAGCTTCTGGGCCTTCAGTTATTATGTTCTCCTTGACAGTAAAGCACCTCACTTTTTAAAAAACTATTGATTCTCTAACTCTGCCATACCCCACACATACTGTTCTCTCAACCCAAACATTAAGTATTATTTGCTGTGGCAATGAATTTTTTATTAGCATATACCCTGTATCATAGATATTAATTTAAATGCAATTTTTTTTTGCATTAGGTCATCTACTCCTATAAAAGAGAGCTTGTTCCTCTTTAGCTGGGTGTTCTCAACACACTATCCAGCTTTCAATAAGTATTTGTATCTTTTAATTGTAAAGACTATATTGAAAGGAATTGAGTAAAATTGATTAGTGGACCCTATACTATCCATTGGTGATATTTTATATCAGAGATTCAATTCAAGCGTCAAGAAATATAGTTAGTTAGAATTGACTAATATTTACTCAGGAAGAAAGGGAGACTCTGGAAAGAAGATGACCAAAGTAAAGCCATTTCGGTTTTAGGCTCACCCTTAACCTAAAAGTCAGCAGATCATAAAGAATCACAAGATCAGACACATGGAAAACCACAGAAGCCCACTCCATCTGGCAATAAAAGGCACAAAGGCTGGACATTCTTCAAATTGCTCCCTGTGGTTAATTCCAAGATCCTAAGAATGGAAAAACTAACTGCCCGATGTGAATAATAAACCCAAAGTTAAAGAGTAAGCCCTTCCCTATCTGGTTAGCTAATTAAAACAAAAACAAAAGCAAAACTTTGAAAACTCTTCATTGGAGGCAAAGGGTGATGGTGGGAGGTGCTCTTTTCCATCTGGGAGGAGAGATTGCTACTTTGTGAAATAGCTCCTTTCTTAATTCTATACTTAACAATCTTGTCCCTTTCTCTAAATGGCTTGCTCTTGATTTTTTTCTAATGCAAAACCAAGAATCTTCTTGGAAAGGACCTGAGGCCCTCCCCCTGTATGCTGCATATGAACATTGATGGGTAAAGATGACCATTGGATCTAATATGGACTAGACTAATATCTTAAATTTTAAAAGACTAGGTTTTGCCAGAATGAGACATTACTTTTGCACAATAAAAAGTCTTCTGTTGTCAAGAATTTTTCCAACTTTCAAGCTATGAACATACTTTGAAGCAAAAGGGAACATATCAATAGGCAGGGTGGGATACCCCATCAATGAAAGGCTGAATTTATGTATTAAATACTGGTCTCTCTATTGTCACATAAATTTTACTTTTGTCAACTCAAGTCAAATATCACAATGACTTTGTCAGTTCATCCATGATCCTTAAAGATTTGGACCTCAGAATTTATCTGAGATTTTTGCGAAAGTGATCCAAGTCATCATTTGTTAAGGATATTAATTCTCTTTTTCAAATAATTTAAGCTGTTATTCTGTAATTCCTTTGGGCTTTCAGTATCTCACTTTTACTTATAGATTTTTTTAGGATACTCATATTTTTACTTGTACAGTTACATAAAGTAGATAATGTAATATTGACTTTTTAATTCCTATAATGTATTTGTGGTTACAGAAAATTGTGACAAAAGAAAAATTAGATGTAACTCATGAAACATTGGATTGTTTGTAACACAAATCTTTTTATGGTGCATGAATTGTTACAAAAGACTGAAGTTACACTTGTTTACTCTCAGTTTTCTCAAAAGTAACCAACCATAGCATCTTCTACAGGGTACTAAGATAAATGGGGTGCCTGGGTGGCACAGTCAGTTGAGGCTCCAACTTTTGATCTCAGATTAGGTCATGATCTCACAATTGCTAAGGTGGAGCCCCAAATTGGGCTCTGTGCTTATGGTGTGGGGTCTGCTTGGGATTCTGTCTCTCCTTCTCTCTGCCCCTCCTCTACTTGTGCGTGTGTGTGTGTGTGTGTGTGTGTGTGTGCATGTGCATGCTCTGTCTCTTTCAAAATAATCTTTTAAAGAATTTAAGATAAGCAAGTAATTGGGATACCTGGATGGCTCTGTGAGTTGGGCATCTGACTCTTGATCTCAGCTCAGATCTTGATCTTGGGGTCCTGAGTTTTAAGCTCCACACTGGGCTCCCTGTTGGGTGTGAAGCCTACTTAAAAAAAAAAAAAAAAAAAAGATAAGCAAGAAATCCTCCTAATGACTCCTAATGAATGAGAATTCAGGAAAATAACAGAGTTGGAACAAATTTGTAATTACTTAATGGTAACAGGTTTTTCAAAATTGAGATTTCCAAACTGAGATTACATATGGCAATGACAGTGTTCTCTGGCTCTTGAGTTAAAAGTAGGCTAAAATATCACAGACCTTGAAGTTCATGAGACTCAATCACAAGTTGACATGAACTCAATCACAAGTTCAAATCAATATGGATTTGAATTATCAATCCTGATGTTGGCTCTGTTCAGTGAATTTTGTTAACATCTGTGAATAAAGGGACAACACTATAATAAAATTTGCACAAGTAATTGTGGACTAATTTATTAAATAGAATGGGCAGAAGGCTCTGAATTTTATGGCTCACCTAAGAATCCATACTGATTCTCTTGATGTGGAATTCATACATTGGCTACCTGAAGATGATTATTTTCAGGAGAAAAAGCTATATTTTTTGAATATATCATTAGCATATATCCTATGCTAGTATTTCTGAAAGCAAATGGTATTATCCAACTCTGGTTCAATTGAAAAATTAATGGATTCATTAAAATGTATTAAATGTATGGGATATATCAACAGCTGTCCCAGGTTTTGAGGATAAAAACATATCCATAAATACTTAGCATCTAAAAAAATTCTAAAGAGGAATGTAGTGCTCTATCAATTAGCATTTTCACAGGAAAGGGATGGAGCATTCAAATTAAGATTATTCAATTAACTAATAAAGAGATTAATTTTAAGGATAGGGCAGAATTTAGGTAATCCACATTGGATAGTGGGTAGCATGAATTTAGTAAGGGCCATGGGTAGCCCTACCCCACCTCGGCTTTAAGGAGCAAAAGGCACGATTGTTTGCCAAACTTGAAGATAGACAAAGGGCTGTCATGAAGGTGGACAGCTGACAGGGGCTAAATACACCAGCCCTTGTGACCCTGCCAAGACTCCCGCTGAACTTCCCTCTGCTACCTAATCTCCAAAACCCAACGTTGTAACAACCAGAAGCCAGAGGGGAAATATGCTCATTAAAGTCAGTAAGATCAGCCTCAGAGGACAGGATGAAGAAAGGTGGAGGGAAGATGGGAGAGAAAAAGCCATCTAGACCAATGATTGTATCTGTTTTATGGATGAGGAAACTAGAAAAGCCATAGCTAATAAATGGCAGAGCTAGGATTCAAAGCTACCTTGGTCTGATTAATAGCCTTTCCCACTTTACAGCAATGTCTGATGAATGGCTTTTAGTCTCAGAGGATTTACAGTATTATAAAGGCTAAACTATAGAGAAGAGAGCAATGTAGTGTGAATCAGTATCAAGAGGTCAGGTAGGTTTCCCAGTCTGTAGCATAGTTGTCCTTTGTCTCCTCAAAGGTGCAAAAGGAGGAACCTCCATGTACTTCTTCTATCTAGGAATGGGTTTAGAATTGGCTCTTGCCCAGGCGAAAATTATGAGAGGACATCTGAGGAGCATCACATCACATAAGCGTTGCACTGTTCATTTAAAGATATTGGTTGTAGCAGCAAGGCAAACTTCTTGGTTCCATACTTTCTCTATGTACAACCTTTGTCTGGAAATGTTATTTTTGTTTTGGCATTTGGGGAGAATTGCTGGAGGCTACAAATATTTTAAGGTCCGGTCTAGGAGTTATTTTGGCAGTACAAACCTCTCAAATCTCTTGTCTGTATGATTTTAATAGAGTTTGGGGATTTAGAGTTTGGTTGTTGTGACTGGCTTTGAAGATCCAGGTAGTGTGAACTTTATCTCTGTTCATCATACTCAAACTTTTATTCTAAATCTAGAATTGCCATAAAAGTACTTTTCTTGTCAGATGGCAAAATTTGAAATGATTAGAAAGTACTTTGGAAAAGACGAAGCCTGCTCTTTCTTCTCAGCCCTGCATGTGTGGAAATATTCTGTAAAACTCCAGTGTCAGCATCCAAACATAAAGGATGCCACTGTGCATTCACAAAACCCCTTATATTATACTATGGGATCATTTTCAACCGTTGTCACTGTGCTACAAAGGACAGCTTAATAACTCTAGTCTAAACTCTGTGATTACATACACTCAGATGCTAATTTGATATAATTGAGTGTGCTCTTTTGTTGGATTCTACATTCAGTTTATGTTTAATATGGGAAGACTGTATTTAGTAATGGTTATCAAGGGTAGAATAAGCCCCACAGGTGTTTCCCCAGAATCAAGCTTCTAAGTCACCTTTTCCATTAGCTGCTAACATCGTTAATGTCTGAGGCAGCTGCTGCAGGAATGAGAGAAATCTGTAGTTCCTTTACTTGGGACAAGATTCATTTAATCCACATCTGACTGCTCTGTTTCTATGGCACATCTGTTTGAGTGACACAATGTATGCACTTTTTTTTTTTTTACTTCTCAAACATTTGCAGTTTTGTAAGATTATCTATAACAAGATGCCTGATCATTTCTTGGTCTCCTATGAATCAATTTATAAATTCCGCAAATACAAGATTCAGATGTACTTTGTCACCAAAGGTGAGGTGTTTTGAGTTTTGAACTTTGTTAATTCTGAATGCTTCTGTGTTTTTCTTAATTTGAGAGTCACAGTTTGTCTGCAATTTCACTGTCTTAGCAGGAGGTAACAGTAAAACCTAATCTATTACAAGTAATATAATCATTTTTTGAATACCGTCTTTCAAGAGTATCATCTAGCACCTATGTTTTTTGTTTGATTTCTTATTTTTTTCATTCTTTTCTCATAAACATAACATACTAAGATTAATAGGTAAACACATACACACACACACAAACACACACAAATATATTTGTAACTAAATGTGAACTTCCTAGGACAATTACAGTCTTTGTTTCCATAACTAGTCACATGTTGTATCTTGAATCTGCCTAGAAACTTTGGATGCAGTATTAATACTGTTCCTCAGTAATTTTGAAACCATGAGTTAATGTAGATTGCATTCGTATTTGAAATTATTTGCTTATCTATCTCTGGACAGACACATAGGACTCTAGCCCATTTTGGGAACTTGGTCATGTGACACTTGAGCCAATTCAGTGTGATCAGAATTGACAGCCATAATGTCTGAGAAGAAGGTTTAAGAACTATTAGATGGATCGATCATGTTCTCTTCCTGCGAAAATGGCATCTCCTAGATGCTGACTCCTTCAGATTACTCCACCCATCCTAGCTGAAAAGACAAGTGACGCAGAGATGATCTCTAACTTAAATGCAAAGCAAGCAACCATATCCAGTCTTTTGTTGTTGTTACCACAACATGTCAGAAAATATAACTGATAAGAAATTGGTACCTATAAACAGGATGCAGTCATAGCAAAAGTCCCAAAGTATATGACATTGGCTTCAGGACTATGGATTGGGAGGTGTGGGAACTCTCAGGAGAGACAGGAAACATGGAGAAACTTTATTGAATGGTGATATATTTGGTATATCTGTCTCTTGCGGTAACTTGAAAGGCTGCTACTATACTTAACAAACTTGCCATTTTAAATGAAGTTGAAAAACAAAAAGTGACTGATGTGACTTGGTTGCTTTTGACGGCATTAAAGAAGTATTAAGAAAGGCATGAACTTAGAAAAAAGATTAAAAATCACAGAAGAAAAACATGGATCTAGAAATTTCTGAAATCAGAGGATTGAAAGATACAACCATTTTCTTCAACCACTGAAAACTGGCAAATGCTTTGCATAACAAAGACTTCTTGAAGTTTGGCCTAAGGCAAAGATGGAATCATGGAGGCTACTGAGTTGCCTTAGCTAAATTCCATAACAAGATTAAATTGATTTTCAGAAAAAAAATTTGGGAGGGACAAAATGGCTTACAGGAAAAACAAAGAAACAAACAAATGGTATGATGTTTCTGCTGAAACCTGATAATCTTTAGGTATTGACATGTCTAGGGAGAGAAAAGTGTATTTCAAAAAGAGTTATAGACATTCTTACTGGAACATGAAGCTTATTAAAATCATACAGACAAGAGATTTGAGAGGTTTGTACTGCCAAAATAACTCCTAGACCGGACCAACAAACCATAATATAGCATAACAAAAAATTAGACGAAAACACAATGCGACAGTTAAAATGACATTGAGCTCTCATCTATGGACAAGATGCATCTGCTAACACTAATTAAGCCCCCAAGGAGGGTATACAATTTAATACTTTCGTTAGATGTGCCCAAGGAAAATGAAGAAGGATCGATTTGAGATGGAGCATAACCAAAGAACTTGGTGATATAATCATGAAACAGAATTGAAGACGAATTCTGGAAGATTCTTTATCCCCAAAGTAGATGGGTACCCTAAATATCTTCCAGGAGTAAGTCAGCTTTGCTATGGACCAATTATTTTGTGCCTCCCATTCTTCTTATTTTCTAACACAGTGTTTATTGTGATTAACACATCCCTGTGTCACTACTGAATGTTGGGCATTGTAGGGTGCAGATAACTTATTTTTGTAGTTCATGTATCTTTGTATCAACAGTAGCCATACTCGTGATGTAGAAATAAACATCAGACCCTAGACTTGAGTCTAATGTCATGATGGGTTGGGACTTTTTGAGATGCCTTCTTTGGGAAGGAGTTTGTTTATGTGCAGACAGAAGGCAAGGGAATATGTTACTAAGAGGATGAGATATAACAAATTATATTTATTGTTACCATTTATTCACCTCCCTTCTGTAAGAGGATTGTGCATACCTTCCTGTTGCCAGGTGAATGAAGATTAATCTTTCTGGGAGGCATTTACTTCTGTGACCCACTGATGTGAGGCACAGCCATTTGATTTAATTTTGCCAGTGGAATAAAGGCTGAAATATCCACACTATATTTGAGCAGAAATTTATGAGCCATGAAGTGGGTCGGCCATTCTCCTTTCCCTCTTCCATGGGAGTAGTATGTCCCAGAATCTAGCGACTCCTTCTGCCTGGATCCTATGATAAAGACATGAGAAGTAAAGAAGAACCACATCTGAGACACACAGCAAAAATGTAACAGGAATGAACAATAGACTTTTGATTATTATGAGATACTGAGCTTTGAAGAGGTCACCTAGGAAAGGCTGTGTGTTACCTGAATATTTTAAACTCTTTTTTTCCTTTCTACTCTTCTTTCATAAGGGTATAAAGATAATAAAGGCATTTCCCAGTGACATGAGGAAAACAGCTATAATTTGGTTGCATGACAGGGCCAAGTTATAGGGAAGAGAGAGGTATGGCCTGTGGTTTCTTAACACCACAGTTTAAGACACAGGAGAGAATGTTTAAGTGAAGCCCCAAAGAGGAGGTTTCATCCTTTCAGTTTTTATACAATCATTATGTCACTCAACTCTCATCAGCATTGATAAACATACTTATTACTGTATTGAAATGTAACCATTTTCTTGACTAGGGGATATGTTCCTTCACTTTTCATATTCTCTTCAAGACAGTCTTCAGCTTATGTTAATAAGATTCTCTTACTTTATGAGTTGTCCATACACTTCATCTCTGGCATTTTTGTGGCTCATGCATTTTGCAAAACAATCTTATTACTATTTTCACCTTTTGATAATGTGGTTTATAATGATGTTAGCTTATCTACTACTGAACTTGACACAAAGAAAACTAGAATAAAATATTGGTCTTCAAATCTAAAGATTCAAATTGTACTACTGTAACATTACTCAAGAATGTACACAAGGAAAAATTGTCAGAGGCTTTTAAGGTGTCAGAAAGGGCAGGATCTGCATGGATAAATTATGGGAATTTTTACTTTTTTCTTTCTATTATGCCAAAAATACCATCACCAGTCTGGCTTCTATATTATGTTGAGCCCAAGCTTTGAAATAAGAAACTCTACAACTCTCGAAAGCATTTCCCTATTTATGTTGGTTTTATTTCTATATGCTTATGTTTCTGACCATGTCTTAATTCGTTCAAGTTTCCATCTCAGGTATCTGTGCATTATGATAACCAGTCCTGTGCTAGACTATTCATCATGTAAAATTATGAAATTTTTATTGAAATTCAATTTCTATATAAATAATAGTATATCATTGTGATATGATTTGCTTAGAGAAAACCACTATTTTAATGTCATTCAGGAGCATTAGTGAGTAGTTTTTAATGTTAAGAGGAAAATAATTTTTAAAATAACACCAAGAATGTGGGTTCTATAGGAAGAAATATAGAATTATTATGATAATATTAATACATAATTCATTATTTCTACTTGATAGTAACAATAATATCAATTTTTTTAGTCCTTATTGTATGCCAGGCCTAATTCTAAGCTCTTTACATATTTTATTTCATTTAACCGTAAGGAAATCCCAAGAAGTGTCTATTTTACAGATACATATTTAAAAATTTTTTTAGTCTTTATTTATTTTTGAGACAGAGAGAGACAGAGTACAAGCAGGGGAGGAAAAGAGAGAGGGAGACACAGAATCCAAAGCAGGCTTCAAGCTCCGAGCTGTCAGCACAGAGCCCAAAGCAGGAACTGAGCCAAAGTCGGCCGCTTAACCGACTGAGCCACCCAGGTGCCCCATGCAGGCATACATTTTTAAAGGTGAGGAAACTCAGGCAGAGTTAAGTTAAGAAACTTGCTCATGGACATAGCTAATAAGTGGTGGATATATCAGCAATATAAACCAGAACCTGTCTTTTAAAATCTAATAGATTCACAAATACCAACATTAAAATTATGATTATTCTTTAGATTTCTCAGACTTCTACTAATACATCATAAGTCAGAGGTTTAGTTTTGTAGGGAAAAACTCAGATTCAATCCCTCATCTAAACCTTATTACTATGGTAGAGATGATTTGTGTTTACTCTGCATATAATAAGTTTTGTTAAGTTATCTCAAGTCACTAGGTATTTTATTTGTGGGTGTTACTCCCTAATTTAGGAGACTCTAAAAAGGCTGGGAAGATGATTTATTCATCTTGTTGATGCTACTTCATCAATGCCAGTCATTGTAGCTTCTTGTACGTAAAAGACACTGTCTCATTACTTCTGTAGGTTCTTCCCCCCCCCCCCCCCGACTTTCTACATCAGTCCTAACATCTGACTTGATAGGATGTTTTCCTTGATCCTCACAAATGGATCATTCATACAGAATCACAATGCAATCATCCAGTATCTCAGGGCAGCCTCTTCTGAAGTATTCAAAGTATCTGTTATTAGGCAAGATGTGTATAGGTGTATTACCTCACCAGACCAATCTGAATTTTCCAGTCATTCTTCTTTAGTCCAAAAAAAAAAAACCAAAAACAAAACAAAACAAAAAAACTTCTTAACCTTGTGCATATTTCCTGCATCATCCCTGTAGCTATTTTCAGAGTATTGTTCATCCAGTTTCTTTACCCATGCATTGGATCCAGATTTCCTTCATTTCTGTTCCAACTAATGGAAGTTGCAGAGCTCTGAGAATGCTTTGCACATGTAAATTCATTTAGTGAAGAAACACGAAAGGCACTTGAGCCATGTGAATAGAACTGAGTTGAAATGCCCAACCAAGATCATTCTGTGAAGAAATGCATTTGATCTAAATTCATTTGAAGGGGGTAGTGTTAGATAATGTGGTATAATTAGATGAGCTAAACTGTCTAGGAAGTTTAGCAAGAAGATACTGTACAATTTTAGCTATCAATGGTTAAATGGACTTTAGTGATATGTAGTAGATACCCCTGGGTATAAAAAAAATGCATTCCATGATAAAATAATGCACGTGACACATTTGGCCAGAGTGTTTTGAAATAAAAACAAGCATTTTGTTTATGGAGTTTATGTTTTTATTTTTCTGTAAGGAATGAGCACTATGAGAAGACTGAAAAATGGGGTTCATGTACAGAATTATTTTTAAAAATAGTGTACAGTAGTTACTTTATTGATGATCAAGGAAGGACTATCAGTTTTCATGATTAGGCCTTGAATCCCAAACCAGCACTAGGAATGAATAGACTCTTGTTGTAGAGTTAATGAAGCGATTAAGGCATGTAAAGTAATTAATAATGATGTGATTCATAAATAACCAAAACACATCAATTTAATATAACAGCATAAAAAAGAAAAACAGTATAAAAAAGAAAAACACAGAAGAGGAAAAGTACAAAATAAATGATCATTGGTCAGTCCATGGAATAAATGCTAGTTACTAAAAGATGGGCATCAGTAGGGTCTGGGAAAGGCCAGAGACTGGAGTTCTTCTTTTTCATTGTTTATGGATTGTGAGAGAAAGTCTATGGTATAGGCAGTGTCTGGAAATAATCTGATTCTATTTCAGGACTGCAGTTATTTCAGGGATACAAAATAACTTAGGTCCTAATAGACAAGAAAAGTAGGGTAAATGGTGGCTGGTATTTGAAGCTCAGTCTGGGCTGTCTGTATAGTAGAGGGATTCTAATCTTGGACTGTGATTCAGGTGTAGGAATCCATTCTCTAAAAGTTAAATGTAGCTGAGTTTTGTACCTAGCAGGTCATGAACAGGGACTCATATCACTTCTGCCCATCAGGATCACCTGGCAGAACTTAAAAATATCTAAGGGGCGCCTGGGTGACTCAGTCGATTAAGTGTAGATCTCGGCTCAGGTCTTGATCTCACATTTGTGAGCTCGAGCCCCCGAGTCGGGCCCCAGGCTGGGCATAAAGCCTACTTAAAAAAATGTTGTACAATCATACACACACATGCCATTTAATGGGTGCCTGGATGGCTCAGTTGGTTAAGCGGCTGACTCTTGATTTTGGCTCAGGTCATGATCAGGGCTCGTGGGATCGAGCTCCACGTTGGGTTCCACACTGAGCATGGAGCCTGCTTAAGATTCTTTCTCTCTCTCCCTCAGCCTCTCTCCTCCACTCATGCTCTCTCTGTCTAAAATTAAGAAAATAATAATAAAGTTAAATACCTAGATGCCTGGAACGCACCCCCAGCCTAATTAAATTGTAGTTTAATTAATTTTTCTGGAGTGACCTGGAACATTAGTTTGTTGTTTGTTTTTCGCTGTTGTTTATGTTTTGGTTTTATTTTTTTTGGTTTTGTGATTTAAGTTTTTGGCGATTCTAGTATACAACCAGGATTATGAGCTACTACTTTACAGTGCATAAGGAGCACCTGGGGATCCTGTGGAAATGCATATTTTGATTCAGTAAGCTTGAGGGAAGGCCTGAGAGTCTGTCTTTAGACAGACAGAACCCAGCTATTGCTGGTTCACACACCACACTTTGGGTCAAAAAGCTCTATCTACCTTTATGATCCTAACACTTAGATACTAGGGAAGAAAAGTTCTCTTAATAGAACTCAGAGAAGTAATTCTCCTGAGCTCACATCTCAGAATTAGGGTTAAGAGTGGAACAAGACACAGCTTAATATTAGATTATCCATCTGATCTGTCCTAGAGGAAGTTCAAGTCAATATTCACAGTAGTGTTTCTCATTCTTAAAAAAAAATATGAATATGTGTGTGTGTGTGTGTGTGTGTGTGTATATATACATATATAACTTGCTCTCTAGATGACATTTGACTTACTCCTCATAGTCTCCACAAACAATAGTACCTTGTCAAGCTTTATTTTTTTGAAGGTTGTATTATGACTTGGTAAATTTACAAACTGTATGTATTCTTTTGGATATGCTAATATTCTGTCTCTGGCCACACAGCTCCTTCTACTCTGTACCACAAGAACATTTGTTTCCCATTTCTTTAAGAAATACTTGAACATTGCATGACAAGATATTTCTACACTTCATTTAGGAAGTGCAAATTTTTAAGTCATTTCAGTAAAGACAGCTACCAGATCCACTTCGAAGAATTTTGCCATTCATCTATTTTGTTTTTTGAAATCACATTAAGGAAGAATTAATCACCACAAATAATGATACGATGAATGATTTCTAGAGAAGTGCAATAACAAAAATTAGAGAACAAGTTGTCAAAAAACTAAAACGTGGTTTTTTGGACATTGCTGCAATGTTTTTAAGGAATCCACTAGGATTATAATGTGCTGATAACATGTGCACTACCATCACTATACTCAAAGATACTTTTTAGTACACTAGAGTAATCCTTTTAATTCTGGTATTTGAATGAACATTCATTGTAATATGTAAATTAGGAGATTGTATTAGGCATATAGGAAAGCTATATGGCATAGCTTTTTGTATTAGGCATATAGAAAAGCTACACTTTTAGTCCACCTACCTTTAGAGCAAAACCATAATTTATTAAATCTCCTGCGTGTCAAGTCTGTTTGCATGAATTTCTTTAATGTTTTTTGTATACACACTGTTGTGATTTGAGAAATATGTGTGCCATCTTAGAATAGATTTGATTTCTTTTATATGGGAAGTCATATGTATTAGTTTTCTATTGCTATGTAACAAATTACCACAACTTTAGAGGCTTAAAGGAGCACAAGTTATCATTCAGTAGGTCAGAACAGTGTACAGGGTCAGGATTCCGGCCATAGATGAACTGGGTCCTCGGCTCAGGTTCTTTCTAGGATGAAATCAAGGTGTCATTTAGGGCTATGATTGCATTGAGGCTTGGCATCCTCTTCCAACCTTACTTGTTGCCATAATTCAGTTGCTTGCAGTTGTAGGACTGAAGCCCTCAGTGTCAACTGTTTGCTATCATGTTGACTCTCTCCAAAATGTGGCTTCATTAAGGCCAACAGGACAGCATATCTGGCATGTGGAGTATCTCTTGACTTCTTCCTGATTCTGACCATTAGATCTTCTTTTAAAGAGTTCATTTGATTAGGTCAGGCCCAGAGTTAATATTCTCACATTTTATTAACTTAAGCTGATGAGAAGCCTTACTTATATCTGAAAATTCCCTTCACCTTTTCCATATGGCATAATCTGAAAACAGGAGCTACATAGAGCTACAGGGCTTCCACCCAATCTAAGGCTGCGGGAGGCGGGGCCATCACCCCAGTGGGTCAGGAAGGTAGGGGCACCAAACCAAAAGGGATTATTCAGAAAACTTAAGATCTAATGGAAATTGCCTTGCTAGATTTTGGACATGCTTAAGACCCATTACCCTTTTTTTTTTCCCTTCCAATTTCTCCCTGTTAAATCCTATGCCTGCTCCACCATTGTACCTTGGAATCATATACCTTGTCTGGCTTGACAAAATCACATGTAGAGTGAAATTGGTTTTGAATGAATTGGACCTCAAGTCTCACCCATGTCTGATTTTGATACTTAGATGAGACTGTGGACTTCAGAATTGGTGCTGGAATGACTCAACAATTTTGGGACCCTTAGGATGGAATGAATGTATTTTGCATGTGAAAACGGTAAAAATTTGGAGGTCCAGATGCAGAATGTTAAGGACTGAATGTTTGTATCCTCCCAAAATTCATATGCTAAAGCCGTAACCCCCAGTGTGGCTGGCTGTATATGCAGATGGGGCCTCTAAGGAAATGAAATCATAAGGGTGAAGCCTTGATCTATTAGGATTAGTGTCCTTAAACAGATCCCAGAGAGCTCTCTCTCCCTCTCTTTCTCTCTCTCTCTCTCTCTCTCTCTCTCTCTCTCTCACTATTCATCTCTCTCTCTCCATGATGTACACTGTGAGGAAAAGCCATGTGAGCACACAGGAAGAAGGCAGCTGTCTGCAACCCAATAGAACTCTTACCAGACACCAACCCTACTGACACCTTATCTTGGACTTCCAGTCTCTAGAACTGTGAGAAAATACATTTTTATTGTTTAAGCCACCATGACATGGTATTTTGTTATGGCAGCCCAAGAGGACTATTCCTCTAGGTCATACAGGGGGCATAGTTAGCTGAAAACAGCTGTCACATATAAGTTCTGCAAATCTGTGTTTCCATTAGTGGCTTATCAGAATTTTCTGTTGGTCCACATTCTTGTTAACACTTGGTATTTCCTTTCTTATTTTTAGCCATTTCAGTGAATATGTAGTGGTGCATTAATATGATTTTATTTTGATTTCAACAATAATTAATGGAATTGAACATGTTTTCGTACTTGGGATATGGAAATATTTCTTTACAGTGTTCACATTATTAGCCCATGTTTTAAAAGATGGGCTGTCTTTTTTTCTTGTGAGTAATTAGTCTGTGCACAACATAAAACATCTTTAGTAAGATGAATATTTTGCATATATGTTCTCCAAATCCATGTATTTTCTTTCATTCAATAATGCTTTTGATTAACATAAATTATTATATTCCAATTAATTAATTTTATTGTTAGAAATTTTAGATTCTGATAAAAATTCTCTGCTTGTTTTAAGGTCATAACAATGTCTTTTCACGTTTTCTAATTAAAATTAATTGCTTTACATTCACATTAAGAAAAGTAATCCATGTGGAATATCTGTGTTTATTTGCTATAAGGAAAAATATACATTTGCTTTTTGGTTTTTTTTCCAAATGGATAACTGATCAACTTAAACTCCATTTACTGAAAAAAACACCATCTTTTCTCCATGAAACTGCAGTTCACCTCTGTTATAAATAATGTGACTGGATACATTCATCAGATTCTGGGCTTCTCATTTTGTTCTGCTGGCCAGTTTTTTGTCCTTTTGCCAAAACCCTGCTATCTTAATTAATATTAGTTACTATCTTAATTAATATTAGTTACTAAAACTTTATGTTAAGGTTTGATAGCTAGCAGTGAAGATTCTCTAGCTTTATTAATCTTCTATCACATTGCTTTCTATTCTCGGCCTTTTGTATTTTCATATGAATATTAGAATCCACTTGTCCATTCCCACAAAAATATTTCTATTTTGAGTAAAATTGAGTTGAAACCATAGATTAATTTGGTTAAAAGGGGACATTTTTAACATACTGAGTCTTCCATTTCATTCTACATTCATTATATAAACTCCATTTATTTAAATGTTTAACAAATTTATCTCAATATTTTTTAGCTTTTAGCTAAAAAGGATTAGAACACAAATTTTGCTAGGATGTGATGTTTTTTTATTCTAATGTAACATATTTTTAAAGAATTTCATTGCCCATTTTTCTTTTTATATATAGAAGTATGATTTATTTTATTTATTGATCATATATACAGCAACCTTGTGACATTCAGACTTATTTTAAAGATTTTCTGTATATTCTTTATTTTTTATTTTTATTTTATTTTTATTTTTTAAATATAATTTATTGTCAAGTTGGCTAACAGTATATACAGTGTGCTCTTGGTTTTGGGGGTAGATTCCCCTGATTCATTGCTTACATACAACATGCCAACAAATGCCCTCCTCAATGCCCATCACCCATTTCCCCCCCTCCCCTGTCCCTCCTGCCATTGACCCTCGGTTTGTTCTCTGTATTTAAGAGTCTCTTATGGTTTTCGTCCCTCCCTCTGTGTTTGTAACTATTTTAAACTTTATGGATACACAACCATTTCGTCTCTGAGTTAGATGTTTTTATTTCTTCCTTTATAATTGTTATATTCTTTTTATATTTCCCTTTCTTTTTCTGTGTGTGTGTGTGTGTGTGTGTGTCTAGTAACTAAGACCTCCAGTATAATATTTATATATATTTTTTTATATATTTATATATATTTATGAAATTTTTTATATTTTTGAAATTTTCCTTATCTGAAAGAGAATGTTAAACTCTTCCATTATTGCATATTCATTTATTTCCCATTTTAGTGTTCTAAATTTCTGTTTGATATATTTTGACTCTGTTATTGAGTGCATACAAATTTAGGATTGTTAAATATGGATTGGCCCTTTTATGGTGAAATAGTTTTTTTTTTTATTTTTACGAATGCTTTTGACTTAAGTATCTGATATTAGTATAGCCGCTGTAAATGTCCTTGATTAGTTTTGTATGCTCTTTATCATTTCACTTTCAAACTTTCTCTCTTCCATTATTTTGTGAGCAGATTGAATGCGTGTGTGTATTTTTTAATGGGGCACCTGGGTGGCTCAGTGGGTTAAGCATCTGACTTTGGCTTAGGTCATGATCTTGCAGTTCATGAGTTCAAGCCCCACATCGGGATCTCTGCTGTCAGCACAGAGCCTGCTTCACATCCTCAGTCTCCTCTCTTCACCTACTCTTCTCTCTCTCTCTCTCTCTCTCTCTCTCTCTCTCAAAAATAAATAAATAAACGTAAAAAATAAATAAAATAAAAAGTTTGGAATATCCTAGACATTTACTTGAAATAATTATTGTCTATATTTATTATTACTGATATTGATACACATGCACACACAGAGAGCTATACTATTAGTTTTCTATTTGGTTCATTTTATTTTGTTTACAATTATTCTTGTGCCTACGTTTTGAGTAACCTGTTTTTTTTTCTTATCTGTGTCTTTTTTTCAATTTTAGCATTATAACGATTTAATTATTCTCATAGTGGTTATTGTAGGTAATATACTTTGTTATTACATTTTACTATAAAAAGTGTTACTGTACTTATGAAATACTGACAGAACATCAGAACATTTACATTGTGCCTTCCCCAGATCCCCAACATTTTACACTACTGGGGTCATATCTTTTAGTTTTATTTCTAATTTAAACCACATAAAGTAGTACAATTATTATTTTCTATAATCACTCATTACTCCTATTTCCACACATATTTACCTTTTTTATCCCTTTTTTCCTTTCTCAGTTTTCATGTTTCTGTTTAAGGCATTATTCCTTTTCCCTGAAGAAACCAAATTAGCTTTACTTTTAGTAAAAACAAATTATCTCTATTTGTCAGAAATTGCCTCTGTTTCCTTCCCTTTTGCAAGGATATTTTGCCTAGATATCTAGGGTAGCAGTTATTTTCTGTGAGCAACAAGACACCATCATTGTTTTCTCTTTCATAATTTCTATTCATTTGTTATCTCTCAGTCTTCTTTTAACAAGATGCGATGTATCCACTTTTCCTTTTAGCTATTTTAAAGATTTTCTAAAAAAATTTTTTTGCGGTTTTCTTGCTGTAGTTTTCTTGGTGTTTATCCTTCTTAGATTTTACTGAGCTACACGAATCTATGAGTTGACATATATCGATAGATTTGGAAATCCATGCCATTATCTCTGCAAATATTTTTTTTAATTTTTTAAGTTTATTTATTATTTTTGAGAGAGAGAGCACAAGCACAAGTGTGGGAGGGGCAGAAAGGGAGAGAGAGAGAATCCCAAGCAAGCTCTGCAATGTCAGCACAGACCCCAATGCGGGGCTCAAACTCACAATCCCTGAGATCATGACCTGAGTTGAAATCAAGAGTCAGATGCGCAACTGACTGAGCCACCCTTTTCTCTGCAAATATTATGCTGTGTTCTCTTTCTTCTTTCTCTATGACTCTCATTACAGGTATATTAGAATTTTTTAAACATTGTATGTAACTTATATGCTCTGTTCTTTTTTTCCTTTTTATCTTTTTCTGCTTTAGTTTGTATATTTTCTATTAAACTGTCTTTCATTTTACAAGTCTTATATTTTTCTGCTTGCAGTCTACCGTCCAAACCATCTACTGAGTTCTAAATTCTAGATATCTTATGTTTAATTATTAAATATTTTTATACGTTCCAATACTCTGTTGAAGTCTCCTTGCATTCACCTGTATTTTCCAAATTTATTCTCTATGCTCTTAAACATTAGAATTATGTATATTTAAAGGGTTTGCTTGCTAATTCTCCTATATATGTAATATGTTGGTAAATGCCTTCTGTTTTTCCCTTGATTTGCTAAAGTCCCTGCCTTTTCTCAGGTCCAGTGTGTGTGTGTGTGTGTGTGTGTGTGTGTGTGTGTGTATATATATATATATAATATTATTATTATATTACATTATATTATATATTATATATTATTATATTATATATAATATTATACGTATTATAAATATTAAATATGCATTTAAAATATATATCTTTATTATATGCCAGATATTATGTATCAAGGAAACACAGAGGTTCAAGATGTTGTTCCCCTCTACCTGAAGATGTTTCTCTTCTCTGTGCCAAATGGATAAGAAGGGGCAGAAATCTCAATAATGTCATGACTAATTTGTCACAGAAATTTGGTTATAGTTTTACTCATTCTTTCTCATGTTTGTCTTCTTTCTTGGGGATGACCCTCCTGAGATTTTTATTGAAAGCTTGGTTTTTCTCTTTGTTTTTATCTTTTTGAAATTGTGAGATACTAAGTTTTACCCTCTAGAGTTTCTCAGCCCAGTTCTCAAGCTTCTAAATGCATTCAGCATTAAAATCTGGCAAATATCTTGAAGGAGAGGCCATCCAAAAGTTTGAAATAGTCTACTTTTCCAGCAGGTCTTTCTTTCCCAAGGTCTATAGGACACTGGATGTTTTATGGTTCCTTTTATAACTTTGAAATGAATTCCCAATCTTTCTTAATATTCTTGAAATTCTACAGTATTTTTTAAAGGAAATATTAGGCTAGTGATGAGGCTTCTCAGATGTCTAAATTGTTATGTTTGTACTACTTGAACATTGAGACTTTAGTTGGTTTCTTTATACCATCAGAGTATATGAGTTTGGAGTAAGCTTGAACATCAGCCTGACTGGGAAATTCCCATAATATCTGATGGGCATGAAGTCTCCTTGGAATGTTCTCTACTTTCTGGAGTTACAGTTCATCTACTACTTGTACCTTTAAAACTTAATGCCTGTGAGGCAGTAATTTCTCTGAAATCGTCCATAACAGTATCTCTTTAGATATGTCTCCAGAGGCAAGGGAAACAAAAGCAAAATGAAACTATTGGGATGATATCAAAATAAAAAGCTTCTGCACAGCAAAGGAAGCAACCAACAAAACTAAAAGTCAACCTATAGAGTGGGAGAAGATATTTGCAAATGACATATCCAATAAAAGGTTGGTATCCAAAATATATAAAAATTGATGCAATTTGGGGCGCCTGGGTGGCTCAGTCGGTTGGGCATCTGACTTCAGGTCAGGTCATGATCTCACGGTTTGTGGGTTCGAGCCCCGCATCGGGCTCTGTGCTGACAGCTCAGAGCCTGGAGCCTGCTTCAGATTCTGTGTCTCCCTCTCTCTCTGACCCTCCCCCATTCATGCTCTGTCTCTCTCTGTCTCAAAAATTAAAAAAAAACATTAAAAAAAATTAAAAAATAAAATTGATACAACTCAACACTTACAAAACAAATAATACAATTTAAAATGGGCAAAAGATGTGAACAGATATTTCTCCAAAGGAAACATATAGATGGCTGGCAGATACATGAAAGGATACTCAACATCATTCATTATCAGTGAAATACAAATCAAAGCCACAATGAGATACCACCTCACACCTGGCTAAAATTAAAAAAGAAAAAAAAAACCTCAAGAAACAAGTGTTGGCAAGGATATGGAGAAAAGGAACCCTTGTGTATTGCTGGGGGGAATGCAAACTGGTGCAGCTACTGTGGAAGACAGTATGGAGTTTCCTCAAAAATTTAAAAAATAGAGCTACCCTAGCATTCAGCAATTGCACTACTGGGTATTTATAAAGGGATTTCAAAGGGATATGTGCATACCTCTGTTTATTGCAGCATTATTTGCAATATGCAATAGCCAAATTATGGAAGCAGCCCAAGTGTCTATCAACAGATGAATGGATAAAGGAGATGTGGTACACCCTTACACACACACACACACACACACACCGAATATCATTCAGCCATAAGAAAGAATGAAATCATGCTGTTTTCAACAACATGGATGGATCTAGACAGTGTAATGCTGAGTGAAATAACCCGGTTAGAGAAAGACAAATACTGTATGATTTCACTCATATGTAGAATTTAAGGAAGAAATGAACAAAGGAAAATAAAAGAGAGACAAGCCAAACAACAGACTCTTAACTATAGAGAAGAAACTAATGGTTAGCAGAGTGGAGGTGGGTGTGGGGGATGGGTGAAGTGCATGAAGAGGATTAAAAGTACACTTAATGAGCTCTGAGTAACATATAGAACTGTTGCATCACTATATTGTACAGCGGAAACTAATATAACACTGTATGTTAACTCTATGCTTGAAATAAAATTAAAAAATAAAAGCAATGATGAAAAAATTAGAAAAACTTAATGCCTATGAGAATGATTTTTGAAATGCATTCAGCTTTTTAAAGTTGCTTCATTGAAAGCATTGCCTATTGTAGCCAATCACGTCCTTCTCATAGTGGGAGCTCCCAGTATAGCTTCTTTCCCTCCTTGAAGTGAGATTTATTGAAAACACAATTTAAATACAGTGAAATTTACTCTCAGTATGTGCTTTAATGCACTAAACAAATGCATACAACCATGGTATCACCATCAAAACCGTAGTAGAGAATGGAGAATATTTCCAGGACCTCGAAAAGATTCCCTGTGCACCTTCCTCACAATGACTTCCTTCTGCTACTTGCCCCTGGCAGGCATCAAATCCTCTTCTTATAATTTTACATATTCCAGAATGGAAATACAATATAAATGAGATCATACAGCATGCAGTCTTTTGTTCTTGGTTTCTTTCACTTAGCTTAAGGCTTTATATTGTTACATAAATCGGGTAGTTCATCCGTTAATACCACTGAATTGTATCTCATTGTGGATGTGTTGCTAGACAGTTCTGGTGTTGTTAGATTTGGTGATTATGAATGAAGTTCCTAAATGGGACATATGTTTCCAGACTTCTAGGGGTCAGTTGAGGGGATTTTTGTTGTTTCCAGCTAGTTTTTGCAGATAGGTGTTTGAATAAGCATGTTTTTATTTCCTTTGAGTAAATACCCAGGTGAAGAATTCTGTGTTGTTAAACAAGTACATTTGACTTCATAGGAAATTGGCAAACTATTTTCCAACAAGAATGTATTATTTTTTACTCCCCACTAGCAGTGTGCATAGGTCCACTTGTTCCTTTTCTTCACCAACACTCAACATTTTCAATTTAATTTTAACCATTCTGGTTGGTATGTTGTGGTTTTGACTTTCATTTCCCTAATTTCTAATGATATTGAGGATTATTTCATGTGCTTGTTTATCATCTACATTTTTTCAGTGAAGTGTTCATCATTTGCCTCTTTTTATTGAATTTTTGACTTCTAAAAATTTTCTGTATCTTATGAATATGCCTTTCATCAGATGATAGATACTTTGAAAAAGATCTCTCTATCTACAGCTTGTCTTTACTTTTTCTTACCAGTATTTAGCACACAGCCAAATTTTATCCAGATTCCTAATCTACAGAAACTGTGCGATAATAACTTATTATTTTAAACCACTATGTTTGGGACAATTTGTCATGCAGCAATTGACAATTAATATGCCAATTATGCCATCACCATTATTAAAAAGGTAATTTTTTTCACCATTGCATTACTATAGTACCTTGGTTGAATTAACCATAATCAATTAACCACAAATGTGCAAGTCTCTTTTTAATGCCCTTTTCCCTCCATGTATTTCTATGGCTTTCCTTTCACTAATATACCACATTTTGATTACTCTCACTGCATAGTGCATAGTTCCTATGTATTGCTCTTACTGCATTTCCATGGATGAGATTTTGAGAGCTGCTTCCTTAAAAGATTAAAAGCCAAGTGTACTTATTGCTGTTGCTACCTTGCTTTTATTATCTCTTATATCCTTAAATTTCTGTGACTAACTACTTACACTTGTGAGCTTGTCAGGAAACTTGATCTATTTTCATAGGAACCACCTCACAGAGGATGCATGGAGGGTTGCATGACCTCCTCAAAAATCTCAACAGGAACTTCAATAGATGAGACTCCCTTACCTCAATATGGAACAATTATGAGGAGAACCTCATCACCTTGGTGCAGGCTAAGGCTTAACTTTATCAGAAACTGCATCCTTACTTATACTATTTTCTGTTCCCTCCTGTATTTTGCATTTATTCTTCTTGTCCTGATGAACATTCTCTTAATGCATACTGAGAATTAAATCCCTGCTTAGACTTTGCTTTTTAGGAAACCCAACTGAAAACACCAAGAATTTCACTCATGCATATTTGTGTCCATTCTTAGGGCACTTTTGCACAAATGTTGGAGGAAGAATAATAAATACCTGAAAATTCTGTGGTACAAAGTCATAGAATATTATCTCCAGATTTTATCTGGAAGGTCCATTTCACTGTAAGTTCTGTCTTCAGCTAATATTTAAGAAATACTCAAGCAGTTGGTAATTGTCCTGGAAGAAATACAAAAGAAATTTCTTGCCACAGTGAATCCCTAAAATCTAGTTAACAAGACAGATTAGTGGAAGTGTTACAGCTTTTGAAATATGCCCTAGCAAGAGAGGACATAGAAAGCAGTCAGTATTCCTTCCATAGCCAATATCATCTTCAAAGTTTTAAATTGAAGTCTCATTTTCAGTTTCTAATTCTTGTTTGAGACCTGCATATTCATCTTTCAAGAGAAGCAAACAATTCATATAATATTAAAATAGTTGGGGATATTTAAGTGTAAAGATATGTTATCCAGATAATTAACTTACAGTTTTGAAATTTTATCTCTGGACCTGAGACATAATGAAGATTTCGTAGGTTTAACTGTGAAGTGGTTGATTTGAGTACCTGTCACATAGGAAATTCTGTGCCTGTAACTTATCAGAATAGCTCTCACACTGAGATGCCAACTGTGGAAAATAGTAAGCACCACTTCAACACAACTAGAGTAGGGTGAAAAAACAAAGCAGAATTGAAGCATAACACCTTTTTTTGTGGTTAAATATATATTTGATTTTCAAGCCAAAGACCCTTCTATATGAACTAGACCATCAAAGACCAGTGTTTACACTATTCTACAATGTGTATTTAAAGAAAGGCTTTTGCTAAAAAAAAACAAAACAAAAATACATTAAGATAATTACAAAGCTCTAATTAGTCTTTCTCTTAAAAATGGCTTGTCTGCTAGGAGTTTAATAGGTGAAGGATTTTAAAGGGGTTATAGAGAAATTGTTACAGTAACCATAGAAGGAAAAAGTGCTGAAGGTATCATGGAGCCTCATAATTAAACAGAAACTTACAGCTCAATTAAATTTAAGCATCATTATGCATAAAGCATCAGTGAGTACCAAGAGACTAATAAAAAGAAGTGCTATTGATGTTAATAGGCAAAAGGTAAGAGATAATATATATTGGAGCAAGCATTGCAGATTTAGGAGAAATGTGAATGATCCTAGAAACGAAAACTCAGTCCTTTCTCTAGTAAGTGGATGGTTATAGTCTTAACACAGAAGAGCTATCTACTGTTTCAGATTTTTAACTCAAGTTTAAATGAAACACTATGAATCATGATTTTTACTTGGAATGGATTGGAGATTTTGAGCTATGAAAAATAATATATATGATTTATTTGGAAAAAGGAAAGTAAGTGGTACCTATGGCTGCTAGTGCATCCACCTTCTGATTCACTTTTGTAAAACATTTTTTAAGAGATTGAGGTTAAGTTATTCCAAAGGAGGGAGGTTTTAACTTTCAGGATTCATGACACAGACAAGTTTTTTTCTGAGACACATCAGGTTAAACATTTTCTTTGAAAGAAAAGTGAGTTATTACATAATAACAAACTCTTTCTTTTCAGAAGAGCTAACACCATGTTAAAAAAGAACTTCAGTGTTTTGAGGAATCTCCATACTATTTTCCAGAGTTGCTGCAACAGTTTGCATTCCCACCAGAAGTACAAAAGTGCTCCCCTTTCTCCTCATCCTTGCCAACATCTGTTGTTTCCTGAGTTGTTAATTTTAGCCATCTGACAGGTGTGAGGAATTAAAAATAGAACTACCCTATGACCCAGCAATGGAACTACCAGGTATTTATCCAAAGGAAACAAAAATGCTGATTTGAGGGGCACATGCACCCCAGTATCAACAATAGCTAAATTATGGAAAGAGCCCAAATGTCCATTTGCTGACGGATAAAGAATATGTGGTCTGTGTGTATGTGTGTGTGTGATATACACACAATGGAATATTACTCAGTGATCAAAAAGAATGCAGTCTTGCCATTTGCAACAACGTGGATGGAACTAGAGGATATTATGCTAAATGAAATAAGTCAATCAGAGAAAGATAAATACATGATTTCACTCATATGTGGCATATAAGAAACAAAATAGATGAACATAGGGGAAGGGAAGGAAAAATAAGATAAAAACAGAGAAGGAGGCAAACCATAAGAGACTCTTAAATACAGAGAACAAACTGAGGATTGCTGGAGAGGTGTTGGGTGGGGGATGAGCTAAATGGGTGATAGGCATTAAGGAGGGCACTTGTGGGTGTTATATGTAAGTGATGAATCACTAAATTCTACTCCTGAAACAATTATTACACTATATGTTAACTAACTTGGATTTAAATAAAATCAATCAATCAATCAATGACAAAGAAAATTATAACTGACCCCAGATAGATAGATACAGATACATAGGTACATAGATAAATATAACATAGATAGATATAAATATATCTTATCTGTATCTGCCATCTGTCTTTTCTATCTTATATAGGTATATCTTATCTTTATCAGTGGTTATTAATCTTTATCAGTGGTTGAGATTTCTAGACAAGAATGGTTACTATTTCTAGGTATTAGTTTCCTCATATGTAAAATATGCAAGATAGACTACATGATTTGCAAAGTCCTTTTCCCTCTTAAGTCATTAAAGTCTGATGTTCTTTTTTTTTTTCAATTTTCTTAATGCTTATTTATTTTTGAAAGAGAGAGAGAGCCAGAATGTGAGTGGGTGAGGGGCAGAGAGAGGGAGACACAGAATGTGAAGCAGGCTTCAGGCTCTGAGCTGTCAGCACAGAGCCCAACGTGGGGCTGGAACCCACGAACTGTGAGATCATGACCTGAGGGAAGTTGAGTGCTTAATCGACTGAGCCACCCAGGTGCCCCAAGCCTGATATTCTTTAAGATAATTTCTATCTCAGGTTTTCATGAATATCTTGTTCTTAAACATCGATTGTTTTGTTTTGTTGGTTTTTTTTTTTTTTCAGAGAAAAGAAATTCTGTTGCTTAACCAAAGTGTTTTAGAATATAGCCAATTAATGCTAATTTTATTGAGTTGCTTTAGCCACTGTCAGGCACCTGAGTTTGGCATTAACACATTATTGGAGTTATATCAACACTGAATATCTAGGTTCTGTCTGATTTTTAATCTGGATAGAAGTCATATAATTCATAGTAATTCTAATATGTACAGTGATTTATCCATTTGTACTGAAATATTGTCCTCAGTTCTTCTATCTTGGTTAGGTTTTTAGTATGTGTGACATGCCACCTAATTTTTCCTCCTTCCCTGTAGTAGTATTGATGTAATGATAAACATGTTGACTTTGAATAGATTGAAGTCAGAATCACTTCAGCCCCTTTGATTTGCTCTGCCCGCGTGAGGGAATCATTCTTTTTGCTTCATTTCTCTTGTAGGCTCTGTGTCCCTCTTCAAAAAGACAGATGTCTTCATTTTTTTTGGAGAGGCTCCTTCTGTTACAGGCGTCTGTGCTAATTTATTGCCATAAAAACTGAGAGAGGTTATAGAAAAATATGCTCAGGTAAACAAAGTGTACAAATTTAATTCCGAGAAAGAATGTTAGTTAAATATCATCAGAGTTATCATCCTCCAAAGACAAGTGTCAAGATTTTGAGTTTTATGTAACAAATATATCTATCTGACCAACTGACCAACGTAACAATATTACAGCGATACTCAATTTTTTCTGCTTTCTGCTCCTTCTCTAATGTTTACAATCTTCCTTCTTTTTTTCTTCCTTCTTATATCCCTCCTTCACTTAATTTTCTTCTTTCTTTAATTTTCTGTGGACGTGACATGATTTCAAAGAATTAATGTTATAATGGACTCTGGAGAAAATAAAAAAATCATTATATCACTTCAAATGGGCAAATTTAACTACATTTTTCTTTATGCCTACATTGTTTGTATGTTAGAGTGTGAGAATTTCTTTTCAGCTTTGTCTGTGCTTTTATTTATTAACCAGATTAAACTTTTAGTTTTAGACTTAGGTTAGCTCAGCAAATTTCATATTGCTATACCGCTTATCCCTCTTGTGGCTAAAGTTTATTCCGATAGAAAAAAATATGGCTTTCTAAACTAGTAATTAAATATAAAAGCATATAGTTGGAGATTTATTTGTATCTCATGACTTAAAGTTACAGCTTGGTTAGTTTTGACTTCAATTTCATATTTCAAATTGAGTAAGTAACTTAGAAAATAACACTCTTTTTCCAGAAAGAAAACTCATACAGACACCAAAAGCATGAACATACATACTGTTTGGTTTCAAGAATGGCACAGGCTTAGATATGTGTTCTTACAATATTACTTCTAATGATCTGAAATGATTTTCACGTCTGGGGACTCACTGCATACTGTTGCAGATTTCCTTCTGGGTTTGTTTCGTTTTTATCTTACAAAATCTCAAAATATTTTACTGAGATGTAACAGTAAAAATAACCAAAACTATGAAAAAAATTAACAAAAAGTCTTTCAAAAGGATTGAAAGGCACTACAGGGCCCTGCAGTGGTCTGGAAATAGAAGTGGGGACAAACAGTCATGCCTATGTTACCATGTTAGGATTTCAGCTAGTTATCTATCACATATTCACAGTGAACAATAATATTGTTCCATGCTAATATCTTTCAGAATTTGCTAAAGACAAAATATCAAAATTTTATTAAGGTGTTATTTCTTACTCTATGCTCATTAGAAATATATATTGCATGCAACCGTTCTTTTTCTATATAAATTTCATGAATAGTTGAATGGAACATCTGTAGGAATAAAAGCTAATTTTATTACAAATAAATTATACACATCATGAATTATACAAATAAATGAAACAGAGTTTAAAAATATTTTTAATAATTTGTTATAGTGAGGGAAAAGCATTGTATTTAGAAGTTAAAGAAGTAGAAAAATGAAAATTATAGTGTCATTTCTACAATCTTTGGATCCTAATTTTCATATAAAATATTGCTATTATTATTTTTAAATGGAAAATGTTTAAATTACCTGAAAATTTGAAAAGGACACCTTCTAATAATTTTCAAAGTAACTTCCCCAAAATATAGCACTCTTTGTTTTCTTCACTTCAGAAAAAAGTTACTATTTCATCATTGTTAATGGCATTAAAATAATTCATAGGGTAACATTAAGAGTTCATAACATAATAAATGCTTTACCTATAGTAAGAATTATCTTTTAAATACTTTATGGAACTTTTTGCTTTATTACAATCTGAGTTTTCTAATATCGACCTTGCTTTCTTGCTTTCATTCTTTCCTCTTTCCTTCTTTCATGCCTCATGTATGTGAGTTATTGTACATACTTAAATTTAGATATCTTATTAAAGGATTTTAGCAGTGATTTATATGAGGTTATTAATAAATCTATTTGAATAATCAATATAATCTCTCTCTCCCTTCTTTTTAACTCCTCTCCACCTGACAATTAAATTTTATCAATATTAAAACATTATTTATCTTATTTATTTAAAAGAAATATGAAAGGAAAAGCATCCATGGTAAACACAAGGCAGATTGTGAGTGTTATTTTCTTACTGTAATCTGTTTGATGATTTTGAATAAACCAAACTGATATTTCAAATACAGGTAGTGAGTTTGATTTCTAAAAATCAAAGAAATCAGACAAGTTGATTATTTTTAATAAAGGCTCGATCCATTTGCTTGAATTGCCAAAGTATTATACACATGTTAATTTTATTTTGCTACTAAATTTTTACCTGATACCTAAAAGTATTTGTGATACAGAGAAATAAGAATCTTGTTCTCCCCATTTCAATTGTCCTACTACTTTCACAGCTGTAGAGTGGGAAACATGTTGAGAAAAAGTATTAAAATATTTTAAAGCCACATGGGATTATTAAAAACTGAAATGAATCCTCTAAATCATTGAGGCAACTGTTCATCAGATGATTTTCCTTAAAAAGAAAAAAAAACTCCATACTTTACTGGAAACCTATAATTCACAGCTGTTATTTCAAGCAATGTTCCTGGAGAATGGTCAGAGGAATATACTGGAACATTGGAAGAAGAAGAAATTAGCCATATTCATCATTTGCGTTTAATTTTGCATTTTCATTCAATTAATTCCCCTTACTTGTCTAGCAAGACTGAACTCCTCTTAAAAGTCTTAATTCTTTTCAGCTCAGTGTAAATTATGATGCCTGAGAGTCTTGGACTATGAATAATGTGGCCTATTTTGGGGGACTGCTGTCTAACTGTTATTTTTGGATGGGAAAAACAAAAGCATTTCACACCCTCAAAGAAAAGGTAGTGAGTGTTGAAAGTAATCAATGACTTCCTTTTATTCCCTGTAAATGACAAGCTTAACAATTGTCATAGAAGTCACCAGTGCATTCTGGAAGTCTCATTCTGTCATCATAAAACTCTGACTATAGCAACATCTGTCTAGAGCTGGACAGAGCCCCAGTGACCCTGTGCTAACATTGTATCCCTGGTGGTCAGAAAGCAAGCAAGAAAGGTAAAAGTAAAGAAACATGTAAACGGCTTAAATGACAGAAAAGTACTCTCAGAAGGAAACCTTTTCTTTGTTTCTTTTTGTTCATAGCTGTCAGAGAAATTCTCTGGTTATGTCTTTGCTTTCATTGAACAAGAACCAAAACAGAATTTTATGTCATTATACAGATAAAATTAGTGATGAACTCTCAACTCTTTTTTTAACAGTTCCCCCCCTTCCTTGCCTTTGTTCTCAGTGCCATCCGAATTGCAATATGTGTCAAAGTTTAATTTTTTGTTTTATTGGGATTATATTTAGATTTGATGATATTATAACCTAAGGAAAATATTAACAGGTCGTTGAGGATAACAAGAAAAAAGAATGGGCCTTCGTCTTGTCTCTCTTAAAGCCAGTGCCAAGAGGTTTTATTTTCCCTCTCGGTGCCTCATGGGGTTAGTATGGATATATCACCAGGTCCTTTGATTTCATAGAATTTTCCATTTCACCCCGCCTAGAAATATGAATTCTTGCCACCAGTTTTCTCAGCAACAATCGGAAGAAATTAATGCATAGATATACTAGTTTTGTCTGAATTATTTTCTTTAAAACTTATTATTCTATTAAGCTTATTATTTTCTATATTTTCTCTATTTTTCTTAGACTTTGGGGGTCTCATCTCACTGTAAAACTACTTAGATGAAACAAGATTTAATGAAAGGGAGTGCAGAGAAATTCTTTTACTTTCTCTGCTTTGAAATTCCTGGTCTTAGACATCAGCTTTTCTCCTTTATCTGTGAATGGATGAGCATACCTTTCCCAAGAGGTGGATGATTGGAAAATAAGGGGAATGATAAAGCCCAATATACTTCTGTTGGCACTCAAGCAGATCAATCACTCTGGAACACACTGCGGGGAGGAAGGGGGAAAGACTGATCATTAAAATTTTCAGAGAGGGTTTGAGTGCCTTAGACTGTAAAAAGGATTTTTAAAAAATCTGTAGGAAATGTACCTTACAGATACAGCTTAATTTATGTGACACAGTTTCTCAGGTTTACAAATATTAGAATGAACAGGAATCTTAAGCATTTACAATCTCTAGATTTTTTTTTTTTAATTTGCCTATAAACATTCAGGAAAGTTCAGAAAACTCGCACATAAAACACAAGTTTTCAGTTCCACCCCTTCTGCCTCAAGTGCACAAAGACAAAGCAGTAATCTATCTAGTTTATTTCTTTGAAAATGGTGTTCTTAAAGTACATCTTGCAGATAGATTATCTATCCCTCACAGCAAAGCTTCACAATGGGAGTCTAATAATTGCTCCTTTTCTAATTTCACTAAATGAGTTATAATTATTTTATGTCTGTTTTATGGTTACTGAATAGTATTAACCTAAACTCTAATTATAATATAGCTTTCAAAGAAATGTATGGACACCAAATTGATGAACAGCCAGCTTATGTAGGAACATCCCATAAAGCAGAAACACAGCTAATAGTTTTAGGAATAGCATGTTAAAATTCAGGAACACAATTCATTTGTGAATGAAACAGGATGTAAATTCATTGAGTTTATATCTTCCAAGACTAGATAGACAGGAACATACAATTGTGATTAATACAAATAAAATAAATTTACAGTTAAGCACAAAATTGCCATTTTCCAATATGCTTGAAACCAATGATAGATAATTTAGTCTTGTATGATACTCAAACTGTGAGTATATAGTGGCCATCGAGTCACTTAGATTTATAGCAATCTTAGCAAAATAAACACTATGTCACTTAAGCAGATTGTGCTTAGAGGGAATGCAATTTGCCTAAGATGTTTTAATAGGCACTTGCAATTTTGAAATTCTTCATGTAGATATTTTAATATTTTAATAAAAGAAAATTGATTTTATCTATGGATTTATCATAAAGAAAGGGAAAATCAAATGTGTTTTTAATTTTAAAATATCCTTTAAGTATTGAAAAATAACTTTTTAAAGGGAGATATACCTTAATGTTTGACAAGCATTTTTTGAAATATTTCCATAAGTAATAAATTATAGAATATTCACACACAGATTGACTGGATTCCTTGTGTGATTAAGAGAATTATTAATTTAAAAAGTTTTGTTTTAACCAAATAAGTAGCAATCTAAAGCAGTCTTCATTTAGCTCATGAAATTCTTACTGCTTCCCATACAAATATTGACTCATATGAATATATTTAATTCAACATGTTTTCATTTTATTTCTTTAAATTTTGAATGGACAGTGTTTATAGATTTACAGTTAGGTTTAGATATTGAAGATAGCAACTAGATTTTTGTTTAACTTCAAAATTTCTAAAATAAACAAGTCAAATCATTAAAGAGGTCAAACATGTTCTGGTGACTTTATGGTGACTAGAGGATGGGGTTTATGCTCAGTCTGAAAGAAGAAACTGGAAAGCTACCTCTCAAAGTAAAACTTTCAATAAAAAGGTTATAAGGCAAATGCTATTTTATTTTTATTGATTAAAAATTTTAAAATAACTGCATTAGCCATCTTGAATGTACACAGGATGTTTGTAGATTCCAAGTCTTAAATACTACTACCTGTGGAACATTGACTACCATTTCTAACAATAAAAATATTAAGAAAAGCAGCCAATAATTAATAGGTGCTTACTATGAGTCACATAAGGGCATTGTAATGATTATTTTATGAGAAACATGGTAAACTAAGTATTATCATTATCACTATTACATGGATGAAAAACCTAGGGCTCAGAGAGGTTAAATGCTTTTACCATGATAGTCTAATTTTTGGTGCTGAAAATGAATCCCAGAGTATTGTTCCCATTGTCAGCAACCAAAATGTTTTCAAACAGGTGACTTAAAAATTCACATCAGTCCTAATGTTTTTCTAAGACTTCAATATAGGATTAGTTGTTTCCCCAAACACTATTCTAAACTTCAGTACAATCCACTGAGTATTTATTGAAGGCCAATAATATGACAAGTACTTGTGCCTAGGGAGTACCAAGGTATTAAGGAATCATCCCGTATCCTCAGGAGTCCCGGCTAGTACTCTTTTTTGTTTGTTTGTTTAAGTTTATTTATTTATTCTGAGAGAGAGTAGGGGAGGGGCAGAGAGAGGAGGAGAGAGAGAGAATCCTAAGCAAGGTCCACACTGCCAGGACAGAGCCTGATGTGGGGCTTAAATTCACGAACCGTGAGATAATGACCTGAGCTGAAACCAAGAGTTGGACGCGTAACCAATTGAGCCACCCAGGTGCTCCTATGACTAGCTCTAAAGACTGATACAAACATTTAATTTTTTTTGTAATGTGACAACCCTGTGAAGAAGATTTCTAGAGTGGGGACGTGCAGCACAGTGGAGTCCAAAAAATACTTCCTATAAGATACAGTGTTTGAGCTAAATGTTTAATAATGCAAGAGTTATCCAAATTAAAGAACGTAAGAGAATTGGTACAGGCAGAAGAAACCTCAGGATGAAAGCTCAGACCCTTTATCCACTCAGAGGTGAATAGAGACATAGAAGGCTTGTATTTTTTTGTTGGCTTTTGTTTTTCTCACTGGTTGAGAAAAGAAAACTGTGAATAGCAGGTGAAGGCTGAGAAAGTGATACAGTGTTCTGATTCCTTGTCAGTTACAACTCTGCGACTTTGAAAATGACTTCTCAATTTCCAGGCTATATTCATTTCCAGATTTTTTATTCTATCAACTAATATGATTATTATAATTATTATCTAATTTCTAGAATAATTGCTATAACATAAAGTATGGATATGGCAGCTGCCAACCTCATGACTATCTAATCGTCTAGCAAGAAATGTTTTCTGTTATTGCTAATGTACAAGTTACATTTTGACTCATTTTCTCATTTTACCTTGTTCCATTTCCTTATGGCTGGACAAATTGATTTAAAGTCTGTGTTCTGTGGGTCTCTTTTGTTAATTTTAATGAGAGAAAAAAATTCTGTTAAGCAGCACTGTGAACGTCTGATATTGGTTTTAAGACATAATCTGTTTTTGGTGTAACCTTTTGACCTTTTTTTCAGTTCACAAGACTTCTTAAAGTGAGCTTATTTGAATGGCTAATAATTTGCTTACCTAATAAGGTCCTATGTTTCCTGTTATATCTCCTAGCACTAAACAACCTGTTTATTCACTAGAGAAATAATTTGATAAAGAGTTCTATAATTTCAGTGCTTCATACTACTAGCCTTCTCTCCCCCCACCCCCAAGTTACAAAGTAAACTGAGTTATTTTCTCTTCACTAGATTGGCTATAAAACAACAGTTGGGTCTCTTGAGTTTATCATTTTTGCTCCCTTTACACCAGTTGGGCATCCTTATAAATTCAAAATGGGCTTCCATCTGCTAAAAGCTGTATAACATGTTTATTTTTTATTCTTTACCTTGAATTCCAATCCATAATGCAAAGTTTTTTGTTGTTGTTGTTGTTACTGTTATTTTAACAAACCTTGGTATATAGTGGGAGAAACCATCCTGTAGTTAAGCATTTGTTTAACTGTAGCACAAAAGATACGCATTTTTGTTAGATGTGCTGTGACCTCTCCTAGGAAGAGGAAACTTTTAAATCTATTTGGGTCCCCATTTCATCTACAGCAGTACATTGAGGCAAATTTATGTTTTGGTTCTATGTCCTAAAATTTAATAGGGCACAATTATTATGTGACTATGTGCTATTAAACAGTGTAGTTGTACTGAGGGTTACAAGGTAGAGAAAACACATGAATCTGAAATGCTGATATGGGGTGGCTCAGAGCCTGGAGCCTGTTTCCGATTCTGTGTCTCCCTCTCTCTCTGCCCCTCCCCTGTTCATGCTCTGTCTCTCTCTGTCTCAAAAATAAATAAACGTTAAAAAAAAATTTTAAAAAAATATTTTAAAAGGGCGCCTGGGTGGCTCAGTCGGTTAAGCGTCTGACTTCGGCTCAGGTCACGATCTCGCGGTCCGTGAGTTCGAGCCCCGCATCAGGCTCTGGGCTGATGGCTCAGAGCCTGGAGCCTGTTTCCGATTCTGTGTCTCCCTCTCTCTCTGCCCCTCCCCCGTTCATGCTCTGTCTCTGTCTCAAAAATAAATAAACGTTAAAAAAAAATTAAAAAAAAGAAATGCTGATATGGGGATGCCATTGTCTTATTCTAACATGTTCTCCTAATGCCCTTTTCCTCTCCAGTCTCTAAATATGATCTTCACCCTTTGGTAGAAAAATCAGTAGCTTTGTACAACATAGCCTTCTAAAAATGACAAGCATAAAACCAGGAACATTGTCTCAATGTTTAGTGTCTCAGTAGAATTACAAAGATCAATTTTACCAGAAGAAGACATTTTCTCGATGGTATTATCTTCCATTTCCAGCCAGGACTGCTATGAAATGGAGCCATCCATGTAGCCTCTGACAGAATTGACTGATCTCTTTTTTCTGGAATGAATATCCTTCTCCAGCCAAGGGAATGGAATGCTCCCACCTGTATATGACAAATCTTGCTAATCTGCTCTGCGAGCATTTATTAAAATGCAGTCTTAGTTTAAGCTCAGGAATATTAAATAAGGCATAGCACTCACCCAGCTTCCCAAAGAGACCGCAATTAGCTCAAGATAGATGTCATTTTCTCAGTGCTAAGGGATCTGAAATTGCCTCATATTTATTTAGGGGCTCAAATTTTCAGTTTATGAAAAAACAAACCAGAGGAGGAAGTATGGTTTAATAAACTGAACAGAGCTTCAGGGGTCTGAAATCTACTACTTAGCTTAGTCCAGTGACTGCTCAATCATTATTAATCAATTATGAATATTTACCAGTATGAGAATAGATCTTTATCTTTTTCTCCATATAATAAGGCATTTAAGGAAGTTTAAAGGAGATAATTATTAACCATTTGAATTCATATTCACTCCTGAGGAATCTGATAATCATATCATTACTATAGAGCTGTTTCTGTTATACCACACTTATTCTGTATGTTCATATAGTCACTAAGATGGATTAGTGACTTTAGGACATTTTGCATACACTCTATTATTTCCTAAAGGTTTAGTTTTTTTTTGTTTCTTTGCTTTCTATTCTCATATATTTCTACTTTCTCCCTACTATGGATTACAGAACGATGCATTTAGACATAATGATGCTTTGGATGGTGGAGAGGTGAAGCCAGCAGTACTCTAAAACCTGGCCCTACCTCTGCCACTGAGTGTATGTGTGACTCGGGAGAAACTAAACCTCAGCTTCTGTACTGGTAAAGTTAGAGAAATACTCTTCCACAGCACATATGATAGCTATGAGCATTAAAAAGGGTAATATATGTACATTCTGGATCACTATGCTTGACATATAGTAGGTACTCAATAATAAATATTAACTAAGATTATTATCATTGTTTGCCATGGAGCTTCTGGAGCACCCATTTCCTTAAGAAAAATGACTTGTCATGTGTAGAAATGCCAGTGAGTGCCCAAACAGAATTTATATTATTTTCTTTTGTTTCAAAGAGATTATGATTATCTGCTCTGGTCCACTAATCCTTTATTTGTTATGTAATTGAGGAAGTGACTTCTACCCAGTATTATATCAGCAGTAACACAATTTTAGTTGAGCTCTGAATTATTCTTCCTGGTGGTCCTTTTTGGAACTTAATACCTGAGTTTCAGAATGTTTAATATTCACTATTATACCCCCCTTATCATTTTGTGTCTTTGTCATTTTCTGTCAATTCTCTCTGGTACTAGAACACTGAATTAGTGTTTATAATTTAGTGTTCTACCATTTCTTGTGCCAATAATTAGCTAATAGGTATTTATTGTTTTTCTATGGCCCTTAGGTTTAAACTTCACTGTGGGAAGGATCTGTTTTCCTTTAGTTCAGTGACATACTTTAAGGCCCTAGGTTAGTACCTGGCCAGAAATTTTATTAGATGAGTGCATAAATAAATGCAATTATATAAATATCATGACAGTTAGACAATATCTAAAGCCCCTCTAATATTAAAATTGTAAAGATGTAGTGCTATTTGAACTCCCATTGATTTCTATATTTCTAGCTTGATCAATAACTTATATGTAGAACTTTTTTTCTTTTTTTGGCTTATTCATCATATTAAGACCATTACTCTTTTTGCTGTCAGACTGATCTTTTGGTCATTGATTTACATCACAAACTCAGTATCCTCACAATATATTTCTGGATTGGTGATGGCATTCCTAGTTTTGTTTTGTTATATATATATATATATATATAT